>NC_137454.1:295139580-295739580 GCF_964235325.1 Thermobia domestica
CCTGTGTCCTACAGGTAAGTCATCTAGGTATTGTGTGTAAATCATATCTGTCCTACATGTAAATCACCTGGGTCTGCATGTAACTCATCTGTGTGCTACGTGTAAATCACTTCTGTCGTACATGTAAATCACCTGTGCACTAAATCGAATACGTGCTACGTATAAATCAACTGTGCGGTAGGTGTAAATCACTTGTGCAGGTCGTGTGCATTGCACATGTACTGCGCACGCGAAGATGTTGAATAGGACCTGTGGCGCTTATGTGCATCACATGTACAGGCGTGCTTTTATACAGATGATGCACATGTTACATCCGTGCAATTTTACATGTATTATACGGGTATTGTACGTGCATTGTGCTGTCTGGGAGGCTAGGTACCCACATAGTCATGAGGCAGTGCGTTGTTGAACAGAGCAGATACGTAGCCAGGGTTTAGTTACTATGTTTATCACACCAGGGCTCGATCATTCAAAACTATTTACTGGCAACATATATTGGTTCGTTTGGCCACGATTTCATAATGGGGGGGGGGGGGCGTGACAGGAAATTCTGCGGTCAACAGCGCCGACCTCCATCTCAATTTATGTAGGTGCATATCAATGGCGGGACATGTTATATGTTTACAGGGGAGTCTCGATATTTTTTGATTAATTTCCTTTTAGTTAAAGTCTTTTATGAACACTGTCATAAAGAACTGTGCTTTATTCTATTCACAATATTCCATTTTTTATTGTGGGGACTTCCTTTGACTAGACTATTCACATATTTGAAACAAACAACTACGTTTCAGAGGTTAGAAATATTAACCTCCATCTTAATGTTTTAATTGCTTATTTATTTATTTATTTATTTTGATAATGGCAAATTAGAAATATTTTATTTTGTTTGTATCAAACTAACATTCTTGTGGGTGCTGGAGCCCCGAAGCACCCACGTAGTCGGCGCGCATGACAGCGATTATCACACCAGGGGCTCAATCAATCTAAACTCTTTTACTGGCAACACATATTGGTTTGTTAGGACAATAAAAGGAGAATATGTTAGTATTTTAATAATAAATTATGAAAAAATATCGAGTAAAAGAATATAAAAAAGTATTGAAAAAGATTTACAATGTGTACGTTCCTTCCTCTGTTCATTCAAATATAATAATTTTCCTTTCATTATGACCTCAACTATTATCAAAAGCACATATTCACTATTATAAATAATACATATCCAATAATGTCTTGTAAAATATTTTACAATATCTACGTTCCTTCCTTTTTTGAGTCAAATGTTAACAGAACTTTCCACATACCTTTTTTTTTTTTTTTTTTTGGTATGGTTCCAAATGACAAGTTAAAGGAGCAATAGAAAACCGTTCCTGAAATAACATGTTTGCTACTGCAGAGAAGCAATTACGAAAAAATTATGATTAAAAAATGTCGACACTATTACAGAACTACACTACGTTTTCGAAAGGTTGAAATTTCCCAGACTAGTAGCAGGAATGTTGTGAATTCTGTAACTTTTCTAAAAATTTCAAATTCCCTGACTTTTCCAGGATATCCCGCTCATTCGTCACCATGTAGGGGAGAGTGGAGGAATCGTGCGTGGGAGGAATCATGAGAACCACCTTTCCGAAGTTACGAGCCAGAGAATGAGCTTTCAATTGATGCTACAACCTAGTGGTCATCACAGGAACTACTGCCACAATGGGCTTTTTGCACCAGTTGTATTGTGTGGGACGAGTGGATATTTGTTTTTCTGCCCTTTCTTGTTATTTTACTGATGAGAGAAATAAGGAAATATATATTAATTTTTTATCCTACTGTTTTGAACTATGCTTGTTTAAATAATGCACGACCTTGTCTATACACATATCTGCTTGTTATGCCCACCACAAAGTACACTTGGCGCGAGCTTGGATCGAACTACTTACCCCAAGCACCAGAGGCAAACGCTCTACCACTGAGCCACCGTGGCACCCTTATAATGTTGGTGTGGGACAATAGTGCGCTTCGTAGGAGGGGTGCGAACGATTTCCCCGTATATACAATTGAATGCGCTCAATTCCTCAAATGACGTTAAAGGTGAAACATGTATTGATAGCAATTTTTCAATTTTGTTCGCAGATGTCTAGAAGTTACAACAGAAAAACTTAGAATTCCTGCTCTCAGGAGAGTTTGACAAACGCTCTGGACGCTAGGGCGAAAATGAAAGAAAAATACGGGAAGTTGGCAGATGCTTGAATATACTAGGAATGGGCAAAACCAGTTTTTTATAAAATCCAGAAACCGGTTTATAGAAAAACCGAAACCCGTAAAACCGACATTTCGGTCTTCTCCAAAACCGGTTCGTTTTTTTCACCGAAACCGGTTTCGGTTTTCTTCAAAATCGGTTCGGTTTTCACCAAAACCAGTTTGGAAACTTTTGGAAACTTTTGGAAAACACAAAATTATTTCTGTGGAAACGGATTCGGTTTCCGGAGAACAACGAAACTATTCTGGTCAGAAATAGAACAAATTGAGAAAAAAACGGAACTGGTTTTGAAGAAAACCGAATCCGGTAAAAAACCGAACAGGTTTTCGAAAAAAACGATAAGCGGTTTAGGTGAAAACCGAACCGGTTTTGGTGGTAACCGAAGCCGGTTTCGGTGAAAAGCCGAACCGGTTTTTGGAGAAAACCAAAACCGTTTTTTATTGTCATAAACCGGTTTCGTTTTTCAAAACCGAAAAACCGGTGTTTGTGCCCACCACTAGAATATACCTGAGTCTACTTCACGCAAAAAACTTGTAGAAAATCGTACTACGCCTACTCCAACATGGCTTGGAAGAAAATCAATGTTTTCTGCTGAAGTGGAAACAAAATTGAAGAACTATATTTTAACGCTGGCAAAGTTATTCTACGTGTTAACTCCAAAAGAATTGCGACGTATAGCATTTAGATATGCAGTAGATAATGAAATTCCACATTCTTTCAATAGAGAAAAGGCTGCAGCAGGTAAAGACTGGTTGTACGGATTTTTAAAATGAAATATTGATGTAACTCTATGACACCCTTAAGGAACAAGTTTAAATAGAGATACTGCATTCAGTGAACACTAAAGTGAAACGAAGCTATTTTTCTCAAACCTTCAGAAGATTATTGGTGACTTTTTGAGCTAAGGCAAATCTACAAAATGGACGGGACTAGCACCACCGTCTTCCCAAAGAAGTGCCCGAAGATTTACGTTACGAAAGGTGTGAAGAGGATTGGTGCTGCTACTTCAGCAGAAAAAGGGAATACAATAACTGGTGTTTTTGCTGTCAACGCCGCTGGATCTTATATTCCTCCAACGCTGATTTATTTGCGGAAACGTATGACACCTCTATTGCAAAGGACTGGTCCTATTGGATGTTCTTATAAGTGTTCGAAAAATGGCTGGACAAACGCACAATTGTTCACTAAGTGGCTAGTCCATTTTCAAAAATGCAAAACCCACAGCAAGTGACCCAGTGCTGCTTATTTTAGATAACCATGGCAGCCATATTTGAATTGAGAGTTAAGAATTCTGTAGGAATAACCACATCCATATGGGTCTCTGCCACCTCACACATCGCGCAGGTTGCAACCGCTCGATGTAACGTTTTCCAGTCCCCTGAAAAATGCATTGTATAAGGAATATGATCATTTAACTGCAACTGGCCATGAGAGGGTGACACAATATGATTTGGCTGAACAACTAAATAAAGCTTTCATGAAAGTTGACACAATGGAGAAAGCTGTTTCAGGTTTCCGCTCTACAGCGATTTTTCCTTTTAACCCTGGCAAGTTCCAGGATCATGATTTTCCTCGTGTTCAGGGCAGCAAACTAGTTATCGCTGACGATTCTGGTTCCCCTAAAGGTTCTAACAAATCATGTAACATTCCAAACAGTGTAGATAAAGATTTTGCAGAAAAAAACAATCCAAATCCTCATGACCATGTGCCTTCAACATCAGCAGGTTGTGGTTCGAACTAATCATGTGGCATTCTAAATAGTGCAGACTTAGTTTGAGAACCCCCCTCCAAATCCTGAAGAACAAAATCATTCAAATCCGGACGATCCTGTTCCTTCAACGTCTGCTGCCGGAAGTAATTCTTTCCTTGCCTTTGCCCAAGTGGGATTACGTCAAGGGTAAGAAAATAACAAATCTGTAAAGAATTCTCGGCTACCAAGACAACATTCAGACATTTTGATCAGTACGCCCGTTAAACGCAAGTTAGCAGAAGCTCAAAAGAAGAAACAAGAAGGAAGTGAAAATAAATGGAATAAAGTAGCGTAACACGTTCGTGTGGAAAGAAAAGTATCAAGAAGAAGCTGACATGAAAAAGGCAACTTCCAAAGTCATCTGAGTCAGACATTGAGGATGAAGAAATTGTTTTTGATGATGATGAATTGGATGACATAAACTTGAACTGGGATAAGGCAGTGCTTTGACTATAGAAGACACTAATGAACGTTGCAGAATTTGTGGTGACTTTGAAAAAGGCAATGAATTGTGGTATCGGTGTGTTTTATGAAGTGACTGGGACCATGCAGATTGTACTGATGTCGATACAGCTAACAATTACGTTTGCGATTATTGTAAACGAAAAAAAATGAGTAACTAAGAGTACGAACACACAGAACGTGACGTGAATTGGTGTAGCGAAGCGAAGCGGCACGAGAAAATCAGAAGCGAGTGTCGAGATCGTAACGAACACAGAACGTGCTACTTAGTTTCGTGCCGAGTAGCTTCGCTTCACGTTCCGTGTGTTCGTATGGCGTTAGCCCTCTCCCATTCATTTTCTTCCAATTTTACATATTGAAACTTTCAACACATTCAATGTATGTTTTTAATTTGGGTATAACTACATATACATTTCAATTCCTGAACTATTTATTGCTGCGCACCATTGCCCTGCCCCTTGCGTATCATTACCCCATAAGTTGGTGGATCGTGCGCAAGTGCAGATTTCCATTAGATGTTGCATTACGCACATATACTTTGTTTTCTTTCAATTTTAATTGTTTTATTCAAAAAGAGAAAGGATGTAGAAGAATTAAGATAAATTTTTGGTTTTCTCAAGCAATACTTTTCCAAATATAACAGAAATTGCTTAGGTGAGCACAATTCCCCCACTTTCCCCTATTGCAAATAATTCGGTAAATGTGTTCCTCGTAAGCAACGGAAGGATAGCAACGAGATCTCTTTCAACAGTAAAGACATCCTATAAAATGGGTTAGTGTTGCTGTGAAATTGAAAATTTCTCTAACAAATTGTAACTGGAATCTATCTTGCCAAGATCATATTATTGCTGGTTGTGGGCATTCTTAAGTTCTACCTGAGAGCCTATTGATAGAAACAGTTTATCGATCGTCGTTTGTAATCCATAGGATTAGCATGGAGCTATTTGGAATTCGGAATGCTCCGTTACAATAATATCCATTTTTTAAAACTTGAACCCTCCCCGTCGTTTCCTCCACACAAACCTTCTCATAAGAAAGAGTAACCAAACGCTTACTGTAGCTTTTTTATTTTTAACACTAATTCTTCTATTTCTCGTTTCATTTTGTTCCATCCTTCCTTATTTTTTTAATTTCTGGTTTCGAAGGAGGGTCCGGACCCCCCTGGCTACATGACTAAACAGGGTCGTATGAACGGAAACATAGAAATGGGAGTGATTTTTCTTTTGTTTTACGAATTCGATCTGGGAGGTTGCACAGCAAGCCGCAAATAACATTAACAGTGTAATTGGGTGAGGAATGGTAACTAAACGCTAGAGATGGAATGGATCGTGGGCAGTGGTCGAAGTGAGACGGTATGCGGTGGTATGCCATACCGCCTCTGGTTTTTCAGTAATGAGGACATACCGTCTCTGGTTTTTCAGTGATCAAGATAATATTTAAATAGCCGGTATGTTGAGTCAAAATCATAATAAAACATACCGCCTCTGCTTTTTTCCACTTCGAACACTGATCGTGGGTCAACAGGACGTGACCCAATGCGACCCACCTAGTTTTAGACGGAAGCATTTATCGTAGCATTTCTCGTAGCAAAAATCGTATCATCAATAACCTACCGTGTAAAGTAACAAATGCTATAGCATTTCCCATGCCATGGCATATCCTATGGCATTTCTTGTCGTTAGAACCTGCTCTATTTCGTAGCATTTTCTCCAGCATTTCTGGTCCGATTGCAGCGCCGCGATGAGTTAAAAGGAAGCGAAAGATTTTGTGCCAAATATCCATGCTCTTTGTTTTGTGTGGGAAATTGAATTGTAAAGAGAAATAAGTTGGAGTAGGGATGCTATTATTATGCTGGTTGAAAAATATATGGAGCATCCTTGTTTGTATATACAAAGTTAAAAGTTCTTTGTATCATGATAAGCATAGGCGACAAAGGGTTTTAGAAGAAATAGCAACTGAAATCTCTGTTTTTAGTTTCGGAGCAATAATTGAGCTCTTCTGCAGTGATTTGTTTACTGCTTATCTAAATGCTACCGTGTAAAAGCACCATATATTTTTGATCCATAGAATATTATACGAGATTTTTGGCAGCATATCTGCTATGATAAATGTTTCCGTCTGAAACTAGCCTTACCCACCGACCTACTTTGATCTGCTCTTACCTTTCGACCCAATATGACCCACTCTGATTGTAGACAGGGTCTTCTGAACACTAGTGGATTTATCTACGTTTTACTTTCAAGGCATCTGTTTTTCTTCCTTTTTTTATTTGCTTCTATTACTTACCTGAAATGAGTATATCTAAATGATGAAAAGGGGCCGCGGTTGTTCAGTGGTAGAGCGTTCACCTCTGGTGCTTGGGGTCCCGGGTTCGATCCCAGCCCCCGCCAAGTGAACTTTGTGGTGGACAAACACCGTGTGCGTGGGTTTTCTCGGGGTTCTCCTGTTTCCTCAAACTTTCTTCATTACATCATTTCATTCATTACTCATCATCACCGTCTCCTTTAGCGTAATCGGCATAACCGTTGGACGTAAAACTCAAAGATTTCATTTCATTTCTAAATGAAAAAACAACTTCAGGCACTTTTGGAAGGAAATAATTATGTATGATAATTAAATTGAAATTGATCGTAATATGGCCCATAACAAACATTTTACCATTTTTAAGTGTAGTCCTTCTAATATCGAAATGGATTACTTTGTGTGGTAATTTTTTTCACTCCGATTTTTCACTTCAAATCACAATAATTACTTTCAAGTAATAGATTGTATAAATTGACTTTTAATGCTTGTATGTTCTGGCCATCCTGTAAGGCAGCGTTTCCCAACCTTTTTCAACTTGCGGCACACTACGGGTGTTACTTGGATTCTCGCGGCACACTTATAGATATTATTATTTGTAAGTATGAAACACGGTGGTATTTTTTCTGTTATTATTGATCTCCTCACAGAGAAGAAAGCTCTAGCACTGTTTTTTCCCCGTGGTAAATCATTATGCTTATTTTTCATTCTAATTTAAACATAGAAAACAATTGCAATGAAAAATTGGACTCGGGTTTTTAAAAATACGCTTTCTTTTTAAAAACTGTATTCAACCTTTTACTAAGAAGGAAAATCACTAAATAACGAACGAACAAACAAATCTCTCTTACTATTAAAATACAAATGTAGGTAATTTGTCGAAAGGATTGAATGATATTTTAAATTTTCAAGTTACGAAAAAGTCTGCAACAATAAAGAAGCAATAATGGTCATAGCAATGATAACCATTTTTTTTTTCAACATTAGAAATGTACAGAACAGTAACCCGGAATGAAATTGTAAATTCTAGTAGAGGTTCATAGTAATGTGAAATACAAATATACATTTTCCCCTACATTTTGTAATTTGATTGCTATAAAATTAATAATTTTGTTTCGATTCCTCGCGGCACACCAGCGGCCCATTCACGGCACACCAGTGTTCCGCGGCACATCGGTTGGGAAACGCTGCTGTAAGGTAATGCAGAAAAAGCACTCATCCCTTCCTTCCCGACTATGGGCGTCATTTCAGTCTTCGCTTGAGAGGGGCAAGAGCACCAGCGACATAAGACTTCCACGTTTCACACTAGTATATTAGCAGACAATCAATTAAAGTAACTGTATTCTTCAAACTTTTAGGGGGCAATCGCCCCTTCCTGCCCCCCGTAAATGACGCCCATGCTCCCGACACATCTTTCAACCAATAACAGCATATAAACATACAGCAGCACCTTCACAAAACAAACGCATGAATTCGCCAGATGGATTATATACGAGATCTCTGAAATATTGCTGTTTGTAAACAAATACACCGTTAAACCGAAAATTTTTCTTAATGATATTTTGATAGACGATGTGCTGTCGACACTTTTGGTATTGTGCCATACAACCAGCGAAGAGCCCCACGGTGATCCCTGAACCTAGGGCCCAAAACAGTGGTTGACGTAGACCAGAACCAGCCTATGGCCCCCAGTTTTTAGAGTAACAAAAATAATTTAAGTTATTATTTATATATTTTAAGAAGTTTATAATAAATTCATGATATATTTATCATAATCTGGGTTCTGGCTGCCAGCTCCCAGGTTTTGCTTTCTAGATCAGGGGTAAAAGTGGGGGAACGAGGGAGGATGGCATTCCTCCAACTCCAAAAATATATACGGCGTCTCCCCAGTTCCTAAAAATTACAATAGGCAAATATAGGCAGGGAGACGACGTGACGTCATGCCGCTACCTACCGTCTCCCTACCTTTTCAGATCCACTTTTTCTCCCGTTCTAGATCCGCCACTGCCCCGCAAAGACTAAAATGGTATATGTTAAGAGCACTTGTCCAAAATGCGTGTGATTCTTAATTTCATTTTCGGAGAGGATCGAATTAGCAAACACAGAGACAAAAAATTAAATAGTTCATTTTAATCTTAAAAGTCAAGTTTCTTTCTTCTTACGCCACACATCTATCTCGATAGGCTAAGTAATTCTAGCCTCAATTGAGTATCCTAATAGTACTAGGACTACAAAGGAAACTTTCACTGGCAAGATATAGTAGTTTTGTGGATACTAAAAAAGCTACTGTAATGAATATGACAGTGAAAAATGAAATCTTTCAACCTTCTATTTTCTTATAGCATATACAGGGTGGCCCAAAAGTACATATACACCCCTTCATTAATCAAGTATAACATTCTACGATGATCTTGAAGTTTTGCTGGTGTCTAGTATTAATCCAATGTTCTCGGGATTGCTCCCAGATATAATGTTGCTGTCCTGAGCTTTCGTTACCATACAGCGGTAACATCTTCATAGTTCTGAAGATGTTACCGCGGTAACATCTTCATAGTTCTGAAGATGTTACCGCTGTATGATAACGAAAGCTCAGCACAGCAACATTCTCTCTGGCAGCAATCCCGAGAACATTGGATTAATATAACATTCTAGTTTATCGGTTTATTTGCTTCGGCTCTTTCGTGCTTAAAATGTAAATAAAAACACATTAAGAACAAATAAATAAAGAAACTAAGTCTACCTGATGGATAACAATAAGAAATGATATAAAATGCAATGAGCTGGTCAGTACGGTACTGTATACATACTTTTGGGCCACCCTGTATAGTTATTAGTACTGTAAGCTAAAGAAGACGAATGATAAATGGAAAAAAATGAAACCGTTCACTTTAACATTCCACGTGAGTGATGATGGAAGAATTGGTGGAATGAGAAAGTGTTAAGAAACGGGAGTACTCGAGAAAGCCCACGGGCACCATGTTGCTTACCACAAACTGACTTGGTCGGGGATTGAACCAGGGACCCTACGCACCAGAGGTAAGCGCTCTAGTATTGAGCTATCGTGTACCTTCAATAGTCGAGTAGACCAACGGTCCCGGGTTCGATGCCCATAAGGTACTTAATTCTGGTTTCCGTAGTCATATATACTGAAAAGATATGTTACAACTCAAAATTACTGCCAACCAACTTGACTAATACCCTATACACAGTGGCGTATTTAGGGGGATTCCGGGCTTAAGCCCCCCCCCCCCGAAATCTTACTTAATACAGTAAAATATATGAAATATCTTGCAGAATTTTCATATTTTCAGGCAAAGTCCCACCCGAAAGATAGCAAAGCCCCTCCCGAAACAAAATCGCAAATACGCCACTGTCTATACAGGATAATGAAGTACTTTCTTTATTCAACTTACAGTACGTGGGCTATTCGTTACTCTGTGGTATTAATTTAATGCTAATACAATGAATTTGACATAGGACAAAGGTTTTAGAACACTTTTCTTGGAATAGGGTGTGAGGACTGAGGAGTATCGGTATCTGCGCATTATTGAATGTTCCTTAAAGCGGGGGGTTTTTTCAGGTAAAACAAAGAGAAGAAAGAATAAAACAGAAAAAAAACAGTAAAATTGTCTTAAAATGTATTTAGGAGGTTGATTTTAAGACGCATAACTATTTTTCCTGCACTATTACAGTTCCTCATAGGAATAAATTAGTTTTCTTTGGCGCCATTACTCTAAATTTCATTGTTTACAAGAGGTCGAAACGACAACTGCACTTTCCATTTCGTTGAAACGGTTCGGTAGTTCCTGGCTCGTACGGCAGAACAGCAAAAGAAAACAATTTCTAGGCCAAACATGCAGCCGTTCACGTGACTTGGGTTTGTTGTTGTCTTTCCACCAATAGAGATGCGTAGTAACATGTCAATCAGGACCAACGCCTGATGCTTTAGCTCCGCCTCTTTCAAGACCAAAACAGCGTCTAAAGGGGTGGTGGGCTGTAGGTGAAGTAAGCGTAGTGTTTGTTGTGGTGCAGAGAACCTATGCCTGAACAATTATCTCGTGGGACTGCGTTGTTTGCTTTGTTTCTTGCATACCCAGATAAACATTTTCGGTGGAGGTGTTTGTGTAGAATATTGTGTGATAAATTGTGACAATTTTCAAAACGTAAAATAGTAGTTGTTGAAGGTCGTGACAAAATGCCACAAAGACGCAACCACCACGGCCATGGCCATGGTCATGGAGGAGGGGAAGTTCAGGGTTTGAATATCGATCCTGAAACCATTGAGAATCATGACGCGAATATTACTCGTTGTTGTGTACCTATGGAGTGCCTAAGAAACGATGCTGTTATTAGTTTAGATAATCTAAAAGACACAGTGAAGGTTATCTGTAATAACGACCACTGCAACATAGGGCAGTATATGCACAGGGAGTGTTTCGATGCATGGGAGCAAAATGTGTTACAGTATCTGAAAAGCTGTGGGAGAGCGAGGAGTTGGTCAGAGAAACAAAGACATCAAAATTTATGGACCAAAAAAGGTTATGATCTTGCTTTCAAAGCTTGCAGTTGTAAATGTGGGCGTGGTCATTTAAAGAAAGATCTTGACTGGATTCCCCCCAACAACGTACTGCGCGAGGAGCAGGACACAAAGAAGAAGAAACGTAAACATAAACAAAACACTCGGCCGTCACTAGCTGTTTCTGCACCAACGTATCATCATCCAAATGTGCAATCCCAGGGACAAAAGAGTGAGGCACAGGCTATCTCAGGTGATCTAAGAACAAGAACCGGCAGTTTGTCTTCTACAGGTTCAGGATCTCCACCAGTATCGGCATCTAGCGAAACAAATGCATCTCCCACACATTCGACAAATAAGAAGAAGTCCAAGTTTGAGTTTTTCTCAGACAGATCCAGGTATGATATGCAGTCATTTGACAAATTATTGTGTGTACAAGATTCCTGATAATTACCGTTAGTATACTAATAGCGTATCATACACGCACGTAATACACACATAGTGCCATTTCCTTGGCAGCATGTGCTACCGGTACCGATCATTACATAATGCACTCTTACCACATTGCAAGTTGTTCCTTAAGGAAGTAGTTGCATTTGTGAGTACACGTTCACTTTAGAAGGGCTCACTCCATTGCTGGGTCTCCGAGGTGCAGGTTCACTTTAAGAGTACTTGACCGTTGAGCATTTAATTACAGTATTCGGGCATATAAACATTACAGTTCAAAAACACGAACTTGTGCAATGTTGGCACTAAAAAAAATACTAATGCTATCTACCCAATTCAGAACAATGTTGGAGCGTATAGATCGGCGCGGGGTGGGGTTCGTATGGAGCAGGCGCGTCAGAGACAATGGGTATATAATTTTCTTTGTGCCATTTTAATGTACTCTTTTCGGGCACTGTCATTGTTGTCAGTTCCTAACTTGATGTCTTCAGTGTTTCATATTGCCTGCTTAAAAGAACATTTTTCTTTTGTCCTTCTGCAACAGGTAAGATGTACATATTTCATCACTTCTTATAAGCTGCTCTTCTCATATAAAATAATACATTTCTTTTGTAAATTTTACAAATTTAAGTTGTACTGTGGTAGGAATATAGTACCGGTACCTTATATTCAATTAAGAGGCACTCCTGTTTAAGTTTTTCTGTAGCGTAAGCTAAGCATTTACAGTGGGTATAGGTTAGTTTTGTCGAAGCTGTTACTGATCGTTATGTAAAATTTTGGTACCGTAATTTTTATACCCATATTTCTAAATTGTAGATTCGTAAAGTAACCTTTCGTGAGTGGTAATTGTTATATCCCACGTTCTCTGCTGTACTTATTCTTAAAACGTTTCATTGTTAGATTAATTTATTTTTAGAATAGGTTAAATTCCAAAGTTGGGCGTCCGTTTCCAGCAAAATTTTTAAAATTTACAGGAAAGATATGGATATTTTGATCGTTTGTGTGCTTGATAATATATAAGAGTCTCAAAAATATGTTTATTTTTTTATATATAAGCGGTTACAAACATGGGACTATACGGCGAGCGGAGGGAACTACTTGGCGCAAGGTAACCGAACAGCTGCATTGTGGGAAAGAAACGAGCATTTATGTTAACATGGCGAATGTACAAGGGCAATGAACTACTAGTTTTAACATTTGTGAAGGAATACGTTGATTACGAGCAAAATCTTTTAAAAGTTTGTGAAGAGCACGGATTAATGAACCTAATAACAAATTGCAGAAAGTGTGGAAAAGAGATAACAGCGAAAAAACGTAGCGAAAGCGGACGCCCAACTTCGGAATAAATGCCTTTAGAATTGATAGAAATAGGGTCCTGGCCTCTATTCTGTTAAGCTCCCGCACGTAGAAAGGATATCTGTACTCGGATCAAAATAAGAAGCTAATTTGGAAGAGCATGTGTTTGCCCTGTTGCCAGATTGTGAATATTTCGCTGCACATCTTTTCCCTCGGTTGATAAACGTTTCTGAACGTGTGTTACAAGGCAATAGTGTTGTATTGTTGTTGACCCTTTCTAGGAAACTCTTCTATTGTAACTATCACCATGATGTCTGTGATTGGCTTGTCTCTGATTGACCTTAACCCTGTGACCTAGCTTCCCTTCTAAGCACAGATTTCCACATTGTTGTGTACTATCAGTTAATTTCTAATTTTGTTCCCTGTATAGAAAAATTAGAGTGCCCTCATAAAATTATGGCTTATTAGGCATGTGAGTCATTTTTATGCGAAATACGGCTATATTTCATGCAGATTCAGAATACTCCAGCATATATATTGTAACAAAGAGAAAGAATATAACTTTTTTTATTCTCATAAGATTTCCTTGTCTTACGTACATTTATACTTATTCCGAATTTTCATTTTGTGAGCTTGTACAATATTTCTTTCATAACCTACTAGGAGTGGGAGTCAGAATGAGTGCTAGCGAGCTAGGGAATGCTAGTAACACACGCCAGGGCACAAAAAATGCAGGGTCGAACTCTAAGGTTAAAAACATGCAATACTTTGAGGAAATGTTTTGTGCGCAGTGTTTGTGTTTGTTTAAGGGTTAGATATGACTACCTTAGCTAAATCTTCCTGCCTTACTACCTCACTTGCAGATATCGCACCATCATTAGTTCTTTAGACAGTATTCTTTTAGAATTAACAGATTTTACCACTAAAATCTCTGTATTTATGCTAAGTATTCTTTGTCTGTCCTCTGTAGGTGTGTTTGTTGTTCACATGAATACTATCGTGTTATTTTTATCATTGTAGTAATACACATTGAAGTAAGCTTCAAGTACATAACTAACATTTTTTTTTAAATCTGTATATTGCACTTGATCGATGATTTGAGAAATAGAAGAAAATATTGGAAGTTAAAAGAGGAAGCTGAAAATTGACAAACGTGAAAAAAAAAAAAAAAAAAAAAAAAAAGTCCAGGCCTGCCGAAAGGCAGAATACTTAATAATAATAATGATAATGTTACACTTGAACCGAAAAAACCGTCTTTACTATTTAGTTCTTTTTAAAATTGCTCTCCTCAAATACATACTGAATAAGTGTGACAAAGATAGTCGTGGGAAACTCCCTTTCTATTACACTTCCGTGTGTCATTCGTTTTCCTGTTCTAATTCTTATCTGTTGCTAACATATAGGCCTACTGTTAGTGGATTAATATTAAAATATTCATTAAAAAAAAAAAAAAAATCGACAACAGCAGTAATGAGTGATTTCATAAGCAGATTCAAAGCATGGCTATTCGGCTCTTCTCTATCACATTCTTTCAAGGATACTTTTCTCCTGTGAAAGAGGAAAGTGAATGAAAAAAAGAAAGAAATTCCTGAAAGAATGAGACTCCTATAAGAAGATGCGAGCAAACATGCCTAAAAATGATTCGTGAAATCACAATTTATGGATGTTATGACAGATTTATTTATTTATTTTTGTCTTTGTTGGTTGATGCGAAGTTTCGTACAACCCTTGTATGATCCTTCGTTCAAACGTATCTACAAACTAATTTCCTTCAAGCATACCTGAGAATTAAATAGTTTCAACTATACCTTCAAGTTGAATCGTTTCAATTCTAGCTTGAACCTAAATCGCAGAACAATTTTCGACGCTTATGATAGTAAATTAATTGTTGTACAATACGTATTTTTGGTCATTTTTTTCATATTATAATATTAAAGCAGTCTTGACTTGACAACTGTACTGATTATGCCAAATAGAAAGAGTAATCATCTCAGCGGCTGGTACACTGTGTCTCTATGATCGAAAAGTGAACTAGTAGATGTCCTGAACTAAATTATTTACATTGTTCTTGGTAACGACTTTTTTGTCAAACTTTATTTACATACTGAGACTTATGCAGCCATTAACTTCCTTTAATGCATTGGATGAGTAGTAACGTAACCTCTTTGAACAACCACGAAAACAGACTATTGCATTATTTGTATGGCCGTGCACGAAGTATACGTCATAGTACAGCATTGTGCATTTTGAAGCTGTCCAGCAGGAATGTTGTTTCAGTTTGCGATTCAAGTTAGTTTCGTTAGAATTTGTTAGCAAAGACAATGTAAATAAATTATATCAAGATACTTGCTAATTTTATTTTTAATCAGGGATGACAGCGGGATGGTTGTTGAAATGATAGTCGTCTCTGTTTAGAATAAAATTCTACAACTGCTGAGTGAAAAATTCTTTAATTCTTGAATTTTTTGTAATTTACATACAGCGCTTAGAGAACACATTTTTGCGTGTGAAATAGTCTCGATAATTATCTGGGTAAGAGCTCTTAACGCCTGTGCATCATTGTTTTGTATTCCTTATATGATTTTGCGTTTGATCTCTTAATAGAATTATCACAAAGTGTAAACAATACGAGTCTCATGTAGCCTCGGTTTCAAGCGGAACATTCAACTCCAAGTAGTCAATGAATAAAACGTAATTTGCGTAACATATAGGAGAAATTCCTTCTGTGCTGCAATGAAATTGTCTTGCCGACTCACCAAATAGAAGTTTCTTCATGTCTTGAATTGCACGTTCCATTTCCTATCTCAACATCGTCAAATCTGCCAATTACTCGATTTTATTGAACGTCTTTCTTTCACTATTACATCCTACGATCATGTTGTTCTTATGTATTCCTTCCGTGTACTTCAAGTTCACTCTTTACTGATCATTGATTAACTTAACAATATATTTGCTCTTATTTCCCTATGATTCTCGTAACTTTTATAATTTACTATATACTGTGCTTTCCAGGTTTTGTTGGTCGTGGTTTATAGTTCGTCTGCTTCCTGTACATTGTTTTCGCTCTCTGCATGTTATTCTGTTTACATATTCTCATTTCCTCCAAGTTTTCTTCAACGTTTCTTTGGTCACTTATAGCTTTGTAGACTAATCGCTGTACGATTTCCGCCAGTTTAACTGGTGGACAGACACTGCTTTATCTCAGGACTCCGTTCAGAGCAATTTAGCATTACTAGTTATTCTGGTAGTAAATTGTTTCAGATTCACTTATAAAGTTCACTCCAGCTTGCAGTCTTCCTAAATGACTTGCAAAAATGTCTTCAAATATATGTGCAATTGTTTGGCTAGGTGCCTGACATTTATATATATATAGATATAGATATAGATATATACATGGTTTCGAATTCGATTTCCTGTGAGGAAACTTATGTGGGATAATATAATCCAAGTAGTGATTCGGATCCCACTTTAAACGGTATGTCCCATCTCCTTCACCTTTATGCTGAAATAACGTTGAACTCCAATCGATTAATGTACAATAAACTGGTGATTTTCTCCAGAAACTTTCAGGATTTTTTTTTAAACGACCGATGAAGGCCCTCGTGAGTAGCGAATGCAGAAGGTGAATTTTGTTGTTTTATTCCGTTGGCTTGCTGTGGCAACTAATGTATGTCGCTTTCAGAGGCTAATACTCAAAGAAGTCTTCCGTTGCAGACACCACATTTGCTATCGTTCAGCAAACGATTCGGTTCCATGACGGAAAAAGTTCGATTTTAGGGATACAGAGAAGACCTTAACCGCACATTGCACTGCCTGATCATCAGGGAAGTTCTTTCCTATCAGGAAATGATTGAGATGGCGGAAGAGGGAGTAGTCGGTGGTAGAGATGTCAGAAGAATGTGATGGTTGGGGAAGGGTTTCATACTGCAACTCATGTAGTTCCAGCACAGTCGTTAAGTAATGTGTGAGAGTACATGAGGACATGTCTGTTGACCATTGTAGAATAAGTTTGAGATGCATTCCCTGGAGTTCAGCGCTGTAACAGTCAGCAGTGATGATTTTCCCTCGATGGAGAAACACATGATGGATCATCCACGATGCTAGCAACAGTAACAGCGAATATTGGAAACCGTCCTAGACAGTAAATGCGTTCCAGTTTACGATCATCGTAAGAAGTGATAATCCGGTACAGAAACTATTCCGTATACTCAGAGAACTACACACCTCTAGGATGATTCCACCTCCACTGCACGGAGATCCTTATTGGCTGGTTTCAAATCATGTCATATGAGTCCAACTTGTTGACTTTACCGATTGTACGCAGCCGCCGAACGACAGTAGATGCTGTAAGATGATGTTTGCGTAACTCGTCTTAAGTTGCATCAACACTTTTCTGAGAAGCTACCATGGTGTTCCTGAGGAGTTCGTCATAACATGCGGTTGATTGGTGGCCACGGGTCTCATTTATCTATGTTGTGTCACTGGCACAAAAATTTCAGGAACCACCGCGTATGGTGGGTTTGTTCTCCACTTCTGACCCCAATGCATTGTTGATGTGTTCTTGCAAGTAGATGTGCACAATATCCCAGTTCGAACTCGTAGTCACTCACATTTGTGTTTTGTTCATGGTGCTGCTCTTTCACACAACTTTGCTAAAACAACATTGCCTTCTGGCTAAGTGGGCACTCGAACCTTTTTTCTGAACATTACGGAGATTGTGAAGTTACACGCATGGCCTCGATTCATCCGTTGATTCCGTTAAATAGAATAGTTTCCTTATCAGGCGAAAAACGGACATTTCAATCGGGTCAACTGAATTCAGGGAGATGAATAACAGAAATCTATATATTATCTAAATTCTCTGTGCTCCAGTACCATTACAAACTACTTTTGAGACAAGGATACTTCAGAAGTATGACGCAGTACATAATAGTGTTGCATAAAAAATGCATGAAGGGGGGGGGGGTTACATGTTTATACTATGTATTGTACCGTGTGATTACGGCCTGCAACTGTTAAGTTTACACGACAGCTATATATTCTACGTACACAGCTCGTTACATCATCTTCATACTTCCGGTGAACATTTGTTAGACTTTAGACTTGCTTCCTTTCACAATACAATTATTTACTTTTAGACTTGGGTAAAAGTTATATCGTTTTAAGAAATCTGTTCTGAATATATGTTTATTGTAAGTAATGCGTACGCCTTGTAAAATTTACATTTTCTTGCGCAAGAACTGTAACCTGCATCAAGAGAAATTAGTGTCACGTTGATTTCGTATTATGGCATAGAAATGTTTATTATTATTATTATTATTATTATTAATATTAATAATAATAATAATAATAATAATAATAATAATAATAATAATAATAATAATAATAATAATAATGTATGTACCGTTGGCTAGTTCATAAAGCTATTTACTTTGTCACTACGCGAAGAACTGGAGCTTGAAGTGTGCTTTGTTAAAGATTACGAAGTTGGTGTCACTTTTTTAAACGTCAAGTCTATGTAGGACGTGTATCTATAATTTGAGGTTCAGCCATTATACATATTTTCACTGAGAATGGAGCCCAGATCTCGCGGACCAAAAGCAAGAATGTGAACTTCAAATTTATCAATTTTCGATATCTATTTACAATTTAGATCATATCATTTAACATTATCAAATTACTCGCCGTGTAGTGTTTCCTTAATTATTTCGAATGGAATATTCAGCTGTTGATCCTCATGGGCACCCCGTCGCTTAAGTCCATTTCCACATCATCATCTTCACATTGTCGTCTTGTATCTCCACAGTGATAATTGAAAATATTGTGTAAATTTAGTCGGAATTTATGTTCAGTTACCTTTACCAATAGTAAACAATAAAGTTATTTTTCTTTTAGTAAACTTAGAGGTACGTACTGTTGCTGCTCTAAACTATTATGGATCGTTTAAAATATATTGAATGTCAGATTTTCGCGGGCATGTGTCAACATTATCAAGAGTTAGGTAAGGAGTAGCTAGATATTTTTATTTATGTATTTATTTATTTATTTATTTATGAGTGTGCATATTTAATTTCCATACTCACTATTCATACCAATAACGTTCCTTATCTAAGTCTTGATAACGCTCACATCTGTCAGCAAAATTTCGATGTTATATTTGATTATTTTAGACGATTTTTATTTACTGTAAGATTGCTCTTCAGGTGGATTGCATTGTTTTTCGTTCTTCAAAATTTTACACAACATCCGCTGTATATGTGAGCTTTCCGCTTGATTAGAGTGTCAGTTTTAACGTCCTGTTACACAAATTCAGAAGAAAGATAATTTATTTCTCCTGGAATAAATAAAATGGGGAATTATTATTTTTTGAATACACATTTCGATTCGATGTTTTTAAATGTGATTTTAGAAAGGGCAGTTGGCGAATATTTGTGCGTATTTTATGCAGTTTGGATGAAAAGATTTGACTTGGAGGATACGCATTGTTATGTATCAATTTAGAATTGCAACAAAACAAAATTACCTCCGAATATTCGCTTCGATACTCTTTCTGAGAAACCTCGCAAAAGCACTTTGTGATACATTGTTCTTTTCAATGAGTTGAGTTGATTTTGAGTTTAACGTCCTTTCAGCAGCGAGGCTATATCAGACTGGACATTAGCGTGGAATCCGCGAACTACATGAGCTCCCGCCGGGAATCAAACCGAGGTCTCCCACGCTAAAAGCGCGGGCGCTAACCACTTAGCCACGAAGGAACTCTTGCTTTTTCCAAGGATGCTGTATTCAGTGCACCCTTTTTGAATGCATAATAGCCAGCACACCATGATACAAAGCAATAATGTGGTGGAAGGTTAATAATGACAAATAGAGAACTGTTGCCCAGAGAGTTATTATTATTATTATTATTATTATTATTATTCACCTATTTTGAGTAAGGCCTTCAAAAGTCTGTTTTATACTTGAAACATTAGACCAACGAAATGTTGTTGCCATGAGTAGCCGATACATACACAGAAACATTTTAGTTGTAGACACTAAATGAAAGTCCAGCTTGTACTCACTACTTAATAGAAGATAGGTAGACATTTCTGATTAATTCATGATCCATTTGCTAAAGTCATAGGTAACTCGAACGAATGTAAGTTTAAATAGAGTCAGCGATTCTTCATTAAAGAATGTGAATGCGTCAGAAAAATTGAACTGAAGTATAGAAAAGTATCAAAAAACAAAGTAGAATAACAAACATAATTATAATGTTGGCATGCTATCATACAGAATTTAAACTGAAATGCAATATTATATATAAGATAGTTTCTTACAGTAATGGATAATAGCACCCTTCTGACGTGTGTGACTATTTCCAGTGAGATTTTTTTTCTCTGCTCATCAGTCCCCCCCCCCCTCCATTTCTTTCGTATTTTTGAAATATTTCGGAATTTAAATAATAGTCCTAAAATTTCTAATCATAATTATTTAGTATTTGGTAAAATAGTGTTTGATAAATTCTTTTGTGTTCTTTCCATGTTCCTTATTGCCAGAGAATTCGTCTTCAGTATAACTATAACCTCCCAGACGTAGATGGTTAGCTGAGAAAGAACAAAGACTGCCTGAAAACTATTGACACTAATTTACTGAGTTGTCTGTTGTGTTTACTAGAAAATTAAGCAGAGAAATTATTCTTTGGTTCAAGTAGCGGTGAATAAAAAGGGGGAAGCAGCTTTAAAATACTGTTCAGTAAAATTTCAAGTATATTAGTCTTTTAATCATCAATTACTATCCTAAACGAAAAAAAAAAATGCATATCAATCAATGTGTACAACTGGATTAATAAAAATCTATTTGAAATATCCTTTTCATTGGCAGCTGTCTGTTACATCTATATCTAATCTAGATCCTTTCTTGGTCTCGTCGTAGATATTTTCCTTTCCTTTTCCTTTTCCGTTCTTCTCAAGTCTAGTTACTGAAACATCTCGTCATGTCAAAGCGTTCTCCTGGAAAAAATTCTAGAAGTACTGGAACTGGAGTAATAAATAGATTAAGAGTTAGGATCAGGACATGACATGTTCAAAAATTAAGTAACAATGGTTATATTACATAGACACTCACTTTCATGGGGACGTTGCGTTGTATTCCTCTTGATATAAAGCTCTGAGTTCTGAAAGTGTTACATTGTTCCTACAAATTGAGCATTAGTTTTCAATTATAATGCTATCAACATCATGAATAATATTAGTCCAGTATCCTAAGATGTATTCAGCTTCTAATATTAAGAGTAAAATAAATGAATGCAACCACAATTAATGACTAACAATAAAAAATTACAAAACGAATCACTTTTTCTTCTGGGAATCTGTTGTCTCGAGATATACGTTCCGAGAATCGGCTTTAATTTCGTTTAGTATAAATATAGGAAGCTAGTAACACTAATGACTATTATATTTTAATATATACATTTTTATTTTCAGAATTTGTCCATTGTGACGGGCAAAGGCCCATAAAATTAATTTACTTTGTTCAGCGTATTTTCCATTGATTGTAAATGACCATAGTTAAGTTTTAACGGTAAGTGTAGAGTATTGTCAAGTTTTGTTGTTTACTTGATATAAATCGTAAACGATGGATTTAACTATTCTTTTAGTATTATTGGATGTGAGTGAAGCTAAATGACATTTTTTTGAAGACTTGCGCATTTTACTAGACACACACATTTTCGGTATTTCCTCGTACACGCATTCATTCGGTGACTACTGGATTGGATGTAATTTTTTTGTACATTCTAAATATGTTTACATTTTATATTTATATAGTTGTCACAGGTCTTGAAAGTTAGGGAATACTATTTATTCAGCATTTCTTCCACAAAATAATCTCAGTACGCTGTAGGGTAGAGATTTGAGGGTAGTCTATGTTAATATACTATCACATTACTCACGATCACGGGAATTCACAAAAACCTATTTATTTATTTTTCTTCTTAAGCCCCATAACTATTGATAATACTAGCCTGAGATGGTACGTTATGGTAACGAGTATTTAAGACATTGTTATCGTACCTACGTTGTATTCTCTGCCACTGTACCTACAATTTCCTTTGTAAATGTGGTGATGAGCCATCGAATTTATGAGCAACGATAATGATAGTAATCCGAATGAGTTCATATTGACTAGCTTGAGTTGGTATGTTGACTGCCGACACGTATAAAGATGAATTGAATGAAACTATTTGTCCACATACATGTTAAACTGTGTTTTTATGTTAAGATCAATAAAGAAATATATGTTTACTTCGAAAACCAATCTGAGCCGACTTATTACAGGCCGGTGAAAGTTATATTACCATATAAAGCTGAAGAAAAGATAACCAACCTGTGGTACGTGTCAATAAACGTGAAAGTCGAATGACTCATTGATGGATCAGGTTTCAGTCTATGGTTGTTCCCTTGATTTTTTTAATTGTTGATTTAAGTCAAATTTCGAAAAGATTCCATAATCATTTTCCGCCACTATATTTTCTGACCTCAATCGATTTTCCTCTGTTTTCAGCAAAAAATATGTACTGTAAATAGAAAAGAAAGAAGAATTTCATTGCGGCAATATTTTGTGACATGCGGCAGCAAACAGTAAAAGTGGGGGGTATTCATGAGAAAGTAACAATATTTTTATCAGTTTAAATGAACGATAGTAGTTATCATTCTGTATTATTATTATTATTAATAATAATAATAAAATTATCTTCTTGGCCACAAAGCCCCGAAAAGAAGCCGACCAGTCGGTGATTTTAACCGGGCGGTATGTGGTCACATCTCTAATCTCATCACTGTTGTTGCTGGCTTCCTAGACCGGAGCTCCTCAAATTCCAAGTGCCTCACGATGCTGGGACAACACCAAAACTAAATGGTCCCTCTCAGGTGAACAAACGTGAAGCCTCACGCACCGACGGCGCATATGCTTACCACTAAACCACGCATGAGCATATTATTAACCATTAGGCGTTGCATTTTCTCTAGCGGTAGTCACTATTTAACGATATTTTCAGTCGTCATAACTGTTTTTACTAATGCTTTTTTCACCCCTGTTCAGTAGCAGTGATTCAGTTGGTCGAGCGTTGGCTTCAAATTTGAATTTGCAGCTGTTCGTTCTAACGAATATTTTCTGCGTTTTTTTCAATTCAACAGGGCAAATGCCAGAAATTCAGAATAATACTTTGAAATGAGCTCCTGACAAGTGATAACGTTTCGCATTCTTCATCCCATTCCATTCTACCTGAAAGAGATGCTTAAAAGTCACATATACATAAATAAGTTAGTAAATATGGGAAGTTAGCCTATTAAAGGGGGGTCATGTACGTTGAATTATACTTTCCAGGTTTTTTTTATAAGCGTACGACTCCTGTTAGCAAAGAAGAAATGGCTAATTTAAATTTAAAAGATCGATTTGAATAAAACATACCGTATAAACAAAAATAATTTTTAAATATGTATACATATTTTCAACCCTGGGGGGCGCGGTGGCTCAGTGGTAGAGCGTTCATCTACGGTGCTTGGGGTCCCTGGTTCGATCCCAGCTCGCGCCGTGTGGACTTTGTGGTGGACAAACACCGTGTTCGTGGATTTTCTCGGGGTTCTCCCGTTTCCTCCCACTTTCTTCATTCCACCATTTCACTCATCTCTCATTATCAGCGTCTCCTTTAGCCTAACCGGCATAACCGTGGGACGTAAAACTTACAGATTTCATTTCATTTCATTACATATTTTCAACCCTGCTTTTCATTATTGTTCAAGATGTATGGAAATTGGGAAGTAAGACACCTGAAAGGAAGCTACAGATTGAGAAGTAGAATTGTGTAATACCTTGTACAAGGAGTGATTAATTACAGCCTGAGAATACAGACATTGTCGTTTAGAACTAATATTCGTGTAAAATAAGAAATTCAGATGTATGATATTGGTAAAGAAAAGTTACTTGGGAGAAGGTAAGGGTCGTCAAGTGTAGTGGATTTCAGAATAACGGCAGAGCAAAGATAAACAAGAAATTTTTGACATTGTAAATATATCAGAGTTCACACTGACCTCGAAAGTCAGGGAAATCCTTCATGATATGTCGAGAATGAGGGAGATTTCATGTGTTTCACAGAAGAGTCAAGAATCCTGTTTCAGCTGCCCAGACGATATGAAGAACATCTCGAAGAATCAACACTGATTCAAAAAGTTGATGGGAAAAAAGACTGAAAAAATATCTTAAGAAATAATGAAGCTTAAGCGTCGAAAGGTGTCAAAACTTCAAGCGTTGAAAGAACAAATTAAATAAATAAAAAAAAAGAAAAAAATTAAAGCGCTACAGAAGAAGAAGAAGAAGAAAAAAGTTAGGCCAAAGTATGATGTAAGTTTATTTGTTTATGGGTGTTCTCAGAATGCCTAGATATTAAAGATATCTTCAGTTTATACATATGTTGGATAAAAAGTAGTTGCAACTCTTCTTACGTCACAGAGCTGTCTCTCAGCGCAACAAAAATTACGTAGCTGATAAGAAAATGTGAGGCGATGAAGTGTGGCGAGTGCAATCGACTGTGTGTTATTCGGTCATAAGAAGCAGTGCCGTAAAGTAGAAAAGGGAAGTGGAAGCGCCCTAACAACGTGTTTCAGAAAGACTAATGACGTGCATTGATCAAGATTGAAGTGGCACGTGAACATTGTGTAGAGCCTGTCTATTCCACCTGTGCCCTCGGCAATATGCGAACTATACTTCGGCCCCACCCCGCTACCTTCTGGCGGATGAAACCCTCCCTTTGGTTAGAGAAAAGAAGTGAATGACCTCAGTTGTGTTGCCAATTTGTCATTTAGTTGTTTGGTCTTGGCAAGTGAAGATCTTAGGCTACTTAAAGTGGCTAATAAGACAGAGAACAGCGAAGTCCGTGAAATAATTCATTGCGGCAACGCTTCCGCATTCAACAATTGTAAGATGTCGGCCGCAGCAACTTGTCCCTCTTTCGAGGAAGGTACGGGGAATCACATATCGACAGCAGCGCCAGAAGGGGCACAGTTGAAATAGAAAGGCCCTAGCAATGTTTTCTGGGACTTGGTGACTACTTTCTCGTCAAAAGGAAGGAACCACTTCGCAGGAAAAACAGCTGCACAAGAAAAACCATCATGCATGCCATATGACGGTCCCTGCGTGACATTCACAAAGATTGATGCGCTGACGGTATATGACGCCTTCCACACGTGTGGCAGAAGGTGGCAGAGATAGGAGGCGATTGTATTGAAGGAATGTAACTGGTATTTTTCTGTGCATAATGCTAGGTACAAATTAAAATAATTTGGTCATTACTTCTTATTGAACTTTTGTAATTATTGTTTAGTACTAATGTTTTATTGTATTCCAAATATTGGAAGTTTTTTGAGTCATATTAAGTACTTGCAGTAAGAAAGTATCTTATAGACTACTATATTTCAGAAATAAAAATAAGAGCGTTGGACGACTATGAGGATGGTGAAGGCCGATTAAAAAGTTATTTTTCCCCCTTAACCTAACAATAAATTACCGTTATGGAGCAGGGAAAATTTGCTCGTCATGGAAATTCAGGGACAGTTAGGGAAATCAATATTAGAATTCTAATATGATCTTGTATATATTACTACTAAGTATTTTAAATATAAAGTAGGGTGGTGATACTTCAGACATAAGGTTTGCAACTGATAATTACTTCAGGAACACATACATGACGATAGCAATTTTCTCATGTGTAAACAAATACCTCTCTCTTTTATAATACTTTATAAATTCTGGATAGTAAATGTGTTAGTAATTCGATATTGTCTGTTCTCTTTCATATTTGAAAGGTGGAACGTGAATAATAATAATAATAAGTTTAATGTGACATAAAGAGCTTTTTGCATTTTGGAAGAAGAATGTTCAGCTTGATGCTTTTTAACGTATCTTCAGGCACAAATGAGTACATTTGATTATATGAAAAAAAATGACATTTCATACTGATGAATACAGGGAATTTGTGTCATGTGAATTGCGCATTTCTCAAAAAAATATGTATAATTATGACTAACGAACGATTGGGCGTGTAAATTTAAATTTATGTGTAAAATTGTAAGTAAAATGTGGCTAAGGCAGCAACTCAGAATCTAAATGATAGACGTTATAACATGATATATATGGTGTAACTGATATGTTTTGGTTAATAAAATGTAAGGAAGAATAAATTACTTCATAACCCTTTAGTATTCATCATATCCGCTTTCTAGGTGTAAACGCTTTTTGACACTGATGTACAACTTTTGGATTCTGGAACTCTTTCTTTTATTTGTTGTCTGTTTACAACATTCTTCGATTTTCGAAATCAACTGAAAATTTTCCTTGAGGTGGTATTTGACTTTTGGATGCAGGAAATAATCTGCTGGAGCTAAGTTAGATTAGTTTGGACTGGTGGTTTACAACGATCACTGTTACTCTGTAAGAAGCTTGAATAACGATTTCCCTACTGCTATATATGTTTCCGTGCAACAGGAACTAATCAGTTTGAATCTCTTCATCAAGTGATACAGAATCTCTTTTAATTTCTGGAATCACTAGTATAGGAGAAATTCTTCTTGAATCATATCCGTACAGTCAAGATTTTGACGAATGCTTTTGGATGTTATTGTAAGTTCGACTGTCAACCAGTTGACTGCATTGAGGCCGTCCGCGTCTTCTCAAGTATCACGAGATTGAAAGCATTGGAGCTAGTCAAAGTTTTATCTTGGTATGTTGTATTCAGCGTTTCACAGATCTTTGTTTATGACAAACATTATTGACAGGAAGGAGTTAATACTATCCGAAGTGACAACACTGAAAAAACCAATCACAAGTGATACTACGATAGCGGCAGTCATAACGTAGCAGATATACTGTGTACTTCAGATAAGCTTCCATTGTCTGTTGTCTTTATTCTTCTACATACAATTCTCCGTTCTGTTTTTCGATTTTAATATTTTTTGAGAAAAAAGTAAGATCCTGAAAGACTATTAACGACCGAACATTCATGTACTTAGTAGCCCATATCTTCATTTACATTTACTGAATGAGAATATTTTGATTTTTTTTCACATGTTGTTACGATTAATGACAGTCTTGTGGGAAATGTGCAAGTGCGTTATCAAAGAGAGAGGTAACCCTGATTGATGGTATGGATGCAGAATTTTCTTTCGAATCGAACCCCATATTTTAGTTTTAACTCACATATGGCATAGTCCATATCAATTCAAGCAGGGAGGTTACCTTGATAGTCTCAGATGATATTGAATTTAACAGATGTTAAAATTCAGGACAAAATAAGAAACCTGTATTTTTATGCCCCCCCCCCCCCAAAAAAAAATCCTAATTCGAGGTACGGGTCGCCAAAGATGGCGCCTCTTCTTACGATTTTCGGCAAAAGATTAACATGTTCTATCTCTGGAACGTTTCAAGATATTTTGTTGTTTTATGTTTTATTTGAAAGACAATAATTTACTGATTCGAATGTTATTCTAAGTTTGGAAATATGTGTCGTAAGTTCTCGTGCTGTAGCCTTCCTAGTCTTTTTAATAAACAGAATTGTTCAAAAATGCCATTCCCCAAAATTTTGATTTTGTGACAGCTGATCAGTATCATACACTACTACATTCCCTGAGAAGGAGAACTTTTCATTTTTGAATTTAACAGGTTTTATAAACAATGATCATATTTTAATTTCCGTGACGTGGGTAGAAATAATTGATTGTAGCTTTATTTATTTTTTTATTTTTTGTTTCTTTTTAATTTTATTGTTTCAGAAACATCAATCTCAAAAATCCGGAAGTGTGTCTCTAAGGGCAGTACCTATCCTAAAAAGGATAACACTCCACTTTGGTTCTGGAATTATTCTTGATGGTTTTGTGAGAAGTACATTCTCGGACCAATGTGCTCCATGTGATGGAATAGAAGCGATAAATTACACAAAGTTGGAGGTGGTGAAATGTTTCTCTTCTTCTGAATTTTCTTTACATAGAACCTACCATAGATACCGTCATTGACGGACTTGGAAAATAGTCAGCGAAAGGAGTAACATACCAACATCCGAAGAAATTGCAACAAAAACACATTACAGAATTGAAGGGACGTGTAGAGGCTGAACAACTGTTTAGTGCTTTTGTGATTTACCTGAGGACTTGTCTGTAGTTCTGCCAGGAGAGTATCAGTGGAGTAATAACCAAGTTTCAATTTTACAGGAGTCACATATTTTCAAAACAAGACCGCAAGTGTTGCAGTTGATAAGTGACTCAGCACATGCACATGGGCAGTACACAATATTCTTCAACAGCTGCAATCACCGACAGAAAAGATCATTATTTCTGATAGTGCCCTTAGCCACCTCAATAATCGTTCTGTTTTAATTAATGATGTCGCTTGTGCCAGGGTATATAAAGTGCTGCTGGTCATTAGAAAGGTCCTTGCGATGATGTAGGGGAAACCTGGTGAAACACTATTGTACAAAATATAATCTTTCCAGCCCAAGTACAGCTTCATTTTAGAATGACAATGTTATTAGAAAAGTATTGAGGTCATCTACATCAACAGTCTTCATTCTGATGCCCAAAGAATTCTGCCAGCAGAAAATAGAAGAATGGTCCAATCAAATTACCCTTGTGAAAGAAATTTAGAAGTGGGCAAACTTCTACTGCACAAACTTTAAAGAGCAAGAAAGAGTACATTTCATTTGCCCAGCCAAGATCTCAGGAACAGTAGGAGAATATTCAGATTCATAACTTACAGAGGTTTGTGGTCTCTGTGTATGACTGACTGGTAGCTTGCAGGGGTTATAGATATCAGTTGTAAGCTACATTAAATTGTCGTGGTCTTGATGTTACCAAAGGGGTCGGTTGTTGGATATAAATTTCCACTTGCAAGATACAGCCACTTCTAATTCGAGATATTTTAAAGATCATGAGATAAGATCATAGGTGCCTCAATTCCTGTTGGTTAAACAGGAAGGCATTACTGAATTTCAAAGAAAGGTATTGACGCAGTTGAACATTTTTTGATTCAGTGAATTGCTAATTTCAGTCATAAGCAGAGTGCACAGAAGTGGTATGCTTTGGAACGTGCAATGTGTTTTGAAACTACACATATATTTTGGAAACTTTAATATGTTTGAGAGCTGTGTTTGTTACTTGTCTTTATGCAGAATTAAAATGTCATCAAAATTAGTTTCATTTGACGTATCATGAGACCAGTATGTGAGAATGTGGTAACGGAAAATGATTTAATGTATGGCAAAATTTTCGACTGTGTATACATCCTGTTCAACTCAAAAGTGAAAGTTCTTCTTAGAGCATATAGTACTGTGAGGTATTGATCTGCTATCACAAAATTAACATTTTTGAGATCGGCATTTTTTTTTTAATAAATTTAAAAAAATTCAGAAGCGAGAGCACGTAAACTTGGACACACATTTCCAAACAGAGGATATAATTTGAATCAGTAAATTATTATCTTTCAAATAAGATAAGAAGCAACAAAATATCTTAAACAATTTCAGAGATAAAGTATTTTAGTAGTTCCCCGAAATTTACACGCATGTCAGTCAGTGGGCCCGAGAAATGGCACCCGAGGCGCTATTTTTGACGTATATCTTGGGTGAGGATCTTTTTTGGACAAAGCAAAAAATGCAGTTTCTTACTTCGTCTGAATTTTAGCTTTCTTAAATTCAATATCATCTGAGACAATCAAGGTAGAATATTGTCTTTAACTGCCTGAATTAATCTGGTTTATGATATTTATTTATTTAGTATTTTACTAGTTAAAATGTCCTCCTTCTCGCACGTGGAGAATGGGTTTAAGGAAAATCCTTTCCTTCTTCCTCTTAGGGACGCATTGCAGCGAAAGTGTAATGACAAAATCCGTAATGTCACCCCATTCCCACCCCACCCTTTATCACCCCCATGCCGAAGGGGCTGAACTTGCACTTGAAAGGTATCAGGAGTGAAGTTATTCATCTCAGCAACTTTCAAAACTATGGATTTGACACTAATATTGATAGTTTACAGTTTATTTTTACTTATGACCCTCTGGACTTAAATGACATCGAGATGTTGCCATTTATATCAGCAACCTCGAAAACTGGATTGGATACTGATATTAGACGGTTTCGATTATTTTTACATGTCACCGCTTTCAATCCCCCCTCTTACCCTCCATACGTTTTGAAGGCCTAAGATTAATAATTACGGCAGGTATTTTTATTTGTTTATTACTTATTGCCTGATGAGGTAAAACGCAAACTCACATTCGCGTGTATATCAAATATTCTAAAAAGTTTCTACTCTTCGTGCACGATTTGGCGTTAGTCTTAAACTCAGAATACATAAAGTCAGAGCTAACGTAATTTGATAGCTGACAATTGAAGGTAGATGTGTAAAAAGTGTTAGAATTCTTATAATCATGCGTAAGGCATTGTGCCGTGAAGGTGAATGAATTTTTCCGAAAAACTGCCCTACTTTTTACAGTTTTATTTCCAAAAATACGCAGATACTACACAGGCTCGTGAAGAAATTTGTGCTGTTTATGGGCAAGATATGTTGTTAAAAGCAACAGCCAAAACATGATTCAGTCGCTTTCGTTTTGAAAATTTCTTTGGCCCAAGGTGGTTCTCACATTGTGCGTCCAATCGCTGCAAAAGTAGAGGATATTCTGACAAAAGTCGAGCAGGACTGGCATAGGATGTTACATAAGTGTGCCACAATATTTTGGAAACAGCGTCCTCACATCAAAATAAGAAAGAATGTTCATATGGAGGTGCGGTCTTAAGTGCATAGTTTCGTAGTTATAGAGTGCCGAAAACGTGAAAAATGCATAGTTTCGTAGTTATAGGGTGCCGAAAACGTGAAAAATGCATGGTTTCGTAGTTATAGGGTGCCGAAAACGTGAAAAATGCATGGTTTCGTAGTTATAGGGTGCCGAAAACGTGAAAAATGCATAGTTTCGTAGTTATAGGGTGCCGAAAACGTGAAAAATGCATAGTTTCGTAGTTATAGGGTGCCGAAAACGTGAAATAAGTGAACTTCAGAAGTTCATAGCTCTACTACTATGGGACCTATCGTAGTCTGGTTAAGACATCACAGAGGAACTTGTATGTGAACTATCCAAATATCCATGTTAAAGAATGCTCCAGTATATACACACCAATTTTTAGGGAGGTAGATGGAGAGTGATCACGTACTCTCAAACAGCCTCTCTCAAAATGATTGTGGAAGTGTCGGAGGTTCTGAAAGACAGATATTTGGATAGTTCTCAAGTCAGTTCCTCACTGATGTCGTGATTTGATTACGATAGGTCCCATAGTAGTGAGCTATGAACTTCTAAAGTTCACTTATTTCACGTTTTCGGCACTCTATAACTACCAAACTATGCACCTCTGACCACAGCTCCATATGAACTTTTTTTTCTTTCTTTCTTATTTTGATGTGAGGAATCTGTTCCCAAAATATTGTGACAATTTATGTAACACCCTGTATAAGTAGTCATGACATCATCAATAACCTAAACGTCTATCAGTGTTAAACTATTTGGAGAAAGCTGGCTACAAAAATAAATTCGACGTTTGGCTGCCATATGATCTGACTCAAAAATATTTACTCAGTCGAATTTCTGCCTTCAAAACTCTACTGAAACGTAACGAACTCCCACCATTTCTGAAGCGGTTGCTCACAAGTGGTGGAAAGGGGATAACCTACGACAGCATTGTGCGAAATAGATCGTGGACGAAGTGAAAAGAAGCTCCGCAGTCTGTGGCTAAGCTGACACTATAACTCTCTGAATTAAAAAAAAAAAAAAAAGTACACCTGCAATAAAAAAAATAGTAATAAAAATTAAAATCAACTTTACTCTTAAATAATCTGCTTTATTACTCAATAATGCTAACATTTTGTCTACAATATTTTTTTCAAAGTGATACCGAATGTATGGACACCCTATGACAGATATGTAAAAAAACAAATTGAATATCTTCAATCAAAATTTTATAAAGTGCAGTTGTTTTCTTTTCTGTCATACATGTATTTGAAAGACGATATATCTGTGGAAAATGTTATCGGCATGTTTCTAAGAATTTAAATGTGTGTTCCTTGAAATTCTGTGTGCTTACCTTCTTTTCATTACCTTTCTTCTATAGGCATGGTTCTGGAGGGAATGGGATATTCTCAAGGCGACTGGATTTCAGTTCATTTAATTCCCTACCTCGTCACAAGCTTAATTCATACCATATTAAGGTAAGTTAGAAGAATATTCTCCTTTGTAAGTAATATTTGATATTCCTGAAAATAAGAAAATATAAAGAAAAGAATTTGAGGCAACTAGTGGATTGATATACTTGATATGATAACATTAGGTGGTACAGATAGCGAGAGAGAGAGTACATTTATAGTTCATGAAGCATTAATTGGCTTTTAATGGAATTACCAAAAGTTGATTCACATTTATATATAATTTTAAATTATCCTAACTCTATTGATCCACTTATTTGACCAAAGGAACACATTGCGTTGTTAACTTGTAAATTGGAAATAAATTCATCACCTCCGAGAATTGGGTTACTCTACCTGGTAAATCAGATGTACATTCCAACGCCAAAGCAGAACAGGCGACGGTGCGGCAATGTCGCAGAAACAAAATGCGGGCTGCAGAAAGATTGACTAACTTCTAGACGAAAATTGCTGCCTCAGAAAGATTGTCAACTCTATAGATAAATATTAGTTCCTAAAAAGATTTTCTTTTCCATTAATAAAACACGATTCAGAACAATTCAACATTTAGTAGTCATAATAATATACCGATGAACTTGAGAGGCGGGAAATATATGTGGGGATTTCATGATTGGTTACTTATTCAGTTATTATACAATATATACTATAAGCTCCCTGTGTATTTCTCCATAAATTAAAAGCCTATAAGTAAAAAAAAGTTTAGAAAAATTGAAATGTAAAAGCTTTTTTTGCGCATGGAAATCTTATTACAATTTTATTATGCAATTACCAAAATATCCGCAGAAAGTGTGTGTGTCCATAGTGGCGGTGAAATAGTGTGACTACATAACAGATGTACAGCGAACAATGCCGAGGATTCGTAATAAATTTAAACCTGTGTCTAACAAGCTTAACTAATCATCAACAAATTAACTGATCGTATCCAATAGTCATAGATATCTAATAAGAATAAGGTACCTGGCAACAGTGGATATAAAAGACATAAAATGACAAGCAGATTTTTCTTGAAATCGTACTGGCATTTATAAACAATTTTCAGTGTTTTCACAACAGATGTACAGGGTGTCCCAGAGTGAGTGGGAAGTAAGGTAGGAGGTGATTTCTTGAGGCCAATATATGAAATACGTTCCTGAAAAGTGTCACTTCAACTCGGTCAAAACAAATTACGTAAAATTGTACTATCATTATCATATCTGGACTTTTCAAAACAGTAAGCTAACTTGCTATTTTAAAGAGCCGGGACTCAGTACCGGTATTTGCATATGAATGCATTATTTTGACATAAGTAAATAGACAAAACAGGGCAACACAACTTGGTGCAAATACCAAACGAATGCGAATCACCTGATGAGTATAACGTAGGTAGTGGTGTGAGAATGCTGTACAACATGTAGCAACATGGCACTCGAATGTTACTGTGAGGAGTAGAGTTTATCCGAGATCGCATAATTGGGCGTAAGGAGTGTGGTTGTGGTAGAAGGCAGAGAAGCATTAGTGCTGTGTTATGTACTCTTCGCAGGATTCTAGTGTATAGAGGTAACCAAGAAAGTTCTGTCGCGTTTTTACCCACCACCTTCGAACATCGCTGTGTCACCTAACACTTAGCTGGAAGATGAAAAATAGTCCTCATAAACATCGATTACCTTCTGCCAACGTTCTGGAAGGCCATGGATTCCATCGCGGTAGAACTTGGTGGGCCGTGAAGCGAAGAAGGTATCAAGGCATTTTGCACCTCTACTAGGGGTTTAAACTGGCGTCCTCTAAGATGATTGTCCAAGGAATGGTACAGGTGATAATCGGACGGTGCAGTGTCCGGGGAGTATGGGGAATGCAATAGTGTTTTCCATTCAAGGCGTAGAATGGTGTTCCGGGTCATCCTAGCCACGTGGGGCTTAGCGTTGTCCTGTAACAGAAGAACCCCTTTGAGATTCATAAAAGCTGGCTCCGCATTTTGTGTTTTTGTTGAACACGGCTCAATTGCTGACAGTACACAATTGCATTGATGCTCTGACCAGCTGGTAGCAGTTAACGATGCATGATACCGCGAGCAGCCCACCAAACATTAGGAATATCTTCTGGTAGTGTAGTGTAGTGCAGTGCAGTGCTTGTTTTGGAACCGGTTCATGGGATGCCAACCAATGATGATGGCGCCGTGGAGCTTCGTACAGGACCACTTCTCATCACATGTTAACATCCAGTTCAGAAATGAATTCTTCCTCAAATGAGACAGCAAAGAAAACTGGTGTCTGCCCGCGTTGCCTTCTGGCCCGAAGTCAAATCATGTGGGCCCCAAGTGACCCAACTTGGAGGTCCTGCCTAATGTTTTCTCCACTCACATTGAATTGTAGTCCAGTTCCTCACATGTCTGGTCACTGTCGCCTCTATTGCTGCCTGAAGATCTTCATTTTGTACATGTGTTGTTCTTCCGGCACGTGGTACGTCTTCGAGTGTTTCGTCACTGTCCTTAAGCTTGTTAAACCACCGTTGCACTGTCCGCGTAGTCACGACACCCTCACCAAAGGTCGTCATGTCTTCCGCCCCGCTGCAGCGGCGTTGACCCGAGTTTGAACTCGTGCAGCATACACGGCCTTATGACGTATGTGGAGGTCCCATGTTCACTCTGTCCTTACGCAAGTTCACGGTGTAACTGAACTGCCACAACCAGGAAGTATGTTGGATATACCCACACCAACAACTGACCTTTTCCTTATCTCTCTCATTCAACTTAAGGTATGAGAGCCAATTAAAACAGACGTTCACAAAAAGCGACAGAACTTTTTTGGTTACTTTTATAGTTTAAAAGAGTTGGAAAGACACGAGTAAACCCAAGGTCGGTTCAACCGACACCAACGCCACGCCTGAAACTTTGGTCATCCAGAGTTCTACGGGGACCCAGCTATCCAAATCTGCAAATGGTATCGCAACTGAGGTTGACAGAATAGGCGAACCTTCTACTGGTATATACTTTGTGCAGAAATGTATCGACTCTTTACCAGAAAGAAGTATTTTACAAATAACATGAAGACATCAAGGGGACATCGCTGTATGCGACAGATCTCAACAATTTTGGAACTAATGCATTCTGATTTTCTAGTGAAAACTAATTTGGCCAATTCTCGGACAGTCTTCGATATTAAGTTTAGAGACATAAACAGACCACGATTCACTATAATCACATCATCTTACGGTGCTATGCGGCAGTTTTAATTTCGTTGTTCGGTTTCTAATTTTAGTCGAAATAGACTTATTTTTGGTTATGGGCACATCAATGCTGCGAAACACATCAAAGTGTTACAAGATGGATTTCTGCCATTCTTCGAAACAGGCGAATATGACACCACTCAATGGAGACAGACAATATCATGTGACAAAGCTGACCACTCACTAAAACGGGCAAAGTACTGTTCAAGCTCTACTGTGGCCCAGTCACTCTTTGTACGTGAATCTTACAGAAAATGTTGAGCATCTCGTAAAACTTAAAGGGCCTTATGCAGAGTCGTTCTGACGCGCAAACAAACAACAGTTACCTAAAGTACTCTGTTATCCGAATCGTACCACCCATTACAAGATCTTGGGTTAAAACTTTACCATCGCTGATGCTAAAGGAGTTTCACGGTGAAGAATTAGTTCTTCTTTGCACTGGTACGTAGCAATGGCCACAGGCTCATTTTTCGCATAGTGCATGAGTAAGGAGAACAGACGTATTATTTGAGTATTTTGAGGAATGCAATCTGTGGTAATCCTTCGTATACATAAATAATGATCAGAGGGTAAAACCACTTCTAGAACATATTTGATCGGAGACTCAGATTCTGTAGCGTGGAAGCCCGGTACCTCAGTGATACTCACTAATTGAACACTCATCTATACTTAGTTTGGTTCCAGTTCACATAGGTTAATGGCGGACTTCTTTTGTGCCCGTGTATTTTCTCGGCACTCTACCGCTTCCTCTCAGTACCTACAGTTAGACACATCAGTTCCAGTCTTTATCATTCGTTATGGTTTATCATCTGTGTTCATTGACTTAAGACATGTTCATTTCATTTCAGTTTCTTTCTTTTACACCGTATAAATGCTGAAACAGTGTTTCCGAAGTAATTTGAAATGTTAGATACAACGTAAGAAATTCCTGTAGTATGTCAAAACAATTGAAATCGAAACTATGTCGGATAAAAGTGATACATTATATAAGGCTTATTAAGAAACAATAGCCTACATGAGGCTTATTAAGAAACAAGTCGTCAAAACGGTCAACAACTGTTCTAAGTATCAACATCGATAAAATTTCGTGATCTTTGATTCAAATCACATTTCCATTTCCCTTTCCTTTCCATTGCGTTCGTTGCATGGTTATGTATTTAAGAGGACAAAACTTTGTCTCGTGTCGAAATTCGGATATTGTTAATGATATATGACTGCTTTCCACATAACATCGAACTCAAAACAGCCATATCATTTTACAAAGTTATATGAATAATAAGGTAATTATTAAGAACCATTGTCAGATATTGTTGTGTACCTAGTCTGTTTATAAATACTGTTACGAAGTTATGATGTAACCTGTATTTCAAGGGTGAAATCGCGTGCCGTTCTTCTACCTAAGCAACACCTAATTCATTTTGAATTACGTAAATTGAATGGCAGGTGTAGCGCTATGTAAGATCGGCAGAACAGCTTCGGAGAATTTAATACAGTCAAGAAGCTTCAAACGAGGTAAATTTTGTGCATCGGACCATTAATAGATCAGCATTGTAGAAGGTAGACTGAGGGAAGAACGTTTACACACTGTACGGACCAAGCAGTTGGTGATATCTTGTCATATGTTCGCTGTCCCACATATCGGAGAAGCACTAAGCTGCTTCATCATACTGCTGTTAAAGATCCAGAGGAAAATGAAAATATGTCTCCTGTTGCAACATTACGCTCACATTGAATATTGAAAAATTGTTCTTGTGTGAAAAACTTCACGATTGACATGCCTTCATCCGTTATCACGTATGTTTCTTTGTCCCAAGCTTACCATTCTGCCAAAGTCATGGGTCTTATTCCGTACTGGCTTGCATCAACACATGTTCGCAAAATGTATTTTAGTTTGTGATAATTGGTATAACACTTGCAATTGCTTGTTCCAGCTTTTGCGTTTCGTTACAGTGCGCAAAATTTCGCGAAATAAGCTTCATGGTTTGATGACGTATGGCCGACTATGGACTACCGACATCCATTTTTAGGGAGTTTGGTCTACCAAAACTTCTAAATAAATTTATCCTATCCGTCCGTCCGTCCTGAAGACAAAAAATCTCAAGAATCGATGTATGGTGTGAGGCCTTGTATACGAATGAAAAGTTTTCTAGCACAGCTACGGTTTCTTCACACCACACAAAAATGGTAGAAGTTACACTTCTTGTATCATATTTGACCAGGGATGATTATTCGCTTTGTTAAATCCATCATGGGAAGAGAAAGCCATTTAGGTTATTGAGACCAAGAATTGGTTTGAAAAGCGATCTAGTAATTGAGCAATCAGTGAATCAACGATCTTAAAGTAAACATCAACTTTATCTTTTCTTTAAGCTTTCAGATATTACTTCATCAACTACCAGATCCTCCATAAACCTATTGCTCTTCCATGAAAAATCCCCCCAAAATATTAATGACGCCACTGGCGTCATGTCCCCCACTTGTGGGCACCCCTGTATATATACAGTGAAACCTCCCTTAATGGACACCTCTCAATAACGGACACCTCTATAATACGGACACAATTTTTTGTCCCGGCAAAATTATATGTTCCCTTATGGAACAAAACCCTCCCATTTACGGACACTCTCAGATGCGGACGCGGACAGTCCTATTTTCCCCCAGACGTTTTAATAACCTCTTCATAACGGACAGAAATTATTCTCAGTTCTGCGATATATTATTCCTCACAAGTATATCTATCATGAAGTCTAGACCTGGCGAACCATCAAACAGAACAGCTTCAAGCTGAATTTGAAATTATTCTTTTTTCTGCCCGCAATGAACTGCTTTCTTGTGGAAATCCTAGAAAACCTTCAAAACGCGATAACACTCATGTAGGGTCAGTTGTATGGCCAAGAATTCTATGCGAACAATCTTCCCTTCTCTAACAAATTTAATCCTTTTGCCTTTGGGCCTTCCATCTTTCCCAACAATTTCATAGATAACAAAACAAACATTGTTTTACAATAACATTTTCAACTAGCAATGTTTCCTCTCTTACTTTTTTTTTTTGAAAAAAAAAAACATTTTTCTTTTACTTATGATACTGGAACAAGTCTGGGTTGGAGTTTTCCCGGCTTCCTTTTTCACTTTCTCTAAGAAAGTATTCTTTGTGATTGGAGCTGGATCAATAAAAATATGCACTCCCATATGCCTTTTCATTCATTCCCCCAACGAAGATACCGCACCAGTGCAAACACACACACACACACACACACTTTTCTTCCGCAACCGTACTGAGGATTCTCAGAGGACACTTGCTAATGACTTTTATACCCTTGTAGAGGAAAAATATGCGTTTTTCATTAAACAAAAGAGTTTAGCCGATTACTTGGTTCCTAAAGCATCTTTTCAGAAGGTTCTCAAATTTTGAAATAAATGAGAAATGCTTACAGGGTAATGACATGTACTTAAGAAAGTTAACATACCCGCATTATCTTTTGCAGTACCGGTATACGAATATATTAACACCCCCCCCAGCAATAATATTATTTAACAGAAATGAAATTCTCTTTCATCCCTCCCAGTAATTCAAGTACATACTAAATAGAGTATTTTCATATTGAATTTTGCGTACTTACGTTCATACACAATGTATTTACTGTATATTACAGCACACAATTACCGTTATGAGATTAAATTTCTATAACCTCTCTGTAACGGACACCTCTCAATAACGGACAAAAATTCATGTCCCATTGGTGTCCGTTATTCAGAGGTTTCACTGTATCTATCTATCTATCTAATATATATATATATAGAGAGAGAGAGTAGATAGATAGGTATAATTCTCTTAGGAAACAAATCATACAAGGTCGGCCAAAACAATTTTTTTATTGGATACACAAGTGACAATTAGCAACCTACAAGCATTACAAGGTGGTGTGACAAAATTACGAAACACTGCGAATATATTGGAAACGAATTATCCAAGATAGATGGTTGCCTAAAGTATTGGGAAGACCTTCATCCAGCAATGGATCGACAATTGCTAATAACGGTATTATGTGTTTCAGATATAAATAACGCCAACACTTCAGTCATATAACCCCAGTGCTCATTCTTGATATCTGAACATTTGAGATTAAAGAATAAACGCTTGTAACTTGTTTTCAGAAATCATATGTTTAATCCTGTAGCTACAAGAATTTCTCTTAAGGTATGTACAAAGTAAAGCAGGGTTCTTTAGAAAAATGAATAGTATTTGACTGAAAAATTTGTATTAACAAGCTCTCCCTTCCAGCTGTGTGTCTGTGTGTGTAAGTTTATAACTTGGTATAGCAAACGGTTCTGCGAACTCGAAATATTTTAACAACCGGTTCATGCGAACCGGCTGAATAACACCACTGGCTACATCGGATTGAAGATTAACGTGCTGCCAAAGGGACCTTCACTAGCACTAACTCCAGTATCATGAATAGTTTCTTCTGTACACCGGTGTGTACGAATAACCAAGAAGTTATTTCGCGAGTTTATTATATATATATATATATATATATATATATATATATATATATATATATATATATAGAGAGAGAGAGAGAGAGAGAGAGAGAGAGAGAGGGAAAGATATGGATGGGAAGGCCATGCCATTGGTTGCATCGCGGTAGAACTTAGTGGGCCGTAAAGCGAAGAAGGTATCAAGTGCATTTTGCACCTCTACTAAGGATTTGAACTGGCATCCTTTAAGGTAATTGTCCAAGGAATGGAACAGGTGATAATCGAACGGCGCAATGTTCGGGGAGTACGGAGGATGCAATAGTGTTTCCCATCCAAGGCGTAGAATGTTCTCCTGGGTCATCCTATTCGCGTGGGGCTTAGCGTTGTCCTGTAACAAGAGGACCTCTTTGCGATTCAGAAGTGCTCTAGCTCCAGAGTTTTGAGGGTTTTTTATAACACGGCTCAACTGCTAACAGTACACAGTTGCATTGATGCTCTGACCAGCTGGTAGCAGTTCCCAATGAACGATGCCGCGAGCAGTCCACCAAACACACAGGAGGACCTTCTTCTAGTGCAGTGCTGGTTCCTGCTGTTTTTGAACTGGTTTATAGGATGTTAACTAATGATGACGGCGCCGTGGAGCTTCGTACAGGACTCATTTCTCATCACATGTCAACACCTGTGCAGAAAAGGCTCCTTCCTCAGACGAGACAACAAAGAAACACAGGTGTCTGCTCGCATTGTCTTCTGGCCCGGAGTCAAATCTGTGGGTCCCATCGACCCAACTTGTAGTGCTTCCCAAGTTGATGGAGGTGTTGCTGAATGGTTTCTCCACTCATACTAAATTGTAGTCCCAGTTCCTCACATGCCTGGCCACTGTTCGCCTTAATTGCTGCCTGAAGATCTTCATTCTATACGTATGTTGGTCTTCCGGTACGGTGTGCGTCTTCGAATGTTTCGTCACCGCCCTTAAACTTGTTAAACCACCGCTGCACTGTCCGCGTAATCACGACACCCTCACCAAAGGCCTGGCATATCTTCCGCTCCGCTGCACCGGCGTTTTACCCCAGTTTGAACTCGTACAGTATACACGGCCTTATGACGCTCTGTGGAGCTCACCTGTTCAATCTGTCCTTACACAAGTGTGTAACTAAATTGCCACAACCAGGAAATATGTTGGATATACCCATACCAACAAGTGACCTTCGCATTCAACTCACGGTGTGAGAGCCAATTGAACACAGACCTCCACAGAAAGCAACATAACTTTCTTGGTTACCTTTTGTACCGGAAAAGCAATTTTTTTTACAGGATACCGCAACTGACAGGAAGCGTCCTACAGAGCATCCTAATACAAAGTGGTTTGGCGAAATTAGGTGTCACTGGGAAAATCTTGGAGACGAATTTTAAGAAGGATGGTTGTCAAAAAGTATTGAAAAGACCTTAATCCAGCGATGGACCGACAGTTGTTGATAGTGATATATATGCGTTTCAAATATAAATAACCGTCACCATTATACTCATGTGATCCCAGTTCTCAATCTTGATATCTGAGCATTTGAGATTAAGAAATAAACGTTCAGAGGAAAGTGGATGAATATCGCGCAGGAGGGTAAAACCGTGCATCATGGTTTCTCTATGATATCGCAGAGCATGATATGTGTAATGGCAAGTGACAGGTAGCGAACAAGCAATGAAACAATACAACATATAACAGTTGGCTGTGTGCGCCATAATAACTGCGCAGTTCATGCTGAAAGACAAAGTGTGAAGGTGCTTATAATTTGAACAGAGACATTAAAACGTTGTGTGGAGGATGTGTTTCGAAGAAGAACGAAATTATGTTGCTGACGTACGTGGGATACTATATTCCTTTAAAATATAAAACAACTACACGACAATATTAGCATGTTCTATTTTCAATTTAAATTTATTCAACGTATAAGTGCATGTTTCAACACTACATTTGGGTAATTACACAAAGGCTATACAAACGAAAATCAGTTACATTAAAAAGAAAAGAAAATCTTATGATAATTGTAAATGCACAAATCAGTCCCATTATTTGATTTAAAAACACTTCGCTTAAAAACTGAAATTACTCAAAATCCACTTCTGTTTTTCCAACACTACACTACCCAGACACACACACAAATGAAAAAGAACTGCATTAAAAAGTTCTGGAAACTTCCGAATTCTTCTTGTGTGGGTTATCTGATTGAGTATGTGACATATAGCATGATTATCTCATGTTACGCAAAGATCATTAATCTTCTTCTTTTTTTTTTTTACACGTTATTGTGATAAGCCTCGCAACAGCATCCTCGAACCTTCGCCGAGATTACAGACAAAAGATCTCCTCCAGTTCCTTACCAGAGGGTAGCGTTCCCAAAACTGATGCAACGTTCCCTCTTTGTACTGCCATGCTGATGCGTTGCAGTAGAAAAGAGGTTGCTCTAGCATCTCCTGACGATAAAGAAATGCGGTGACCAACTTCTTTTATAAAGTTAAGGCCTTCGGGACCCCATGAACCACCCGATTCAATAGCTGTAGCGACAAAATGATATTTGTCGAGTAAATTACTATACTTCCTGCGTTTTTCTGTTTCTCGGCGAGCAGCCACGTTGCCAGCTTTGCTGAGGAAGAATGTAAATTTGAAGGGGCGAAGGTGTCGGAACAAGTAAAATCCCATAGAAGTGCTTTTCCTTTCTTCCACGGTATTAGGGTCATACCATCTGACCTCTTGCCGTCTGCACGACTGCATCCCAACGGTTCACATATAGAAGGAACGCCTGCTGAAATTAGTGCCCTCATGATAATGTTGACGCTGGAGTGGCGTGAATGTCTGCCCGCACTATTGGCACAGGAGAGTCCATGAAAGCCTTTCTTGTCTACGACACTTCTACATGCAGGACATCTATGTTGCTCGCAAACATCTGCTCCCAAACGCAGTGCACTGGCAATTCGAAAACTGTCATTGGGAAGATGTAATCCTAAAGAAGGTGACGGGATAGCATGAAGCCAAGCGCCTGCTTCTGGAGATGATGTAGCTAGAAGTCTGGCCTTATCTTCTGGCTTATCTTAGATTCTATTTTCAATTATATTTTTTTTTCTGTATGAAGGTGCATATGGGGTAATGGCGCGCAATGTATTCCATTAGTGCGCGGTTCTCCCCCTCATTGTTTTTTACGGGACAAATTATACTCATAATGTTCTTCCCCTCATATTTTCGCACACGCCGAGAAAGTACTTAAAGAAAATCAAACGCAAAAGCTGGACAGAAGAAGCATTGTGCAAGTAGACTTGACAATAGTTTGTGTTAATGTTTTCATTAGACCCTATTTCAAGTTTTACTTCAAGTATAGGCGAGAAAACATGTGATAACAGAATCTAAAGTTACTACGCAAGATTTTGCTAAAGAACATGCAAAATTAAAGTCAACCGTATGGTTAATAAAGAGAATTCCAGAGGAGCTCGAAATGAAATTGCAAAGAGATTAGCATCTATAATAGAGGCATGCGTAAATAGAAATGATTTCATCTCATGGAAAAATTTATTAACCTTTTCGTTTGTTCATCTAAAAATCCCTAAGGATCGTAGCGCGAAATCCATTACCCAGATTATTAAACGCAATTTAGATGAAACTGTGTCAACAGATTATTCATCTCGTCTAGGGAAAAAGCGCACTCCAAATTTAGCGAAAAGAATAGAAGCAAAAATTGCTGACTGATATCAGAGGGGCCCAAAAGTTTTTAAGCTACGATAATATTTTGGCTCCAATAAACGAGGAAACATATCTCCATCTCAAAAACAAACACCCAGCTCCTTCTAGGGATTTTAATTTACCCGATCCTCCAAACGACTTTGACCCTAAAATCATAGTGGATCATGGAATGGTGTCAAAAGCTATTTATAGTTTCCCTAGTGGTTCTGCATCAGGAATTGATGGTTTGTCACCACAACATTTAAAAGATCTTATTTCCAAATCAGCAGGTGATGTGGCATCATATCTGCTGGAATAGATCACAAAGTTAATAAACCTCATACTGAGCGGAAATGTCAATCTTGAAATATGTAAATATTTCTTTGGTGTAAATTTATGTGGATGGAGGACTTAGACCCTTAGCTGTTGAATGTACATTTAGACGTGTAGCATCCAAGGCAGCAGTTTCCTCTGTGTATGCCAAATGCTCCTCTTATTTGCAACCTCACCAATTCGGATTTGCGACTAAAAAAGGAAACGAAGCTATTATACATGCCACCCGCAGTTACATACAAGCACATAAGAATTCTAGTTACGTCTTTCTCAAGGCCGATTTCAAAAATGCTTTCAATTCTGTAGAAAGAGATCTTATGCTACAACAAGTTAAAGAAGTACTGCCCCAATTATATTCATTCTTTTGGCAAAGTTATGCTCCAATTCTATTTTTTGGTGAACGAACGATTTAATCACAAGTTGGCTGTCAACATGGTGATCCAGCTGGTCCAATGCTTTTTAGTCTGGCCATCCACCCAATAGTTCGCACTTTATCGTCTGAACTAAATATCTTCTACTTGGATGACGGTGGCTTAGGTGGTTCTCCGCAGTCAGTGTACCAAGACATGAAGACTGTAATAGAAGAATCAAAGAAACTTGGTCTTGAAGTTAACCCGTCTAAATGCGAACTCTTTTTCACATCTGGGAATCCAGACAAAGAAGTCGAATCCCAGTTTCAAGAATTGTTACCTGGGATACGGACGGTACTCAAAAGTGAATTAACTCTCTTGGAATCACCTCTCCTTCATGATGGATATGAGAAAAAAAAATGATGAACATTTAAATAGATTAAAAACAATAACTCAGCGTCTGAAGACTTTACCAGCGCATATTGCCTTTTTTTCTACTTAAGAATTGCCTGGGAATACCGAAATTTATCTATTTTTTACGCACCACTCCCACATGGTCCATGCCTTCCAAAGTACTTCAGCTTGATAATTGCCTTAAATATGCACTTCAGTCTATCATCAATTATTCTTTGAATGAAAATCAATGGACTCAAGGAAGCTTACCAATTCGCGTAGGAGGTTTAAGCGTAAGAAAAGTCTCTGATTTAAGCCTTCCAGCTTTTCTGTCCTCATGTTTTGGAGTGAAGCCACTTCTCTCCAACATATTAAACACACCAGTTGACAAAGTGGAAATTCATCACTTGACGGAGGGATTGGAGATACGGAATGGTATATACAATAATGAGACTCCTTCCGTGTTGGACTCACAACAGAATTGGGATAAAATTATATTAACAGCAATAATTAATAAAGAATTGGTCCCTGAAAATACATCTGATATAGCCCTTTTAAATCCTTACAAAGAAAAGAATCTGGTGCATGGATACAGGCTACACCGTCAAAAAATAGTGGAACTTTCTTGGACAACAATACGTTTCAAATTTGTGTCGCTCTACGTCTCGGTTTAAATATCTGCCATAGTTTCAAATGCACATGTCAGGAACAGGTTGATGAAAAAGGCTTACATGCGCTAAGCTGTTCTAGGAGTGGAGGTCGAAGTTCTCGTCATGGAAAGCTAAATAATATAATAAGACTAGCTCTTGCCAGCATTGATGTCCCAAGTATTTTAGAACCATCTGGAATGTCCAGAGATGATGGGAAACTACCAGATGGAGTGACATTAACCCCTTGGAAAATGGGGCAACGACTGGTATGGGACGTCACATGTGTTGACACTTTTGCACTTTCTCATTTATCTTCATGTAAAGAGACAGGAAATGCTGCTGAGACAGCCTGTAAACGAAAACACACCAAATATTCAAAATTAAAAGATCATATGTTCATCGCCTTTGCTATAGAAACTATGGGAGTTTTTAGCCGGGAAGCTAGGGAGTTCCTAAAGAAAATTGGATCGAAATTAAACCTCAAGACGGGAGATACGAGAAGTGCAAAATTTTTACTTCAGCGTATTAGTTTAGCAATAAGAGAGGTAATGCGGTCAGCATTTTAAGTTCCTTCCCTTTAAATTCCTTCCTTTTTATTTGAGATGGACCTGAATTTATGAACACTTTCGACTGAAAAGTTTGTAAATTAAATTTTGTCAACTCCGTGATAAAAACTGCTAAACGGTAATTCTGTAGATTTGCAATTTAATATGTGATATTTTTGGTTCATTATACTTCCAAGTATTTCATTTCAACTATAGTATTTCAAGTACAGATGGTGATCAGAAAAATGGAAACACCTGTAGTTGGTAACACTTTAGATGTATGGGTTGGCAGTGGTGTCGTGGCGCCCGCAGCGCCAGACCGCTGGTGGTGGTGTGTTAGGTCGGTCTCCATACTACGTCAGGCGCAGTGGAACAGCAGTGTCCAGTGGCTACAGCAGACGGAGGTAGTGTAAAATGGGAGACCTCTCAGATTTTCAAAGAGGGCAAATTGTTGGTGCGCGGTTATGTGAAGTGAGTGTGACGGCAGTGGCTACTGTGTTAGGTGTGTCGCGTGGGACAGTGTCGAAGGTAATGACGGCCTACACAACACACGGTAAAACCACATCGGGGAAGCGGAACAGAGGGCGGAAGAAAATCATGAGTGACAGGTCACGCCGGGTATTAAAGAGCATTGTCACGCAGAACCGTCGTGCCACTGCGGAGTAAGTGACGGAGGAACTCAATCAGCACCTCCCCCACCCTGTTTCGACAATTACAGTCCGCCGCGAATTACATGACATGAACTTACGGGGTCGTATTGCACTGGCCAAACCGCTCATTAGGGACCATAACGCTTTTGCACGCCGCAAATGGTGCCGCGACCATGCAACTTGGACCGTTGAGGACTGGAAACGTGTGATATGGTCGGATGAGTCATCCTTCACCCTATTCCCAACCACGGGCCGTGTTTATGTGTGGAGAACGCCCGAAGAAGCTTATGGCGGCGGCTCGGTGATGCTGTGGGCCGCCATATCATGGTTTTTATTGGGCCCTGTGGTCACACTTAGCGGACGAATCACTGCCAACGATTATGTCGCAATTTTAGGAGACCACTTGCATCCTATGGTCCGGATGTTGTTCCCGGACAATGACGCCATCTTCCAGGATGATAATGCACCCATTCACACAGCTGACGTTGTTGCAGTGTGGTTTGAGGAACATCGGGATGAAGTTCAACACCTCCCCTGGCCCGCTCAATCCCCAGATCTCAACATAATTGAACATCTGTGGTCTGTCTTGGAAACGACTCCGGCGACGATTTCCACCTCCATCCTCTCTCACAGAACTGGCCGATGCCCTGCACGAGGAATGGTGTAAAATTCCACTTGCTATCATTCACGACCTCTATGCCTCCATCCCACGTCGCATCAAGGTTGTTCTGAAGGCGAAAGGTGGCCCGACACCATATTAATCTGGTAAGTTGCAATTTCGTTCAGGTGTTTCCATTTTTCTGATCACCATCTGTATATTATATCTGTTTTCAGTATTTCAAGTTTATAGTACGTAGTAGATTATTAAATACATAAACATTTATTTGGTTTCTATGTTACATTGGATTATTTAATATTAGAAAATTATCTGCGCGCTATTACCCTACAGGGGTGGTGAATACCGCGCATTTGCCTCACTCATTTTCTTGCTTGTTTTTTCATTATGTAGTGAAGTTGACATAATAGCTTATACATACCTCTAAAGATAAAGGATGTGGTTATATGATCCTGAGTTCTTAGTCATTTTCATCCCAAAATGTCTGCTTAATTCGCGATAAAACCTTAAGTGCGCGGTATTCACCCACTTTCTTCTATATCTTGTTCTGAGAGATCATCCGTCTTCTGCAAAGTCGTTTTGACGTATGATTAGCGTGTCTGACAAACCTCAATGGTCCCCCAAAAGTTGTACAGAAATATGTGCCGCTGAAGAACTAGGGATGCGCACAAGATGTGATATGACATCATCATGTCCACGGGTTTTCTCGGGATCTCCCTTTCCTCCCACGTTCTCATTCTACCGATTATTACATCATCATTCATTTGCCTTAATCATCCTTGTCCCTTAGTTTAAAGGGCATAAACGTGGGACGTTAAACAAAGATTTTTGTCTCTTCTTGAGGAGATACTTGGGAGATATAGGCAAGAAAGAATTGTTCCGACTCTGCAGTGAAATATATGAAACAGGAGGGAGGCCAAAATACCTCCTGAAGACGATCCTGATGCCGATGGCTTAGAAATCGAGCTCAGAGAGATGTGAGTATTGTTGAGTTATTAGTCTCATATCTCATGCAGCAAAAATTTTGCCTCGAATACTGAGCAGAAGGTTGTATGGAAGAACAAATGAAAAAGTTGAGGAGGAACAGTCTGGTTTCAGGAGAGGTAAGGGCACAAGAGATGCAGTTGGATTATTAAGAGTAATCAGTGAAAAGTTTATAGGAAAAGGAAAGAGGTGTATATTGTATTTATTAATCTAGGAAAGGCTTTTGACCGCGTGAAATGAGAAATGTTGTGTGTTCTAGAGAAGGTTGTGTTGGAATGGAAAGATCGAAGACTCATAACAATCTTATATATAAACTAACAAGTAAGTGTTGGAATAGGAGAGGAAATGACAGAGATTAGTGCAGTTGGAAGGGGAGTTTTACAGGGATATGTCTTTCACCAACAATATTTAATATACGGTGTATATAATGAAAATGGCATTTCAGTAGTAGGTAAAATGATTAGATGTATGCGGTTTGCAGATGATATGGCGCTTGTTGCAGAATCTGAAGAGAAAATCAATAAAATGTTAGAAAACTTGAGAGAGGGCTATGAAGAATATGGGATGAAAATAAATGTTAGAAAGACAAAAGCCATGGTGATTGGAACGAAACGGTCGGTGTCATCTATAAAAGTAGGAGGGGAAAAAGTAGAACAGACGACTAGTTTTCGATACCTGGGTAGTACTGTCAGTGATGATATGAAGTGCGAACGTGAAACAAAAGGTAGGATAGGAATTGCAAAAAATGCCTTTAGAAGGAAGAAAAGACTGTTTTGTGGGACTTTGAATGAATTGAGAAAAAGACATAAAGTGCTTCGTGTGAAGTACTGTACTGTATGGGGCAGAAACATGGACATTAGGCAAAAATGATGAAAACGACTGGAAGGTTTCAAAATATGGGCATGGAGAATATTTCAGAGAAAATGGGTCGAGCGGGAAACGAATGAAAGGGTGTTACAAATGGTGAGGAAGAAAAGAATCATTTTAGATGTTATTAAGAAAAGGAACCGGTCCGGCTCGGTTTAACCAAGGCATGCCTTCTTTTTTAAGTTAAAATTTCTGTCCGGGTGGAATTTTAAAATTTGGCAAAATGTCCGGAATTTCCTGTCGGGTACCGTTAGTAAACAATAACAAACAGATAATGACTTTTCAATATTTTTTGTGTGGCAACACTTAGTCTTGCGCTTAGCGAACGTGTTCTCAAGTTTGCTAGATGGCAGTGCTGTGCATACGAAGGCGGGCTGAAAAGTTCTCGGCCTGACAATGAAAGACTGCGAATTTCAGTTCAAAAATGATTATTTTTCGACATAATCTCCCTTAACTTCAATACACTTGGTCCAGCGTTTCTCCAACATCAGTATTCCTTCCCGGAAGTGAGAGTCTGGAAGGTTGTGAAAATAGGCATCCGCGACCCTCTCAACTTCTTCATTCGATGTGAAGCGCTTCCCAGAAAGAAATTTCTTCAAGTTTGGGAACAGATAGAAGTCCGATGGTGCCAAATTAGGAGAATATGGGGGATGGCCGAGCAAACCGCACCCAGATCCTGCAGTTTTCCCATCGCCAACGCACCCTTGCGCACAGGTGCGTTGTCCTGGTGAAAGATCATTTTCTTCTTCTTCAAGCCAGACCTCTTCTCGCGAATTTTGACATCCAGCTGGTCAAGAAGGTTGGAGTAATATTCGCCTATAATTATTCTCCCTTTTGCAAAGTAATCAATTAACAGGATCTCTTTCGCATCCCAAAACACACTGGTCATTACCTTTCGGGCCGATACGATCGTCTTCGATTTCTTCGGCGCTGTACCACCGGCTTCCACTCACTGCTTGGACTGCTGTTTCATTTCTGGCGTGTAGTGGTGAACCCATGTCTCATCCATCGTCACAAATCGCCACACAAAATCGATCGGATCCCTTTTAAATCGGTCCAAAGATTGCTGCAAAAATCGTTTTCGCATTTGCTTTTGGTCGGCAGTCAGCATGTCAGCCAGTGGCGGATTAACGCACAGGCACAATAGGCACGTGCCTAGGGCGCTAGCGCTGAAGGGGTGCCCAAGAAAAAAATATATAACAAAAAATAGTTATCCAGAACATCTGTTTGTTTACAAGAATGTCCAAGAAAAATATATTTAACAAAACATTAGTTATCCAGAACACCTAAGATTGTTTACAGGAGTAACCAAGAAAAATATATTTAACAAAAAACTAGTTATCGAGAACATCGGTCTTTGTTTACAAGAATAACTCGATATCCTTATTTATAAGTTTAGAATGAAGCACTAATTTTGTATTGCATTTGCACTTTATTTATTTATTTTGTTTGATAAACAGGATATGCAGTTTTGATGAGAATTAGTGCCCCGATTTCATGTGCTGAAGCGCGAAAAGGACTCACTTAGGTATGCAAATAGTAGTCGATTCTTCTGTCTAGCAGATAAAAAAAAAAAAAAAAAAAAAAACTAACCAGGGGGCGCTGTCGGTTTGAGATGTATGAAAGTGTGTGTTGGGGCTCCTTAAGTCAGAGTGCCTATGGGTGCCAGAAACCTTAATCCGTCCCTGATGTCAGCAAATGCGGCACCCATCTTGCGCAGAGCTTTCGCATCCCTAGTTCTTTGTGCAAGATGTTTCGCACCCGTTCCTCCGATATCCCCACACTCTCAGCTATCTCACTCAACTTCACTCGCCTATCGTCCAACACGATATCATGCACTATTTCGATTGTTTCCGGTGTGGCTGCGATTTTCGGCCTTCCTTCACGTGGGTCATCGAGAGATGTGCGACCACGTTTAAATTCAGCTGCCCACTTTTTAACGGTTGACAGGAAGGAGCAAAGTCCCCGTAAACTTTTGTCAACTTCGGATGAACTTCCGTAGGGGTTAATCCATCTAAAACGAAAAATTTGATTACCGCACGATATTCAAGTTTATCCATTTTCACAACTAACACGCAAGACGTCTAACTGCAAGAAAGCCTGGACACAAACTACTTGAGAGAAGTAGTTGACACTTGTTATACGAACAGCTGAAAAGAACCCCCAGGCAAGAACAATAAAATTTTGCTGATTGGAGTGCATCTCTGGGTCAGGCCGAGAACTTTTCACCCCGCCCTCGTAAATGGCTTCTAAAGAACTCCTTCGTGGCTAAGCGGTTAGCGTACGCGCCTGTGGCGTGAGATACCTGGGTTCGATTGTCGGCGGGAGCTCACGTGGTTCGGATTCCACGTTAATCAGTAGGTCCATGTCTCATATAGCCTCGCTGCTGAACGGGACGCTAAACTAAAAATAAACTAATGGCTTCTAAAATTCCAACTTCTGTTACTTCCTTTGATAAGACGTGTTGTTTACACAAATTTAAATTAATAATAAGAGTGGGCACTGGTGAACGATCCCCTTTTTGTATCGTCTTTTCTCGAATTCCCCCAAAGAGCGAGTCGTTTCGAATCTAATCTCGTTTACAATGCGATAAGATAGTGAAACATGTCTCGCCTCGTGCGCATATCAAAAAAACTTAGAAAAAGTAGGGGATTATGAGCAAATACTGTATATTTGTAAATGAAGCAAATACCAGTATGTCATTAAAATGTTAGTTTAAATTAGTGGTGGGCACAAAAACCGGTTTCGGTTTTCTCCAAAACCGGTTTCGGTTTTCTCCAAAACCGGTTCGGTTTTTCGCTGGACCCGGTTTCGGTTTTCTTCAAAACCGGTTCCGGTTTTTCCAAAATTTGTTCTATTTCTGACCAGAATAGTGTTTTGTTGTTCTCCGGAAACCGATTCCGTTTCCACAGAAGTAATTTTGTGTGTTTTCCAAAAGTTTTCACCGAAACCACTTTCGGTGAAAACCGAACCGGTTTTGAAGAAAACCGAAATGTCATTTTTTCGTGTTTCGTTTTTTCTAGAAACCGGTTTCCGGTTTTTATAAAAAACGGTTTTGCCCATCCCTGGTTTAAATACGATAATATAATACAAAATTCTAGGAATTTTGCATAGATGGAAAAAGTGTATCGAAGAAATATGCGCAATTATGAACCAATACCGATGACTACCCAGAGCTGAGCTCTTCTTAAGGGATCCTGTAAAAATGTAAGCGTGAATAGTGTAGTGTTAAACAGCTATACTAATAATAAAATCATGGGCGGCGATTAGGGGGGCAGTTTCCCCCTCACTTTTTTGAAATACCCATTAATGTATATAGTTTCATTTGGAAATGTAGTTTTTGTATGTATTACTGGTTCATAGAAAAAATGACGCCATATAATATTTGCCGTTGCGTGAGTACGTATTGGTTATTTGTCTTCCCGTGGAGTTAAGAAAGCTACAGGAATTGAATTTTAATTGCAATTAATATTGCAATTACATATTTCTTTAAATGTCGTAGCACATGCTTGTAGTATTTATTGTCTTTCATTTTCTAAGAGTAATAACATACATTTAATTGCATATGTGGAATTAAATAAGTTATTCTGTTCATTAATCCCCAGTTTCAATGTAACTTCTACAAAACAAGCCTCATTATTCATTACTATGATTAATATTATTCTTTCTATTTATTTGCTTTGCAAACTTGTTATTAAATAATCTGATCACACAATTTTCCAGACAAAATTTTAAGATGTTCATGAGCAAGGAATCAAATCTTTTCTTGCATTTTCGTTCCTTAAGAATACAAAGGACTAGTGCCTACTTGCGTTGGTATTGTCAATTTACTTAATAAAATATGAAATACGATATACTGTATTTTAACTGAAAAAGATAGTATCCTATTAGTTATACAACCTTTCGTCAAGCAAAGTGTTAGAAGCAACCAGAGAAACTAACACTGATATGCAAATATTCAGATCATGTCTTGCCCCTCCCCACTTTTAACGTCCAATCGCCGCCACTGAATAAAATATTTATGAAATGTACAAATTAACAATGCAGTTCTGTTAATTTTATTTTTAAGAATTGCATTTTATAATCGCAGTAGAACAGATATCGATTGGATTAGCTTTCATTTAGAACAGTGGTCGCCAAACTTATGAAGCTTTTTAGCTACCTTGCCATATTTAAATCCTGCTGTGAGCTACTAGCCAAAAGAACTACCAACTTAAATAAAAAATCGTATATTTATTTATGGAAGAATCAAGGTTAGCCAAGCAAAGCGTTAACGCGATCTACCGAAAATGTCCTCGCAAGCTATTAGTAGCTTGCGATCGACGGTTTGGCGATCACTGATTAAAAAGTACATGCCATGTCTTAAATTCATTGAAAAAAAAAAAAAAAAACTCCAAATCCCCCTACCATATGATACTGTTAGTGCTCCTCCTTCCCCTCGTAATACGCTTCTGATAATTTGATATAGAAATAGGTAAGTGAAGAAGACCAGGGAACTTAACGATATTGAGTTTTTTTTTTTTTAATCAACAACTTGAAGACATAAGTAATGGGAAATCAACTGGCGTAGTGAACTAACTAATTACGGAGCTACTTAAGCTCACATACATAGTGAATTTCCGTCTGTGCTGTTTACTATATAAAATGGAAAATGTAGGCAAAGTGAGCGTGAAAGAGACTTTTCCATGAGGGTAAAGTAAAAAGCTGAAGTTCACCATTATTAAGCAGTAAAATTGATTGTCTGGTATTAGTTTCAGAATTGTTTTGCAAGTACCAACAGATAGAACTAGAGTAGTAATCACGGGAACATTCAGCTGCAGGAAAGCAAGAAGTAATAATGCAAGTTTCCTTTGTGAAGAATGAGTACTTCATATAATGAACTACTTAAATTTTCACCTCCGTTGCTTGGAATCCCTGGGTCGATCCCCGCGCGCGCCGCGTGGACTTTGTGGTGGACAAACGCCGTGCTTGTGGGTTTTCTTGGGGTTCTCCCGTTTCCTCCCACTTTCTTCATACCATCATTTCACTCATCTCTCATCATCACCTTTAGTCTAACCGGCATAACCGTAGGATGTAAAACTTAAAGATTTCATTTCATTTTCTACTTAAATTTTATGTAGTAGATATATTAACATATCTGAAAATAGATCAAAGCAAATATCAAACAAAAGCTTCACACTCAAGCCATTTGGTAGTTACGTACACGACACTGTAACCGGGCATTTAGCCTGTTGTGTTTCCCTTATGAAGTAAATAAACACACTTCCACAAAATTTTGCCAGGGAGGGGGCTAAATAAAAATCTGTATGGCTAACACTATTTACTGAAACACTGTTTACAAAAGGGCGTATTCTGCGCTAGTGTACATGTAATCGAAATGTAATTTCTCTGAGCTCTTGAGTGGGGCGGAGGGCTAATTCGAGTCAGCGGGTTAAGCGGGAGGGATTCACCTTTCACTGGAGTTATGCCTTAAAAAAACACTTCTAAGTTATTGATGAAGGAATATTGGGTAGGATGCACATTCCAATTCAGGTGTTTTCTCGTGATTTTTTATTATCCGCTTTGATCATTGTTCTTGTACCTGCATAGTGTTCACAAGGTAATTTGAAAGAGAGAGAGTGGCTACAGTTGTTGTGAATGCAATCCATAGCGGTCAGAAGTTTTATCTTGGCAACGAAAGTAATTTCGTACGTAACTTCAATGTACACACGGAAAAGAAAGTATTTGACAGTTCACAAATTTTCTTTTCCCAATAACTCGGGAACAAATGAATTAATTTGGATCTTTTTGTTATTATCCGTAGAATAGTTATAATGTGATAACTTGCCAAAATTGGTACTCTAATAGGTTAATTTCTTCGTGAGTTATCAGGAAAAGAGATTTTGTCAACTGAAGAATACTTTCTTTCGTGACTGTACATCAAATGTTTTGTGTTCTTTTAACTATGAGTGTACAATTACATGAAAATTTTGAAAGCCACTGTAATTTATTAAATTAAATGAGACATAGGAATAGAAGGTTTTGATATAACTATTTAAAAAATAAAAAACAATATTATTGATTAATAGCTCAGGGAAAACGATATAATGAAACTCTGCGCGCACTACCATTCTTTGTTCTTCACTGATTTCCAGTCAGCTACACTTCATCCCCAATGAAACTAACCTACCCTAAAACGCAGGAAAGTCTCTGCAACTAGAGAGAGGGTGAAAACCGATCGATACACTTCCCTTGTGGAGTGGTAAGTATAGGGGGAGAAGCGTGGAGCCAAGCGAATAGAAGTCTATGCCGTAAACCTTGTCGTGTTGGGGTAGCTACAGATTGATCACGCAAGCGCGAGAGTAAACGTCTTGAATGTAGCATATATAAAACACGCTACAAATCAGTGCATCTTTAACTTCGAATAAGTTATATTTCTAGTGTTCATACAATTTTTTAAAGAAATTTGCATTCTACAATTCATATAATGTAAACCCTGAATTCCACTCCCTGTCTTCTTCAATTGAGAGAATAATAAAGGAAAAACAAGGAATAACTTCAACTTAAATGCTGCCGAAGCCTTTTGAAAAGAAAAAATAAAAAGAAAAAAAAAACTGCTTGGACAGAAGTTTTTGTTGTGCAGGAAGGATATCACGCTAGGCCTGGAGTGCAGCCATGATATAAACACAACCTAAAATGCAGAATATTACAAAAGTAACTGTAAAATTGTTTGTGAAATACTGTAATAATGTGGCTTCATTAAAATTGATAATTCCATTATTGCGAACATACTTTTTTTTCTTTATTTCTTGATTGAAAATATTTATTGGTGGGTGTATGAGCGTGTCCCATTGAGAGGCCAAGTACGAGCTTCTTGCTTTAGTAATCAGAACAAATCATGTTATTCAGTGAATGTGAATAAGTTACATCATTTAGTGGAAGAGGTACTCAATTTTCATGGAATTTTATTTCTGAAAGACCAGTAGAAAAATGTACACTTTATCGTACAGCGGCTTCCCACTTACGGATTAGCAGCAGTAAAATACAATAAACAGGTGAAAGCGACATTATGACTCCAAGTACTGAATTGCATACAAAACAACAAAATAATTCCAAAAGATAAATTTGTTCAGACAAATGCACTTTCTGCAGACTGCAGATCACAAAACAGCTTTGAGAAACGATCGATTGATAACTTGAGAGCGAGCATCCTTTCGAATTATTGATGAACGCATGGAGATATAAAAAACTCTGTTGAGGAATTACTGTTCTTCGTCTTGAAAATGTTCAAAGCCAATTTAGTTCATTATGCCTAAAACATGAGGGTGAGTCATAAGTCTTGCCATATCCTGGTACACAATACAGCTGTATTTACTACAGTACAGTAGCAGCAGGTTAATATTCAAAGTATATCCCCTCGTGCAGGGGCGGATCCAGGACCGACTTCTGGGGGGCGGTGGGTTGTCATACTGCTACTTTTAAGGGCTCCAAACTCTGGGATGGGTTTTATTTATATATATAAAATAAGAAAGTTTTCTCTTCTGGGGGGGAAATTGCCCCCCCCCCCTGGATCCGCCCCTGCCCTCGTGTTCAACTATCTGTAGCCTCCACCCTATCAGTTCCGTGATTCTACATCTATATCATGTCCTGTTCTTAGAAGCAAAGAAATCAGTCGCTGCTGTTTCCTCCTGCGTGATTTCAGGAAGTACGCTATGGACCTAAACAATTGGTAATCCCAAGAGACAAGATCGAAACTATATACCAGGTTTGGTATCAGTTCGATGCCATCAATTTCCTGCATATTTTGTTGTATTTTTCGACCCGGGTGTGTTGTGCGTTATCCTGTTGCAGTAGGACATGTTTTCGGTTCACCAATACAGGATATTTTAGACATAGTGCAGCATAGATTCGCTTCAACTGCTTGGAATAGTCAACATTGATGGTGCAACCTTTAGGAACGAACTAAGTGAATTATCCTTATGTATATTTGTTTTACTGATTAGAACATCAAATACATGATTTACACATATAACACGAAGTTTGCTAAATGAAGATATAATGCACCATCATGCATTAATTGAGTACTTGGGACTTCGATGGCTCAATAGCAGCTTGCACTCGTTTGGTGCGTGGAGCCCCTGGTTCGATCCCAGTTCCCACTGTCTTCATTCCACTATTTCACTTATCGTCACTATCTCCCTTAGCCTCAGAGCATAATTGTGGCACATTAAAAAAAAAAAAAAAAAACTTCTTTGCAGAAGAAAGCATTTTTGTTTTACATTATAACAGAATTGATCTAGATAAAGCCAGGAAAGAACTCACAAAAAAGTTTATAAAAGTGAAATATATCAATGGATACACTAGTCAGATGATGCATCTCTACGGCATAATAATATGCAATAAGGAAGGTTGAACAAAGAACGTCTTCGACATATTTTAATGCGTTGTTAAGTCAGGAAACATTTTCGGTGTATTCAGTCGTAACTTAACACAGGTTATCATGTCAGAATAGTTAAAAATATATTCTGTGTGTTGATTCCGATTTTGTATCTTTTCAAGGGAAGAAAACATTCCATTTCAAATTGAAATTCAATTCCAGCGTATCTCATGGGGAGTCTTCTCCCATGTTAAGCTGTAAATCTACGTCCCATGTAGCCTCGCAGCTGAAAAGGACACTAAACTCAAATCAGATTTTTTTTAAAAATCCAGAATATAGCTACAAATCATAACAAAATGTGTTATAGCTGTCAATTTGAATGTCCAGTGAATCATTTCTTCAGTCATGGATTTCCTATTTTCTAAATAAAGTATATCGTGATAATTCAAGAACGGAAATGTTAGTTTGCGAAAGACTGAAGAATTGATAATAAACAGAAATTCATAGACTATTGTGATTTAATTTGTTGAAGATTTCTTAGAATTATGTTAGCAATAAGCAGCAAGCTATAAGTCATCCAGCTCTAAGCAATAAGACGTGTCGATTTAATTGAGATGCATTGTTTTTTCTTTGCAACACCTCCTGTTATTCTTCTCTGCAAAAGTAGCTGTTGGTACTTACCATTAATTAATAAATATGAGATATTTGTTAAAAAGGAAAAATTTGTTTATTTCAAATAAGAATTGAAATACAACACAACAGAATAGCTGACTAAGGTTGATTTCTTTATTGTTGGTTTACGAGCAGAAATAATATTGATTCTAGCAACAAATGTTTATAAAGTCATTAAATTTAGGCTAAAAATGGTGCATAAGAGCAGTGTTTTATCCGGATATATTAGGGAGAAATTCCGTCCATGTCCCAATCTAGAATTCCTCTCTCCGAATTTTGAACATATGGATTTTCGACGTAAATGATGAATATTTTCTTCCCGTTAGAGCTTTAGATTCCCCAGGGGGGCGACAAACCTAGAGAACCTAGAAAAAGTAATGTTATGCAAAAATTTGTAAAACCAGAAGCTTTTAGTTCTTCCAATTAAAGTACACAAATAGATGTGGAAAATGAAGAAAATCTTCCTGTGAAAAACGTTGACATTAGTTTTGCTACACATACTGCCTTTTAAGAAATGTCAACCAGTAACGGACTTGGATTCGCCCAAATTGCAGAAAATGTTTACAGAAATTTACTTTTAAAATTTTGGAGAAATCACTTTTCAATTATAAATTGACTAGAGCTCTTTCGTGTGTGGGTCATAATGTGTCTCCAGGGTCTGATGTTGGAGTGAATCACGTGAAGTCTGTCTTAGCTGAAATAGGTTTAAAAATTGGTTAACAAAGAGCAGATGTAATTGTAAGGCAGTTTAAAGAGTTTCGGTTGACTCGAAATTGCAGAAAAAATTCTGAGTCGGTATTCTGCAACTGGCCAGCGTTTGGATGACTAAATAATTTGGGCACTTTAGAAGGCAATGATTTAAAACATGTTGTTAAAATAATCTTGGTTTCTCTAATGAAGATTCAAATCTAGAAAGAGCATTTTCAGTCAATGCACAATGTATATCAGATTATTTAAAAGAACATACGTTGGTAGTACGCTGATTAGCAGCTTCGTGTAACAATCTTGAGAAATTATCTATAAAGAAATCCAGGATTCATGGTACACGAAATGCTCGTATTTGTTTTGGAGAAGCAACAAATCAATGACAAGAAGAGGAAGAGAAACGAAATGAAACTGAAGACAGGAAAATAAAGATGATTCTAAACAAGCTTGAAGCTAAGAAGACTAAAATAATGGAAGATATGCGCAATATTAATGAATGAATAAAACATTCGGAAAACTGTAATGAATTACGCACTACTACTAATTTTTTCTATAACCAAAATAACAATGTAGATGGGAAATAGAAAAAAGGGAAATGACATCACAATGACGTTCACTATCTTGAATTTTATGCAGTTGTCTTAAATGGAAACTATAGCATGTGATATATCATTTTAATAGTATTTTTTTGTAGAAATTAAATAGCACTGTTATTTTTGCTCCAGCACTAACCATTTAATACGTTCTAAAACAAAACAAAAAAAATTAATCTATTGCGCGTGACTTCGTACTTAAAGTTGCTTATACTATTATTCAATATTTTGTGCTCCGACATAAGGTCTTTTCATTTTCAGTTTTCAGTTTTAAATTTTTTATCATTTTTTAGTTTTTTTTCTTTCTTCAAGTGGAAGTTCGTTCTATGAATCCAAAGATGATAACAAAGCGATCATCGTGTGACTAACGCGTAACATTAAAACGGTATGATTTTACCTGTATCCAAGATAATTCATAAATATCTTCTGCTTTTCATTACGGTGTGCTCTTGTACAAATAACTGTACGATTCATTTCAATTTTTTTTTTTTTTTTCTGTTTTCCTTACCATTCGAAATGCACTGTTCATTTCAAAAGCGATGTAGGTATCAACGTAAGCAGCATAGTTTTTAATGGGATTAAATGTCTTTTACAGCGCGTTGCATTATATTTGCTGGCTCGTAATCATTCTCATTGTTCAAACTTTCATCATGTCGAAGGCGCACAGTTTTCTAGTGTAAACATTCTCATTAATGTACCCCTCTCCTCCAAATAAAAACAATCACGGTAAATTCTGTCTTCAATGTTAGCATGGTATGGCGTTTTTATCCCGTCACGTATGTAGTGCAATCTTCCAGGTCGCAGCAATGTGTTAGAAAAGTCTTCAACATTTACATATACCTCGCGGCGTATCTGTTTCGGCGAATGTGTGGGCTAAAAAGGGTTATGATTGCGAATAACATAACCACAGTTACTGAAAATTGTGACTCTACTTTCTCCATTGTAACTTTTGTTTTTCTTTTTGTAATGGTAATTATGGTGATGGACGAACCAATCTATATGGAACACTGTTTCGTCTCATCATAAATTGTGACTCAGAATGCCTATTCTTCAAAGCATGAATCGAATGAAACACTTCACCAATCCGAAAGACTGGAAGCGGCAACTTTCTTTTTCGTAGACCGTACTACATTGAAAACTGTATTCCTACTGGTAATTGACATAGGGTCTTCTCAAAACGACACAAAGGGTCAGCGCTGTAGCTTGTTTATGACTTCTTTCTTTGAACTGTAGTCTCGAACTCGTACTTACTAATTAGTATATACAAGGGCTGGATTAAAAGTAATGGCAACGGATTAAAAGTAATGGTGAATTCGTAGTTCGGAGCTGAGTTAATGCACAGAACACCTATTACATTCCTTCATTGTAACCGCCTCCCATCTCTTATCATAATCTTCCATGCGTATGGAAGGCGTCGTACACTGTCAGCGCGTCAATCTGTTAATGTCCGTCCATATGGCACGGATGGTGACTTCTCTTATGCTGTAGTGCTTCTCCTGAAGTAGTTGCTTCATTTTGGCGCGAAGATCGTCACGAAGTCCTGGGAAACCTTGTCGTGCACTGTACCACAGGCAATTGAATCTTGATCCACGCACGTTATTAGTCATTCTGAAACACATTGTTCTGGCGCTTTCACTTTCTTCCTTTACGGCACTGTTGCTGTTGGCTTGAATAACACAAAGCCGTTGCCACTCGCCATACTTCATCGCCTCATATTCCTTTATTTTATAATGCGGAGACACAGCTCTGACGTAAGAACAATATTGCCACTACTTTTTAGCCAACCTATATATATACGAAAAATGAACATATAATCATTCTTTCGTTCTAGTGCCTTGTCTTCTGTTTCTATCGTTTCTGTACCGTTATTGATACTGCCCCGTCTTTATCCTGGCGGCATTTCGGATGGGGTCTCAAAGAGGTAGTCTGGATGCTATATTGAAAATTCGTAGTTTGTCTTACATCAGATGAATATGTTAGAATTATGCAGTGACATAGAAGACACGTCCCATAACTACAGGGAAATGAAAAGTTTTGCATAATTATGGACAGCTCTGTATGTTTCAAAACCGCTTAAGTAATTTTTTTTTTATTATTATTAATAGGGACACACTTTTATTGTTAGGAATGATTTTATTAAATATAGTAGTTCCACGGAAATATTAAAAAAATTATTGGCTGCCTATGAGGACCTTACCAGAGCAGTGAAAAAGTCCCCGGAATGTTGCTGTAATTTTGGCATTTATGATGCAGTCATAATAAATCTTGTACAGTACAGTCCTTAGCTTGCCTAATTATGAATTTGATAAGTGTGAACAGGTGATAACAAACAGTGTACGAGATGTATAGCTGAACAGAGAAGGGTGTGGTGATCAGTTAGCATAATGTCGTAGTTCAAGCAATGCGCAAACATGAAGTTCATGTGCAAATTGGGGGAAATCAATTCCTTCAGAGACTCTGATAGCCTTAAAACAATTTACAGTGATAATGCTTTAAGAAAAAAAAAAAAAAAAAAACCGGCTCGAACGGCAGGGTTGGCTGAAACCAAGTAGCGATTCGAGGTGTCCCTTTAAGCGAAAGTCTTCTCTGTGATAACCTTTGTATTTCATAAGGATGTTAAGCTTAAACATACGAAACGAAACCAGATTATATATTTCTACTGGCCTGAATGCCTGTTGTTTTATAAAGAAGCCAAGATTGCTTAAATATATTGATAGAAATTTGCAAAATTTATCAACTGCCTTCGTAGCTTCCAACATCAGCTTGGATTCGACTTTGTTTTAATGTTATTGAATGATACCTACATACCAAATTTGTAATTTTTGACCTTAAAATTGTACATACAAATACATTTAAAGTAATAACAGCATTTTCCCAATGGCTAAGGCGGATTTATATGTAATTCTGTGTAATGTTTTTACTTGTGTAACTGTTTATTTTTTGTCCTTCTGAAATGACTCTTGACAATTATATTAACAAGTAGGCCTATATAAGGATCAGTACAACGTATTTTTATCAGGAGTCTTTCGTGAGTGAGTCGGCAATCGCATTTGTGACCAATTAGTCCCGGTTTCGTGTCGAAATAAACAGTTTCTCTTGGATGTAAGCCGAAAAGCTGTTTTTATTCCGCTTTACGCTTATGTGACCCCTTCCAGCATAACCTTGTTGTTACATAATAACACCAAAATGATACAAACTAATTTCTGTCCATATCTAATACTAATACAGAGAGTAAATTATTTAAACCAAAAAAGCGGGTTTAAACCAAAAAAACCGGGTTTAAACAAAAAACTTTTTTTTTTTTTCAATAAAAACTATGGTTTTTGCCAATCCTGCCCAACGGTACCTGTTTCGCTACGGTAGAAGACGATCAAAATCAACGTGACGGCTGAACTTCGGGAGATACCAAAGAGGACTTTCTATGTTTCCAGCAATGGCAGGAACAGTGCAGTAAGTGTAAGTTATCAGATGTCTGCTTTGAAGGCGATTAAGTAAATGTGTACTTATATTGTGGGAATAAAGAGCTGCAACAAAATTCCGGGAACTGTTTGACTGCACTGGTTTAATCATGTTCAGAAAAAAAAAAAGAAAAAAATCACCCACCTTTCTTAAAGAAACTTTATATTCTGATAGTTAAAAGTACAATAAAGAAATGAAATGAAGAAATGAACGCATCAAAACGTTCTAGTTAAGGAAAAGTTTTTAACAGTCGTTGATTGTTTTCCATCAAATATGCACCTATCTTGTAAGTGTTGTATTTATATGTCCACCAGAATATTTAGTAAATATAAGGAGGTATAAAGTTTTTTTCTTCCTACTTTAATTCGTGTGTCAGGCCACTTTTTTTAAAGCAGTCCTGGAAATTGATTCATTTCCAACAACTGTGTACCTGTTCGTTTTGTTTCCACATATGCTAATAGCATTATTTATTAACTTTGAAACTGTTTACTCATTTTATCACAGTTGAATGATGACTTCTGTTAGTAACCTTCAGTCTTGTGTTGTTAATTTTTACTAACAAATTGATTTCAAAATGTATTCCTTTACGTCTGATTTAAGATTAAGTGATAATAATTTGTTATATGATATAGAAAATCTTTTGTACTTTTTGTTGCAGATGGAAGATGAGGGCAATCATGGAAATGATGACACACGATGCTTTATTCTGTCAACCCTGGCAGCACAGCAAACTTCCAGAGTAGCTTGTGTTGTTTGTCATGCCCCAATGTTGGTCTTCGATCGCTATCCACTGGTTGATGGAACTTTCTTCCTTAGCCCACGTCAGCACAGTAAATGCTGCATAGAGGTATGTAAAATATTGTTTATCCGCATCATAACAATATAAACTCTTTAACTATGGTATTTAGTAATATGTTACTTTCATAACAGATAAAATCTATATTCATAGTTGTAAAATAAATACTCATGTTGTTGACTTCATGAAATGTGTTTCCTTGTGATTTACATTAGTTACATCAAACATTTTCATACCATAGGGAACAATGTACGTAATAGAGCTAGGAATTTTAAGTGCGGAATTTTGGTAAGGAAGATGCATTTCTGTTTTTGTTGTTTGTGTAAAGCAAATTTTGAATCTAAATATTCATACAGACAGTAACACAACTAAGTCACAAATTCAGACAACTGATAAAACAGATAACATTCATTTTGAATGATTTTTCAGTGAGGCTATATCTTCGATCACTAAGTAAATATTTGTGTTTAGAAAAAGAACCTTCAACGTCAACAGACACTAGTACTTCATGTTTTGTTTGTAGTCAGTCGGGAATTTAAATTCTCGTTTGTTGCAACATTCTCAACATGAGTGTTTTTGGCTCTATCAACATGAGCTGTGCTTTCCAATACCCTCCTGTGCTTCCTTCACATCCATCCATTTGTACATCTTTCTCAGGACCCTACTCCAATGTTGTAATGCTAGTTATTAGGAAAGAGTAACCATGATACTGAAAATGAGTTGAGTTGATTTTAGTTTAGCGTCCCTTTCAGCAGCGAGGCTATATGAGACGTGGACCTACTGATTAACGTGGAATCCGAACCACATGAGCTCCCGCCGGGAATTGAACCCGGGTCTCCCACGCCAAAGGCGCATACGCTAACCGCTTAGCCACGGAGGAGCTCATGATACTGAAAAGTTCATTTTTCAACTCCTATTTACTGCTTGTTTTTTGTACATTGTACCTCAGAACACTAAATGAAATCTTTAGTGTTACGTCCCACGGTTATGCCGGTTAGGCTAAAGGAGACGGTGATGATGAGTGATGAATGAAATGGTGGAATGAAGAAAGTGGGAGGAAACGGGAGAACCCCGAGGAAACCCACGCACACGGTGTTTGTCCACCACAAAGTTTACTTGGCGGGGGCTGGGATCGAACCCGGGACCCCAAGCACCAGAGGTGAACGCTCTACCACTGAGCCACCGCGGCCCCCTGACTGATAACTAAAGTACAAAAAACTGAATATATGTTAATTACAAGGAAAGAGAAACAAAATAAAAACATCATAATTAAAGGGAAATGATTTGAAGCACTTAGAAAGTTCCAAGAACGAATACAAGCACGAAGTAGAGCATACTATGCAAACTTATGGTTGTTGAATGGCAGATGGATAGATAGAAGAACGAAAATTGAGCTATACAAAACATTGATTAGACCAATTGTTACATATGAAAGTGAAACTTGGGTGCTAAGAAGGAAGGAAGAAGATACACTAAAGAAATTTGAAAGAAAAATCGTACGGAAGATCTATGGTCAAGTAAGATGAGGAAACCAGTGGATGGTAAAAAATAATAAAGAAATAGACACTATACAAGAGACACAGCATATTGTAAGATTTATTGAATCACAGAGACTAAGATGGTTCGAATACCTAGAAAGAATGGAAGGTAATAGAATGCCAAAAGGAGTGTTTAACGAAAAGATATACTCTAACGGGACGTCCCAAAATAAGATGGAAAGAAAATGTAGGGCAAGATCTGAAGGTGATGAAGATAAGAGGCTTGAAAGAAATACATAGTCAAGTTTTGAGGGTGGCTGTACTTCCAACCATAAAAGCGAGCAACGTCAAGAGCGGTATCGTGAAGCATGAGTCATTGCTGGATGAGCTGAAGAAGTGTAAAGGTGTCAGTTGTAAGTGTTCAGGATGGAATGGGGCGAATATGAAAATCGTATGGCCGTGAAAGCGTTGCGCAAGGTAGGCAAATCACCAGAGGGGAGATCTTCAAAACCCTTCAGAAACTACAAATTAGTAAAAAAAAAAAAAAAAAAAAAAAAAAAAAGTTTACCATACTATCCAGCGCTTTGTTGATACTGAAACTGTGAAAGATTGCCCACTGCAAAGAAGACCACACAGGGTTCCTACTTGTCAGGGAAGTCAGGGGAAGTGGTGCGGGTCAGGGAAACTCAGGGAAAAAGACTGGAAATCAGGGAAAGTCAGGGAAATTTTATAAAATATATTTTTCCTTACATTAATTGTACACCAATTTCAGCTTAGCCTACCATTAATGATCACAGTATGGAACGTTATTCAGATTTTTATGGGTGGGAAGTTGAATGTACGTATGAGCAATTGATTATTATTTGTCTCTGTGGAATAAATGTTCTCATATATAAATATTCAGCGTTATTTACTCCTTATTTACATGTCAACGTCATCCGACACTTGTCATGGGAGTTAGGGAATTTCTTGCCAATCGTCAGGGAGAAGTCAGGGAAATAGATTTCTCCAGATCAGTAGGAACCCTGATACAGTACGAACACCGGAACTTGTGAAAGCAGTTGTAGTGTGTGTCCGACGAATCCAGCTAGGAAACAGTCAGTCATAGCTCGTGAGCTAAAGATATCGAAAATGTTTGTTTCGCATGTTAAGCAGTGACCTGGGACTCCATACTTACAACGCAAAGGACATCTTCTGACAAATGAACTGAAGCGCCAGGGGCTCCTAAAAGCAAAGCGCTTACTTAAGCATTACGCGGCAAATTGATATCGTCGAATTCTTTTCACTGGTGAAAAGATTTTCAGTGTTCCCCTAGAAAGGAGATCTTTAATGCCAAAATGACAGGATATATGTCACATCCTCTAAGAGAAGCTGATAAAAGGGCTCCGGGGATCCAGAGGGATCAACATTCTGCCTCAGTCATGGTGTAGTGGGGTGTGAGCTATGAGAGCACAACGGAGCTTAATTTTTGTGAAAAGGAGGTGAAAACATCATCCGAAGTGTGTCAGGAGACACTGCTTGAGAGACTAATCAAGAATCTCACCAACACCCTCTTCCATGGACAGAATTGGAGCTTCCAACATGACTCAGTCCCAGCTCACAAGGCACGAACATCCCAGCAGTGGCTAAGGCCAAATGCTTGGACTCTTTCCTCTTCAGATTGGCCTTCTGCAAGTCAGAACCTAAACCCTTTGGACTACAAATTATGATCCAAGCTTCAGGAGATGGCTTGTAAGAAGAGGCATCCCAATATTGAAAGTTCAAAGCGGTCTCTTCGGAAGGCAGGCAGCTGCAGATTTTTCAGTTGATATATTGCGTTGTGCAATTGATGAGTGGCCACAAAAACTTCAGGACTATGTGCATGCTAATGGTGGCCATTTTGAATAATTATTTTGATTTTGGTTCATAATGCATCCATGTAATTCTTGTTATTAGAATATTAAAATATCTCTAACCATTTTGTGCCAATGTACTTAAAACTTTGGGACAGTATTTATGGTAAGACTAAGTAGTTAAAGATCGAGAAGCTTGGAGACGTGTGGTGAAGGAGGCCAGAGCTCACTCTGAGCAGGAGTGTCAGTTGGTAAGGCACGATTTCAATGAAAAACAATAGGACGCAGAAAAAAAAATGTTTATAGGTTTATGCTATGAATTAACTATTTTGCAGAGGTTGAATCAAAGGAGAGAAAGAGGACACTGCTAAAATTTGATATTATCTCTGGTTATCTATCTTCCGAAAAGTAAGCTGAAATCTTGGATTTCCAAAGCCTATTGCAGTGTTTTATTTCCATATACTAGAAAAAGTATCTCACATTGTCTCTTTGTTGTCAGTTTCACGCGTAGTCTCCAGTAATATGGTTCGTAGTCCATAGCAGATATGCTGTTGAGAACGAAGAGACACCTAAGGGGAACTTCGGGTTTTGGAGGTGAGATATATCAAAACTATATGTGCGATCAAAACAGAACCCTTCTATCATAAAGGAAAAGCTATAATTATTTTCGGCAAATGTATATATAAAACTCACTTGCAATGTGATACTGCTTAAATAAAGCTCATATATATATATACACACACCACAAACTATGTTCTAGGTTTTATATTTCGATGAAAGTATCGTTTGAGTACAGAAAGCATCCTGTCAGTTCCTAACTCGGTCATCGTTAGCCATTTTGATATTATCTCACAAGTATGTATAATTAAATGACACATACTGAATTAAATTTAAAATTGTACTACAAGATGGTTACTTATCTCACTAATACAGATTAATGTAGTAAAATATTTTAAAATGTGTGGTACTATTATGAACATTATAATTGAATTGGTGAGTGAAAGAATAGCACAAGTCCAAAATAGCAAAATAGCACTTCATAAATATTTCAATTAAATAGTTATATTGTTCTGTAGTACGCAATAAGTTCATTGAAATTATCTACCTACTTGAAAACCGTTACAGCTATCCATAGTACAAAGTCTACAGAGTTCTTTGCATTCAACAATCATTTTTAATGTTTGTGCGGGGTTGGTTGTGGAAAGAGAAACACCAAAATTCATGTTTTTCAAATCATATGCATGAGTGCGGTGGGAAGATTTTTTTTTTTTTTTTAAATTATCAGCTTACCTGGAATGAACGGTAGATACTAACTTTCAAGTGGTTGAATCGTTTTCTCGTGATGCGATCACAAACAAGATCATTATCATTTCTTGAATCTGGATAAATAAATATAAAAATCGACCTTTTTCCCTTGTTGGAAGACGTGTCAGTTTATGTTTAATGACTTTAATCTAGAGAAAAAGCTACTAGAAATTTCCTTTTAAAAGCGATATTTTCGAAAATTCTGGGACACGTGACTATTTATATTTAATCCTCTGCATTCATTTTTATGCCACAAAAAGAGATTATTATTATTATTCCCGGAAATTTTGACTATAAACTGTTCCAAGTTCTAACAGCTGCAAACACTTGTCAGCTATTGTGGAAACAAACGAGTAAAAAAGTCAATCGAGACAAGACATCCGATTGCAAACGGTGGAAAATTTCAGTGTTGGCTGAGTCGCAAATGGTTAATGATAAGTTTTTATACCGAGAGTCATGGCCACTGAAGATACTTGATTTAACATTTAAGTCAAAGTAACATAATAAAAACCAGTTCGAGATATGTGAATACTATATTTAAAAAATATTTCAAACGGTTCAGCTGTTTTCTCGCGATGCAGTCACAAACAAAATCATTTTTATTTATGAGATTTACTCTATTTACTCCATACTTACTCCTGTATTACTGTATACTGCATTAGCGGTGAGTAAATCTACATTTGTGTAACCCCTCTGTAACGAACACCTCTCATTTAATAATCATGTCTCATCGGTGTCTGTTATTCAGAAGTTTCACTGTATTTATGTTGAGATAAGGCGGAAGACCATTTCCAACGTGAACTTATAAAATAATAATCATTATACATAAAGTACAAGACATATAGCGTAATAAGTGATTTAATTAATTTTAAGAAGAGGAAAAATATGCTTAGCAGTTATTTCACTGGATATATTAATGTAACACTTCGAAAAAAAGAGATCTTCACAGTTCATGTTCACCAGATAATTTAACTAAGATAGATTCAATGGGTAAGATTTCTTTTAATTTGGGTTTATTTTACGGTTATATCCATTCACTTTGTACCCGACAATTTTTTCACGCTTCTAGTGTCTAGAGTATTTGTGGTCCTGTGTTACTTGAAGTGCTCCTCCTCCTCCTCCTTTAGATTATTATTATTATTATTATTATTATTATTATTATTATTATTATTATTATTATTATTATTATTATTATTATTATTATTATTATTATTACCCCAGGAACTTTTACATGTATTGTTATGGTGAGTTTTTGGCACGCGAGGTTGTGGTACATGATGTTTTCGGTGGCGAGAGCTTGGCATGCCGAATTTTAGGCGGCGATGTTTCGGCTGCCATATTTTGTCCTCATACCGAATGAACTCGTCCGACATTCGTCATAGGCGCGTGTCAAAATATTGTGTGAACTGAAAGAGTATGTTTCATATTTTCTCGCTGGGACGAGGGGCAATTTTCAGAAAACCCACACACAGTGTTCATGAACCTCAAAACTCATTTTGCACAAGCGAACCCGGGACTCCACACTGAGGTGATCACTCAACTACTGAGGCACCACGGTCCATAAATACAAAGAAGGCAGGATGTTGATTATTCCAGTACAGTGATCACGTTCATGTATTGTGCTGTAACATGTATTTTATGCCAGTAGTTTCTAACACGTAATTGTGCTGTTCCCACATACAAATGACAAATGTGTTAGAGAGAGTAATAAATAAGACAATACTAAATTTGATAATATCACACCTTCGTTAGTGTGATCTACAGGTGTCTTTTACATTTAAGAACTAAACATTTCCGGAAGTAGATTCATTGTCACTTTTTCACCTTCACCGTTGCGATGTTCATCCAGGTAAAATTTCGGTACTGTCTTGAATCATCTTGTATTTTGAAACGAACACATTGCAGTGGGTAAAATTTGTATCTCAAATAACAGAGAATTTAGAATAACCATGCCTCCTAAACAAGTTGTTGAGGAGACTGAGAATAAATATCCTCCACATTTAGTATCAAAGTGTTTTGCATACATACAGTATATATGTAACATATAAAATAACTAACAATGACATACAGTCAGACTCCTTCTCTTCCTTTCATTTTTACTTAATTTCATTATTTCTTATCGTATTAGTGTACTTGTGTTCTAAATATAATTACATTTTATTTTGACAGTGTGTTATTTGTCAACGGAAAGATTTCCGATTAATTATTATGATCAGTTTGATCTACGTTTCATTCGCAGGTAAGGATCGAGGGCAGAGCTCAGTTTTTGTCAGCTGTCTGCATGAGCTGTCTAGAAGGATGGGGTGGTCCTCTAAAATGTGAAAACTGTTCTACAGCTTGGGATGGCTCTTCTCTTGTGCTTGGTACCATGTACTCTTATGATATTTTTGCAGCCATGCCCTGCTGCTCAGAAAGACTAAAGGTACGTGTTTTTTAAATCATCATTGGACCTGATCTTCTTTTAATTGGGAAAAGTTTCACTCTGAGTGGTAATATTTACCGTCGAATAATTCATCTTACATATATTTGATTTTCCACAATTTAAACATTAGAGATACAACAATTAGTAATTACTTTTGGTAATTTTGACAGTGATTGAATGATACTAGATTAGGATCCAATTTTTCATATGTACACCCTTGTCCAAAATTATTGTCGCATGTCTATAAATATGTTGTTGTCGGAATATAATTTGATAACGAATTCGCCCTGTATTTCTTATAATGTTAGTATGTGTATAATCGGCAAAGACGTGTTTGTGGTAAATTTCATGTTAAAAGAGCAATAAATAAGAACAAGACAACGAAAATCACTTTCTTGTCCATTTAGCAACATTTTGTTTTACTTATTCTAATTTTCGTATTTATAATTCTTCTCCTGTGAAAGTTACCACAAATAAACTTTCCCGATTATACACATAGTATCAGTATTAAAAGTACCCTGCAAAATGATTATCAAATTATATTCTTACAAGAAGACAGTTATAGATATGCGACAATCATTTTGGACATGAGTGTACATTGTGGCAATATTTTGCTGGTATATCAATCTGATATACTGATGTATATGTAAAAATTATATTAATTGACTGGATACTAAATGACGGAGCTATATCGATTCATTTCAGGTCGTTTCTTAAAGAAATTCTAAACTCAAGTATTGAAACAGTAATCTTTCAACTGTCAAGTAGTTTAATTATGCAGAAGTGTGATCACTTAATCAGAATAAAAGCTGTGCGCAACTAATGTAAATTCTGTGATTTTTTTCAATTAAAATAGTTTAAAGAAAAAAATAAAACACTATGGTTATTTTTATGTATGGTTATTTATCCCTTATACTAGCAGCTGTAACGTTTTCACCTGCAGTATGTCTGGGTTTAATGTGTGTCTAAGAGAACCTGAAAAACATTAGAATTTTGATTACTATGGATTTTTCAAAATACTCTTTCCGTTAATTTACCTGGTTCACTTTTTAAAGATCACGTTATGAATATTTAAAGTAAATATATTTGAACTAGTACATTCAAAGGCTCTTATGAGTCACTTGAAGTAATTGTATAAGTTAATTTTATATTAAAATTAATAAGATCATTTTTGACTACTAAAAAGCTCACGTTATTGCCTAGTTGTAAAATGACTTAAGAAAATACCAAAGGCCTTTAGTATGATCTTATAGTTACTAAGGAGAGAGAGAGAAAAAAAGCTTCAAGTTAGTCCTTTCAAAACATTTTGTTTCATGGCGCTTCAGAACTTCTGTTTTATATTGGGAGAAATGTTGGTCTTGCTGTTGAAACTATACAACGACATCATCCATAATGGATTATCATCCCTAAAGATATGTTCTCGGAGATACTGCTTCAGTTTTGAAACTAAGTAGAAACAAGTCGGATAATCAAGCTGTTCAAAGGCAACGGCATGAACGGCAACTATCACAACACAACCACTGAACGGAAGACTTGTCCTAATATAGCATCACTCCACATGTCTTAAATTTCTTTCACTTATTCTTAAATTGCAGTTTTCAATGCTGGCATTTAGATGAGCGTATGCTGACCCGTAATTTTGGTTCCATGTTCCACAAATCTTTTGCTTGACAAATAGTACCATTAACAATTTTTTTTTTTTTTTTTCATCCCAGGATTCTTATTGACATTAATAGCCATAATTCCACGAGGACGCGATATATCTCTAGGAAGTATATGTTAATAGTTTAAAAGTTACTGTAGTTAGTGTTGCATCACTTTTTAGATACACAGTAGAACATAGAGACAAAGGCTAATCTTAAAATCAATGTCATTTTTGATTTGGACCCCAAAACATATGAAGAATGCTACTTTTCCTGTACGTATTTCGAGAAAGAAAGAAAAAAAATAAGCAGTGATAATCTGCCCTCAGTATGTTCTTGATATCTCAGAATGTAGTTGCCATAATTTCTAGCCAGAAATTTCGAAGTTTTTTGGAGTGGAGAGTTCTACAAAGAAAGATTTAAAAACGTGATCTGCTTGACACAGGTCTAAAAGTTTCGTACAATATTTCACTCTGATGTACTTTTCGATTAATAATTAGATTTTCGGATACTCTGTTGTTCAAACTTTTTTCATATTTGTGTTTTCGTTAATACTTTATTCCTCATGAGTATTGATAACTATGTAGACCCCACATGTGGCTCCGTCACAACCATGATACGAAACTTGCTAGTATCTTCGTGAGTGATCACTGTTACTGCGGGTATAGTGTCAGTATTATAGTGGACCGGTTTATTTGAAAGAAAAGATAATCAATTCGTGGTAAATGTTCGTACTGCACTAATTAGGCACGAAATACAGCAAAAACTCAGTAAACGTCGTGGCTTGATTGAAAACCTTCACATATAAAATATAATTTATATTACATAAGAATAGGCAAGCGTAGCAATAGGCATCTACATAAGAATAGAATAGGCAACAAAATTGTAGTGTTCATCTGCGTATCTGAAAGTTTCGTTATAAACTAGAAAATGTAAGTACGGAAGGATAGTGTGGCGTAACACAATGTATGTAGCAAGATAAAAATCAATCAAGTTTTTACCTGTACCTTCTTACTGGATCACCCTGAATATGGAACCTAAACATAGGAAATTTTGCATATACACAACTTGCAAACACTGTGTGAAGACCTGCATAGAAGAAATTCTTAAGTTAACACTGCTAAGATAGAAGAAAAATTGTTTATATTAAATAATAGGATCACCCATGATAATGATACATGTAATGCCTGCCCGTACTGTTCCATTTCAACGTTATAAATTCCTGTGTGTACAGAGATACAGTGAAGAAAATATACTTCCTCGGTTTTATTTTGAAAAAGCTTTGCATAACGTAGCAGAAAGCTATAAATAATTCGTATAGAAATCTAGAGACTTAGTAGAACGAAACTCATCAATGCTAATCAGGACTCAGTAACGCTAAAAGGAACTGTAAAATTGTGTCGACAGGTTTTTGTCCACTCCTCTGTCTTTAGATGGTGCACATCTTAAAGATGTAATCATGCCGCAAGGAGTTGTATCACAATATAGTATCCCAGCAAATTTATCTGCACGGTGTTTTCTTTCCAACAGCATAATGTGCTTAGTGGTGTTAATCGTTCATAAACGCAAGCTCGAGATCAGTAGTATCACGGAAGAGCTACTGATGGGTATAGGTTACTTCATATCAGTAACCAGTACTGGTTATACTCGGTAGTAGTGTATTCCATTATCAGGAACTCTATTTGTATCTCTAACATGATTCCTTGAGACGAAAACATCTCACTGATCTATCAACCATTTTTAGTAATGCTTCCTAATAAAGTTTTTTTCTTATCAGAAAATTGTGCCTTCATTCTACTCTCAGTCGTATCTGTAGCATCACTGTAAATAGTGCTTCTTCTGGGCGTGTTATGTAGAATAGGATATACACCTTTGTGTAGTCTTCTGAATACAATAAACAATATCCTTCATCCATGCTCCAGTCTAGCTAGCTACTAATTTTTCCTGTTGCCTGGTATCAATCCATCTGTAATACTATGATATAGTTGTCTTTATTGGGTGCTACTTCTGTGAACGACCATCATCTATCCTACTAATTACGTAGTATATTCGCCAGTCTAAGAACCGCCATGCGTGTGATTAAAAATATTGTCTACGTACCAGAGTCTTCGAACTGATCACATTTTGCTTTTTCAAACTTCCTTGTTATTCAGCCAGTTGCGTTCTAATGATCATGGCGTTTCTAGCACAGTCGAAATGCGTAGTAAATGTGTTCATTATTGTGTAGTTCTATCTAACCAGTACAGTAAATGTCCAGTTTGCCTTCAAATATCCCACGATATGCGTATTTTACAGTATGAACTATTACAAATCTAAGCGAAATTTGATATTTGCTTTTATATGTTGTGCGTGAACAAATAGGTAGTTCCTTTCCACATTTAAAAATAAAGTATTTGGTCACGTCAGATCTAATGATCATTTCAGTTTCATTATCAACTAAATCATTAATACATCTTTTACCTTTACGATTCCTTGATAAGAAAGAAATTGTAATGGCTGTTATTATTCGGATGAATAGGTAACGCCTTTCCTTACTCCACAATTTTATTTAAAATTGTATATTTTAACAACTTACTGGTCAATAGTAGTACTTTACTTAGCTACATAATATTATTGGAGGCAACTGAGAATATTATTTTGCGATGCTGGAATATAAAAATAAGTCGTACGAAATAAATACTTTCTTAGATGTAATAATTCATAATAATACATTCACATTAGTTCATAGGAATTGTATATTATGTAAGGAATGAAAGAAATATTCTTTTTATTTTTTATTTATTTATTTATTTATTTATTTATTTATTTATTTATTTATTTATTACCATATTCTCTAAATGTACGGTTTCAATAAAATTCAAAGAATGAAAAAGAGAGCAAGTCCGTTGGTTGCTGAACTCGTGCCTTCGGGATTACGTTCCGGTGTAGTAAACAATACCCTACTGTTGCCGACTTTATAAACTAGATACGTGTTTTATTCTTGGGGTAGGTGCTTAGCTACTTAGAGCACGGGCTGGGTCAAAAGTAGTGTTGTACTTAAATAACTAAATAACTCAGTGGCTGTGTTAGTGAACCATTATAAGTATTTAAGATTTATTATTATTATTGTTAATAATAATAATAATAATAATAATAATAATAATAATAATAATAATAATAATAATAATAATAATGAGTTCCTCGTGGCTAAATGGTTATTGTTAACTGCTTTCGAAACTAGAGTTTGATTCCCAGTGGAATTCTTCTGGATCGGATTCACGTTAAACTGTAGGTTCTAGTCTTATAATCCCGTTCTTAAAATTAACGCTAAACTCAACTCCTAAACAGCAGTCAACCATTACTTCGAATTTATAATCTTTTAATCTGCAACTGCGATTTGTTTATATTGTCTACTTATTTGTGGACACTGTAGACCAATTTTCTTCATAGATTTGTAACCTGTTTTTTTATTGCACATTTACCACTGTAACCATTTGACTCGTTTTTTAACTGCTATTAAAAGTAAAGAGCGGCGTTTTTAAGTTTTTCCTAAGTAGAATATTACTTTAAACATACAGAACCATTATAAATAATATGTTCATTTATTATCGGGTGAGTTCCGACAGATTCAACTTACGTATTCTAGAGTGAACATAGCTAAATAATTGGGTCTGTAAACGGTCCTATCCCAAACGATGCTGCTCAGATCGTACTATAGTTTTGATTTTGATTGCATGCACTGCGAAATATTCGAAAATAAATTCTCTTCTGTTGATCTCACTTATTTTCTGTCTTTAACAGTGTAACAGTTGTCAGAGGCCAATTTTACACCCTCAACAGCGGCTAAACTTCTATTCTGACTACAGTCATCAAGTAGCTTGTCCACACTGTGGCACTGTGGATACTCACTTTGTGAAGCCGTTGTCCATGTTTACTAGGAAGGAAGAAGCTCAGGTTTGGCCCTAACCCAAGGTGATGTTAATAGCAAGTCATCTTAATGGATTTAATGCTATCTGCAAAACTCAGTCTTGAGTAACATTTTGAATAGCAAGATTTTTAATAGGTTTATACAGATACTTTATTTCAGAAGATAAACATTTATACAAATCTGTCAACTCCCTATTATGAACATATTGATTATTGGAGTAATTTGAGAGAGTGGAAAGAGCAAAAGTAACCTCGTACGTTTCCAGTGAGAGGCTTTATTTCTCGGTCCTAATGGAATTTAGGATTTCTTTTCTTTAGTTAACTAAGCAGCATATACATTTTGTTGTTGAATGTATTTTGTGTCAGTTATGTATTGACATGACAGTTTTTAATAGAAGATTTTTTTTTTTTTTTTTTAAGTAATGGCAAGTTTATTTTCTGTTTAGCAGATGGTAATGGTGATGATGTTAGTTACGAAACTTTGAATTTATTTTTAAGTACTTTTTAATTTCTTTGATGTATCGATTGTACTTTTGTATCGATATTAATATTAGCATTGGGCTTTTGAAGGTGTGCTCTTTGAGAAGGTGTTGGTTGACAGTTGTAATAGTGCTTCATGAAGCAGTAGAGTGTCGAATTTAACAATGGTAGTACTATGTTTCTTTATGTAACTTGAGTTATGTAGAAACAATAATGATTATTACTTACTATAAAGAATCTTCCAATTTCATTGAACATTTATGGCTTGCACAGTTTTTGTTGCGTATGTATAGTGCATATTGCCTCGTTTCTGCTCAGAGGTATTGATGTGAAGTTTTCCAACTGTTAGCTGGTGGTGTGGACCAATGAAACAGTCTCGTATATAGAGAATTAATACTTTACTTTGTCTCCTTTCTTGAAAATAAGTGAATTTTATGCATTTACCATCATCCTTGTGTATACTTCTTGGCGATGTATAATACCTGCTTATTTGTAGTTTTTGTTTACGCAGTAGGTCACAAAGGAAAGATAAAATAGCATGTCTGGTAATAACATATTTTTTTTTTATTATTTTTCAAGTTTTGTCATTTATTTGTTCTTTATTTTTGTTATCAGAACATACTTTACAATACGACTATCAGGTTCTAATTACAGAGCTGCCACAAAACCATAGAGTAAGACTTGGTTTGTTGAAGCAAAATAACACGAAAGTTAAGTAAATGTCATAGAGAAGAGGTAATTTAGACATAATTAAGGATACAGAATTATTTTTCGCGTGCAGAATTGTGATTTATGTTCTTGTAGAACGAGATCGTGAAAGGTGGAGCTTAATATGAAAGTGGAATGAGACCACTAGTTTCTTACTGAAGCATTCTAATCCGAGCCAATTTAGAACCTGCAAACATATGCTATGCGCACTGAGCGAGCACGCTATTCATGAGACTACGGAAAGCCGCTCAAAACAGTCGTATACAATGAAACTATTAATATTATGGTATGAACTTACGTTCTCTGTATTTAAATTTGTGACTCATATCATGTCCATAAACCGAGGCGTTAGGGCTGCCCAATTTTGAATTCTACATGAAGCTAATTCTAGTGTACGAATTCTTAAAGCCTTAATTCACATTGTTCATAAGTGGACTTTCACGATTTTAATTTCAGTACTTGTCTCTGACAGCTGTCTGTGTATGCTGAATATTTCATAACTTTTCCTTTTGTTTGCGGGTGTTGTGTCTATTTTCCAAACATTATGCTCATCAACACGTAATTGACTTGGTTGAGACATGTTACAAACTTCTATTTTAACAGTTCTTAACTAACTTTTTGAAGTTCTGAAATTGCAGAATTTTGTGGAACTTTCAGTATTGGCACCTGAAAAGTCAGTAGAGGACATTTGAAAATATCAGTGTTTGACGGTATTGCAGAACCCCCTACCCTTTTTCATGGAATAATATATATATATATATATATATATATATATATATATATATATATATATATATATGATTATTTTGCATGCAACACCAGTTATAATTCTTGGTGTTTACACTATGTTTTTTGTTTTTCGTATAGTCGTAGGAAATTATGTAATATTGGTGACAGTTGTGACAGTGACAAGATAAAAAGTGGTGTGAAAGCAATTGTCAGAAAAGTTTTATATTTAAAATACAGGCTAAAATACCTAGGTTGGTTTAAATTAATTAATTGTTTGAAAATTTCGAGATAATATTCAAAAATTGATGTTAATGAAAAGCAATACACCAATACTCTTTTAACGTTGTAACTGGTAACGTAAAGATATTATTATTATTATTATTATTATTATTATTATTATTATTATTATTATTATTAATAATAATAATAATGAAGTATAAATATTACTAACTGTTCTGAGGAGATTGACATAGTATAGACAGGGGACACCACTATTCAGACAGTGTAGACAGGCGACACCGCTATTAATGTATTTTTGGGACGACTTCCATAACTTCAGCCCGAGCATTAAAATGGAAAATAATTAAAAATGCCTTTAATTCCTCTTTCATGGAAAGACAAATTATGACAAGACAGAGTAGCTGTGTGCGTTTGCTTAAAGTGAACTATCTTGACCATCTTTGGAAACTTGCCTCAGATTTTTGAAAATGAAAAAGTATAATCTATAAAATTTTGTGGCAACTCTGTTATTAACTGAACAGGCGCAACGTTCTGTGTTGTGAATTTCCAAGTTAACTGTATATTATTTGCGTTCGAAATAATACATCCTATTTCAGCCCACCAATTATTAGGGCACCACAAAGGTTATGCTAGATTTGACAACAGATACCAAGTATGATTTGACAGTAGTAGTACTTCGTTATGGCATTCGCAGGGAAAACATTTCGATAAATGTCTTGGTCAAACACATTAATAATTTTGAGATGAAAGCTATAATTCTTGTCGTCTTGAACTTGACAAATGATAGGTGAAATAGAGAATGGAACTGTAGTTTTTGTTTGAGCTTAATTTTGAAGTAATTTGCAAAGTTTCCGTTAATGCAATGTAAATGATGAAAGTAGTGTGAAAGAACATTATTTTGTTTTGGTTCCTGTCAAATATTCAAGCATTACTGTATTAATAGTAGTTCATTAATGTTGTATTGATGCAGAATCTTGGAACTTCCAGTTTCTGAGTGGAAAGAACTTTCTGAGTTATGTTTTGAATATATGGCTAAAATAAATATAACTTAGTCGTGTTCGCGTGACAAGAAAATGAAGATAACTTTCTTGTGGAAGATAAATAATTATAAGCATGTATTAACAACTGCAGTTAACAGATTATTGGTTACCGCAATGTCCATGTGTCTAAGCCCTTTATGAAGTGAGCTTTTCTGAGTCGAGGAAATTTTGCTAAGTTAGTCTAATGAGTTTCTTGTATGAAAATAATGATAATAATAAAATATTTAATTACCTTGCCTATTTCGATATAATGCACATGGAATTGGAGGGATATTGTAGAATGCACAGTTACATTTTTTCATCATTCAAAGGATTATTAATAGACAATATATGTTGCGTCGTTGAAGAAATGTTATTAAGAGTCATTTATGTTACGTAACTTACAGTTGTTAATTTACTAGTATGAGTGTTCCGTAATCTTAGTTTGGTGGCTGTTCAACAGTTATTAATCCATCGCACCAAACACAAATATTCCTGAAGCCATATGAAATAAGTTTTTTGTGTTTTTTCTGTGGCTGACTTTACTGCCAATATTTTGGTTCTTGATAATGTTTCCTGTATCGCCTTGTTCGTGGGACCTTTAATCTTTAATTTTGAATTTACTGATGATCTATTATAATAATAAGATATTATTATTAAAATAAAAAAGATCAGTTTGCATATGTATTGTCCTATATTCTATGTTTGTTTTCTTATGATACCATCTAGGACAGATTATTTTTGTTAATGGTTTCGGGACTGTACGAGTATATAGTTACTTTATATACATGCTCGTTTAGCTGCCTTTTAATGCCGGGTATTTGAGTTTGTTTTCTATATTGTAGAACATATGATTCTGTGGTATTTGAACAGATAAATAAATGAAACTACATTTACTTTCGTATATTAACGTATTTTTTAACTAAAAAAAGTTAAGTGTAAAAGTAGGGGTGCAAAATATGCCCAAGGAATTTACATTATGGGTGAATAATTAGGAGTAAGTGTAAATTACCTGTAAGATTTATGTTCTGAAAGTATAATGTATGAAACATTGTAATTACAAATAATACTAATTTTCAGTTTACTGCTGATACCGTGTCCTCTTATATTTGAGGGAATGGAAAGTTTAGTTTCTATGTATAGGCCTATATTTTGTTTTCTGAATTGTTTCGAAGCTCCTCGTGCATAATATACGCAAAGAAATTTCAAGTTTCACAATTTGGCCCAAAAGTTCATATATGTAAGTATGCGAGGACGTGAGTAAATACAACACTGTTCAGCTTGTTTCACACTGAATTCTATCGCCGTTCGTTCAGATTTTAGCTTGTTACTTGTGTATATTACTACTACTATGTAACTTCTAAAACAGTTTTAATAGGAACATTAGACACATGTAGTGTTCAGTGTAAATTTCAGACGGTGAATACTCAGGTCTGAGAGAGCTTTAAAGTTAAAATAAATAAATAAATAAATAAATAAATAAACTTTAAGAAAAATGAAAAGAATGAAATAGAATATATTAGTTATCCATACATTGAAACAATGCTCGACCTATGTAGTAGGGAAAGATTTCATTAAACTGTTTAACTTACGCACTATTGTTTATACCCATTGAAATTCGCAATGCGATCGATTGCCTGAGACCCAAGTTTTCTTTTTCTTCTTTTTTGTCACCAAATTGATACCATATTTTCTTTCTTGTGTTTTATTAAAGACACAGGGAAGAAAATAATATAATATACAAACAATAAGTTTTAGTAGTGTGAGACAAGGTAGTCAGATTGCAGCAAGATATAAGTAGTATAAGTGAATTAATTTTCTGTTAGCACTCTTTAGTCTATTAGTAGGAAAAGACAAAGGATCTGAGTGTGATAGTAATGTGCTTCTGTAAATATATATATCATATTTAAATGAATTGATGAAATTATAGTTGTAGATATTCTTAAAATTTCCTTATATAACTAATTTTTCATGTTATTATGACTATTTTTTCCCACTTCAAAATATATCAAATTATAAAATATTACTTGCTAAACAATTGAAGAGTTATAGTGCAAAAATATGTCGAAGAATATTATCATAATATGGAAGTCAATAAAGGTAGGTTTTTTTTATTCACTTTCACAAATACATTCATGTAATGAATTTGCCAGCTTAGCATTACGAAGAAATAACACGTAGTAAGTTAGTACATAATTCCAAATTATTAAATAAAGAAATACTGTATACTTTTAAGTTTATAGAAGAAGTGGAGATGTTTATAGATAATTTTCGATACAGACTACTTAGAAGATATTGAGAGCCGTAAAGACATAGGCGGTTGGAAATATACATAACTGAAAAATGTCCCTGGTATCACCGTATTTTCATCAAACATGATAGGATTGCGCCAGACCCTTTTAGGTCATCAAGTCCAGTAATATGAAACCAGTAAGCTTTCTCCAATGCCTAGTAAATTGAATTAGCTTTGTCCACATAAACAGCAGACTAATGGAATATCGACAGGAGATAACGTATAAATTTAATTTTGGTTCCCGTCATTCACAGTGGAATTACACTAGAGTACTGTTTAACCGAATTTGATAGGATCGGTGGTGCTTCGGTTGAACGAAAATTCGGTTAAACCGGAATAACAGTTTTTTTATATATACAATACTGTATATTTGATATATTTTCAGTGTGAAAAGACGCTCAACATATGTCATCTTCAAAACTGATCATTAGGACAGAACACTGCTAAACTGTTCTGAATGTGGAAAACAAAAAATCTTTTGGTAGTACTTTTGTTTACGAAGCACGTGAAAACCAGAGTAAAGGCTTTAATTTTAACGATTCGGTTAAACGGGACAGTAGTGTACCAGATTTTCTATTGCAAAAGGCGTACAATAAATTTTTCACAGATAGTTATAATATTGTTATTAGTTGCAATATAATGTTGAAATTTTAGGTAAACATTATATTAAAACCAATAACAATATTATACCCATATTTGCAAAACTTACTTGAACGCCCTTTGTATGTATATTTTAAGAAAAAGAATCAAAATTTGTCCAAATATATATATATTTATTAATAATCTTGTGTTAATAACCATCATCAGACAGCAGTAACATTGCCATCATCAGACTTTGTCTCCAGACTTAATCAGATAATATGACTGATGAAGGCAGTGATTTTATTCTTTTGCCTAAGTTAGTTCCAAGTCGTATATTGTATTTTCCTTGTACTCTGGCGTGTAAGCGTAAATTATTAAATTCTCCTCAGGTACATGAATATTTTTCGGACAAAACGTTTCATTAAAGATGACACTGAAAATTGTGGTGCCTCATCGAAATATGTCCACCCACTCTTTTTAAGTAGTGATTTTATAATACAGAAAATAAGATTCTTTTGAATTTTCATGTCCTCATTGGAGATTTTTAGGTTCTGTTTCCATGTTTTCATGTACTTGTCCAACTAATTATAATATGAGAAAGCTGTATTGCCATCCATCAGTATAATTTCAGAAACACAATTTGTTGAGCAAAATTATCTTCAGATCAGGTTTTTTTTTATTATTATTATTTTTTAAGCGAAAAATTGCAGGTCAAATTATGTTGAGAACGTTTTTACATTTGCATAATGTGTATAGTAATTGAAGAAAATACGTGAAGCAGCCGCTAAATTGATGCTACCTATCTGGTGCTTGGGGTCCCCGGTTCGATCCCAGCCCCTGCCAAGTGAACTTTCTGGTGGACAAACACAGTGTGCGTGGGTTTCCTCGGGGTTCTCCCGTGTCCTCCCACTTTCTTCATTCCACCATTTCATTCATTACTCATCATCACCGTCTCCTTTAGCCTAACCGGCATAACCGTGGAACGTAAAACTCAAAAATTTCATTTCATTTTTGATGCTACCTAGGCGTGCACATAAAAACAGTTGGAATATTCTGTGATTATGTTAACGAAAAACGAAAAGTAGTAACTTAATATTCAGCAATTTTGTTGGAATTGTAACAAAATTTAGCGGCAATCTACAAATTTCAAATAGTAATAAATATTAAATTGAGTTGCTTAGTATATTGTATTATTATCAAAGATATTAATTCATACACCTAGTGGAGTAAGAAATTATTTCCTGATTTTCACATTATATCTTTGAATTGAACACTAGGTATATAAATTAATGTCTGCTGTCGGGTTTATTAGGTTGAATCTCGCGTGTATTTTTCACTATCAATAACCAAAATGTAATCGAAAAATTGATTTCAAACACCAGATAAATAACTTCTAAAATTATTATAAAAAACAAATTTATTTACGTAAATTAGGAAGCACGTAATGTCATTGGTACAAAATAATAAAATACATGTGTATTTATGGAATAAATTTATTGTTCACTGTCACAATAGCTACATAAGGATAGTATAAGTTTGGAGACAGTAATAAAGCTATTGTTACCACATGTGTAACGCATTACGAAACTTTTTTGATCTCAGGTGACTTCAAATATATTTTAAAACAAAAATAGGTCTTTTTCTAAAGTTACATTATATTTTAAAGTGGAGTGATAAGTGTAACGGGTAATTAATCGAAGTGAAATATTCCATAGTTCAGCAGTAATTTCATTATAGACAAGCGTTTCAGAATAACCAGGAAGATTTATTTATCGAAAAAGTGTCGAACAAGGAAACAAATAATCTTAAAATTGCCTATTTCAGCTGAAGCATTGATCAGGGAACATGCTTATCTTATGAGAAAATCATATTTACTCTGTTTTTCACTTTGGTGTAAATTGCTTCAGGTAAATGTGCTTAAAGGAGTTTTTAAATAGTGAAATTAAGGTTACTGCTCATGGAATTAAAAACTGCCCTATGTAGTTCCAGCTCCTTCGTAAAATTTGTGTGTCTGTTAAAAGTGATAAGTGTTTCTTTAACCAAAGTAGTGCTATTTCTAAACGACTTTCTCGTATTTCTATTGTGGATTACTTGTAAAGTGTGTACTAATACTAATTCCGATCCAGTGAAATTCATTTCCTGTGGTTATAGTATTTTCTCCTTCTAAAATCTGAGAAATTTGACTTCCAGTAAAATGACATGTATTGCCTTTACTAATGAAAGTGGGATTCTACTTGCACATAAGTATATAGAGAGGAAGGAGAAACGACAATTACATTTATGTAACGCCCTCCTTAATGTGTTTTTCTTCATTTTTGTTATTTACCTTATGTTAATAGTAGTTGTAGTAGATAAATGAAGAAGTTAAGGCAATAGGGGAAGGTAATTGTAGCTATTAAGAATTCATATACTTGCATTCAACGCCGTCATTTCATTGTACCTTTAATTCCACCGGTAGTAAAGTAGTAGCTTTATATGTCGTGATGTATTAATTAGAAAATGTTTTTGATGTTTAAACATTCACACATTATGTGGCGATTCTATAAGACTGATCCCTTATCCAAATATCCCAGTTTTTATAAACCTTAAAGAATGTATCGGAAAATATTGGATTTTGTGAGGAATATAATTAATGTTTTTGGAATTAATGGGAATTGTAGCAGATGTAAAGACATCGTTAATGTATATAAAAGTTTCCAAAATGTATATAGAGAGAATCAGAGAAGTTCGCTGTAATAATACAAGAAGTATTGTGGTGCACCTAACAGATGATGTTGAGATGTTGATGTGTGGTTATTGGAAATATTTTCATTATGAAAAACAATGTTATGTTGAAATAAAACATTTAATACTACGATGTAAGTTTGAGAGAGGAAGATGTAGAGATTAGGATCCTGTTCTGAAGAGAGACTTTTATTCCATTTGTGGACAAGACTGATTTTTGAATGTAGAGTATTTCTGCAGAACAGAGTCCTGCGAATTGCTGAACTCGTGTTGATCGCAAGCTCAGTGCCTCTCCTGATTTCCCGTTTCTTTTCCACAGAAACCTCGTTGCCACATAATTTGTGGAAGTTTTCCTTACTACGGTAAGGGCACGTTAAAAGACCAATGGGAGCTAGATTTAATACTCCCAAGAAATTGGTCTTCATCTCTCTCTCTCTCTGTCCCCAAAAAAGAAGAAAGAGTACAAATTTTGTAACCTGATGTAGCTGTGGTAGTTGTTTAAGAAAATAACTAAAGTTGGACCTATGAATCATTATATATGTATGTATGTATGTATATGAATATAATACACATTAAAGTTGGATTTAACGCCTATTAAATACTAGTTACCTTTTAAACTAGAATACCTTTTCCTGGTATCCAATAACAGTTTTCGTCAATAGCAGGGCAAAGCAAAAGGTGGTTCGAGAGGTGAATCTGCTGTAAAACATGCTTTTGCTTTCTTCTTTAAATCAAATGCCTCTTACAAGAATTTAAATTTTGTATTTTAAAATATTCGTGGAAATAGCGTTGGCTCTGTGGTAGTTCTGACACGAAGGGCCCAGGTTTGATCCCGAAACTAGTGTTTCTTTTGCTACCTCAATTCACCAAATAATTTACTTGCATTTATCATCCGTCTTGTTTCTCCTTGTCATAACAATGGGATGTTCAACTAACATTTCATTTCAGTTCATTTAGAATAGTTAGCGTCCAGCTACTATGTACGTCGTCGTCTTTTTTATTTTTGTTTGTTTGTTTGTTTGTGTACCTATGTTCGGGAATGTACCGAACTCAAATGGGAATTAATATGATTTCTTGATAACTACTAATATTTAAGTGAAGAACTTTTTCATATAGTAAACGGAATCTGAAAGAAGCCTACAGAACAGTGTGTGACCTCTTTGACAGAAATATGTAAAGCCCATTCTATCTCTACTTTATGCATCATTTGAATCGGGGCAGTTTTTATTTTTTAAAGCTATTTTTATAGTATTGTATTTGTGCAGTGCTTTACATCGTGTCATGTTATCTTACTATCTTTGCATTTATTTACTGCAACATGCAGATCATTAATACACTGCCTAAATATATTTCAATATAAAAATTGTTGCATCTAGTCCGTAGGATTGAAAACTTACCATAAAGTCAGAAATGTAGGTAGTAACATTTGCAGAATTTTAACACTACATGCATCGTTTGTAGCTACATGATCCGTTATTTGTCTTGTACAAACTATATGCCGAATGCTATTGTGATACTGTGTGCCCGCTAATATTTCTGTATTGCGTATCCTTGGTTCATTTGTGTTGAACAAATCTTAACATTGTACTATACTTCAAACTATACTACAATAAAAATTACAACATACACATATGTTTATGAATTTTTAGTATTTTTCTCTTCACAGTAGTGCACATTTGCTTATTTACATAATTGTTGGTAGAAAAATTGAATAATAAATAGTGTGTATGTAACTTATAGACTAACGAACATCGTGAGAGCAATATTAACTAAATTAAATATTAACTAAATGACTGTAAAATCTTTACAGTCATTCGAAATTTAAGAAAAGTTTTTAGATATTGAACATAAAAGGGTACTAACTTTACAGAAGGACGAATTCTTGTTTTGGGCCATGAGTTTTTATGGAATTTTTCAACTTTCTTACGAAAGTGGTGGAATGATTAATATATATATTCAAATATTGAGTGTCACCTTCCTAATGTGGAATATCTTTTATGGAGTTACTTTAATATTGTATACAGTTCTTTCTCTCTGTTTTTCCATGGAATTCGTACCTATGTATGTATTCCGGCAGGACTTCTAGAAATCTGTGACCTTGAACGTTTTTCTAGCATAATGAAGGCATAGAAAACTAAGTAAAAAGAAAAAAATGTTTATTATGTCTACAAATGTGGTACTTTATAATTGACGTTTGAAACAATAATGGTGAAATCATAATTAAAAGGAAAGGGAAAAAAAAATGACCCGGACATACAAAGATACTAAAAGTTAATATTTGCGTGGTTAAAATGATATTGCGTTTTAGGCTACCACCTGCAAATGAATACGTTTCTACGTATTTTTCTTTACTTCCGTATCATTATCTGTGTGTGTGTGGGGGGGGGGATACGGTGCCTCAGTCGTAGAGCTCTTACCTTTAGTGTGTAGGATTCATGGTTCTATCTCCGGCCAAGTAAGTTTGTGGTGGACACCATTGTGTTCGTGGGCTTTCTCGGGGGTACTCCCGTTTCCTTCCATTTTCTTATTCCACTAATTCATCATCATTCACTTGCTTTAATCATTGTCTCCCTTAGCCTGAAGGGCATAAGTATGGAACGTTAAACTGAAAGATTTTATTTCATTTCATTTTCAGTGTCTTTATCCTATTATGAAGCTTCGTAAATGGGAAGCGTTCTCGCCCGTCGTGCGGTAATGTGGAGTCAATCCCTGTAGATATAGCTGAAAATGTGGTTTAGATCCCATCTCTTTATCATGATTTTGGGCTACATCTCATTAACTATATTATATACCTAGGATTAGGATTAGGAATTAGATTTCTGGGCTTTTGGCATCTATAGCCATGTTAGCCTCTCACGTACGAGATGATGTACACTCATGTTCAAAATGATTGTCGCATATCTATAACTGTCTTCTTCTAAGAATATAATTTGATATTGATTTTGCAGGGTACTTTTAACACTGATACTATGGGTATAATCGGGATTTTTTTTTTTTTTTTTTTTTTGTGGTTACTTTCATAGGAAAAGAATTATAAATACGAAAATTAGAATAAGTAAAATAAAATGTTGCAAAATGGACAAGAAAGTTTTATTTTCGTTTTATTTTCGTTTTATTGTTCTTATTTACTGCTCTTTTGACATGAAATTTACCACACACATGTCTGCCGATTATACACATACTAACGTTATAAGAAATACCGGGCGAAATCATTATTAAATTATATTCCTCCAACAACATATTTATAGACATGCGACAATGAGTGTACCTCGGGGATCACACAATGTGAGGGAAGAGAAGGATTGGGAAAGGAAGGAAGCGGTCTGTATATTAGGTATCATCCTAACATTTGCTTGGTGTGAATGAGAAAAACCCCATTCAGGATAACTGGCTTGAAAAAGCTTTTACACATTTTCAACAGAGTAGTCTCACCGAGAATCGAACCTGGGACCGCTCGCTGCGCGGGGCTACTATATTGTATATCATCGTCTTGCTAATGGCATAATGAAAAGCTTGATTTATATATACTTCATATTCAGTTTCATATTAACAGGTAGCGTGGTTATCGTATAGCTTACATTTTTAGGTTTACAAAAAACCTTTTTAGTAAGAGCCATTTCCATTTTCCACTGAAAACCGTCCATAGCTGTACAGAAAATTGATATCGACTAACCAACGTAGCTTTTCGTATTGAAGAACAAGATACCCTAGTCATCAAGCTGAGTCAGCGCTTTTGAAAATTATCGCGTGTTAAATTTAACATTAAAGTATATGATCAGAAGTACTTTTTCCGATTTTAAAAGAAGGGTAAGAGATAGAAGCGCAGTTTTTAAGAAGTTTCCAAGAGACAATATCAAGGTAGATGTACTAGAGCGGATTTCCGGGAAGTTTCGGAAGATTGCTTAAATGTAGTTTTGCAAGTTATTTCATGTTACGATTGTATTTGGAATCCATAATATTTTCAAATCTGGCAGGGCTTTTTTTTTTAACTATATTATCATGGTTTTGCAGATAAACTATTTGTGGATCAGTAACTGCTCTCACGCTGACAACTCTTGTTTATTCCAATTCCCTCTTTTGCTTTACTTATTCTTCATAGTCGTTTCTTAGATCGTAAAAGCGTCAGGGTTTGAAAAAACCCGGGTATTTTTGAAAAAACCCAACCCACCTGGGCCCATGTGGGTTTTTCGGGTATTTTCGGGTTTTATTGGGTTTTTTCGGGTTTAATTGGGTTTTTTCGAAATATTTCAATCTCTTTGGGGTAAAAATGTTAAAATATGATTTACATTTTATGAGTGTCATTGTCACAACTTGCAACAACTTTCTATTCACTGCTGTTTTGAAAAAATTTGCTGCCATTTTGAAATTTTATATTGGATCGCCGAAAAAATCTATACAGCAAATTTAGAAGGTCTTGTGCTTCTACCGTCAAAATATCAACTTAAAAAGTCCGAAAATTGCACCTTGTAGCATGGATACCCGCTATTTTGAAAAATGGGCGCCATTTTGAAATTTTATGCCGCCAAAATATATACAGCTAATTTAGTCTCTCGTGTGCTTCTACTTTGAAAATTTCAACTTGAAAGACCTAAAATTGCGCTTTATAGCGTGGATATCAGCAGCGGCGCAAATTTGTCTTCAACATTGGGGGGACGGGTAAGACGGTATATATATATAATATGCGATGTACAAAATATTTATGAAGGAGAAAAACAATGCTGGGCAGGATTACCCATGTCGGTCCCGGCGTTCTCCAGAGGGGACATAAAATATGACGACATTATTATTGCTTTATAACTTTAAAATCCGACCAGCAGCATTGAAAACTGTTCACAAGGGATGATCCAAATATGACCATTCCCTGTAAACAGTTTTCGATGTTGCCAGTCTGATTTTAAAGTTGTAAAGCAATAATAATATCGTCATATTTTATGTCCCCTGTGTGGGACTCCGGGACAACATGGGTAGGGGAGCAGAGTTGTCTTCAACATTGGGAGGTGGTCAGATTTGAGGCTTATTCTGGGAGGTACCAATTTCATCTCACTGTCCTTTGTGACAGTTGGACACAAATAATCACATTTCTTCCTAAAAGACACATTTCCAATCGGATTATTGAGAGGGACAGTTCCAAGATTGTAAGAGATATGTCCCCACCATCCCCCCGGGATTTTCGCCAGTGGATATCAGCTATTTTTTTTAAAAAAAGCGCGCCATTTTGTAATTTTACGTTGGTATGCTGCCAAAATCTAAACAGAAAAGTTAGAGTGTCTCTGGTTTGTATCCTGAAAATTTAAAAGACCGAAAGTTGAACACTGTGTGGTAAAGGCAGACAAACGAACAAATGTAGATCGAGTCATCCTAGGAGCCTCAGTGACGTTCGTCAAATATGAATACCAAATAGCTATATTAATTTAAAACAAAGACATAATTCATCAAAATGTCTTAAATATTTTTCAACGTAAAATAAATGGTCTTATTGTTGAAGTTCACTTTCGATGCTTTGTGCATTCAATTACGGGAATTACCCGAGCACTTGTTGCAAGACCGTTCTTTTCCGAAAATTAATTTAAAACAATTAACAAAGATAGGCCTATAATTCATACTTTATAAAGTAAATGTTTCAAAATGTCTAAAATGAAATGAAGTACTATCCTCCAGCGTAAAATAAATAGTTTTATTGTTGAAGTATTCACTTTCGATGCTTTGTGGGTTCAATTGCGGGAATTTCCCGAACACTTCTTTCACGACGGTTTTTCCCTGAAAATGCAGCTTGCTTTACTGTACATCGAAACTTCCATTAATACTGAAGTTTGAATGCAGCACTTGAAATAGTAAGCGTTACGTAGTCTTCGGAGCTCCGAGCATTAAGCTTCTTAATTTTGACAAGAATTTTTACGTTATTGCTAGTGTTGATTCTACAGAATGCTTATTTGAAGGCTAGCAACAAATGACTGAACTTAACTGTTGTTGTTGGAAAATCAAATTTTACTGAATACTTTTGTTACCATCAAAGGGAAGAAATAATACTAATAGTTTTACTAATGTATTTACATATTTACTGTTAGTACCGGCACCTATGACCTTAAACCCGTCAACGTATGGGATAACGTCCCTCGGCGGTGCCGAGTCAGGAAACATACTATTCATGGAAAGTATTTTCTAAAATATACAATCGCTTACTTTACTTCAAATAGGTTATACGCATAATCCATACATTAATTTGTTCTACAATTATCCCAAGCTAAGGCGAGGGTTTTATTTATTTATTTATTTATTTATTTATTTATGCATTCATTCTGTGCATTTAGAGCTTTATAAAGGTCTTATGTTGAATATTGTTGTCTATCTTAACATGAAAGCATATAATTCGCTCAAAGAAAGTTTAAAATCTGATAAAAATAACTTTCAATGTGATCACCTTAGCTATACCAATAATACACTAACAAAAAAGTCAAAAACCCAGGTGGGTTTTAAGATGGGTTTTTTCAGGTGGGTCCAACCCGAAAAAACCCGGTGGTTTTTTTCGGGCTGGGCCCACTTGGGCAAACCCTGAAAAGCGTACTCCTACGTCATACATCGGCCAGTTGGAGCTAACATTTTGTGTTTGAACGTTTTGTTGAATGAACATTTTTTTTTAAAAAAAAAAGGGGGGAGGATCAGTGGAATGATAGATTATACACTCTTGTGCAAATTAATGGAATCAAACTTCAATTTGCAGCTCAATCGGATTCTTGCAGCTTCTAACACTGTTATGTGTTATGAAGTGCATGTCAAAGAAAAGCTGATATTTTAAGAAAAGAAATGATAGAACAAGAAATTTATTGTGGTTGATATGCAGGTATAATATGATCTTGGTTATTTTTCCATGAACCATGAATCTCCAGACCTTTCCTTAAGGTAGCGTGGCACAAGCTTCCTTATACTCTCCATGTAAAAATCTGTCGCCTACGAGTGCAGCCAGTCCAGAACTCATGTCTTGAGCAATTCCCTGTCGTTGATACGCTTCGAATAGTTCCTATCGAAATCTTTGAATTGCCTTAACACTAGGAGCAGCTGTATGTGTGGGCAGGTGTTGTCACGGATCAGAAGAATTCTATACCTAAATAGCCATCACCAAATAGTGTTAAAACATTTGGAGAAGACTGCCTACAAACATGTTCTTAACCCCTTGGTTATATGGAACCCACCTTATTTTGTTGATTATCTGATCACAGCATATTCAGGTTTCCCACATTCTCAAAAATCAGGGATATAACGTTTCAGACTAACTTACCGTTAAAATTCTTTTATCTGTATGTTACAATTATTGCCCACAGTTCGAGTAAGTCAACACGATCCAGCACCTTAATTTTTACTCATAATTGCAAGAGAAATTAGACACATCAAATGCATATCACAATTAACTTTTATTCTCAAAACTCCATGAAAAATCTTCTGTTATCATAGCAACGCGAAATAACTATATCTTGTTACAGCAACACTCATTACATGATTATTTTATCTATCTACACATATATTCTACCTTTTTCTTCTTCACAGCAGATTGTGCACTTTTAGGCACCGTTGCCCAAAATAGCTACAATTAGAAATGGAAGTAATTCACAGATGTCAGATATACAATATCGTATATATGGCTCCCGACTAGGACTTCTTAAATTAGTTATAATTGAAGAAAGAATCCTGGACTGTTACATATCTTACTTACATGGTTACCTTACTTTCCGAATAGCCCTCACACACACAAATTATAATACATATATATTAATTTTACTTTGTTTTAACAATAATCTTACATTCATTCAATAATCAATTTTATTTTAATTCAATAAAATTACTGACGAAGAGGACTTATTCAAAAAATGCGAACCTTTTTGCTAATTATTTAGATCCTAAAATAGATTCTTTTATTCAATATCATCGGAGCTCATAGACAAATTAAATTAAGGTATATTGAAATATTACATAACGCATTTCTTCCATTTGGGCATAATTAAGATAATTATAAAAGACTTTGAAAGCACAATATTGATAAGTGAAGCGAATTACAAAGAAATCATAACAATACTCAAAGTGAAACAAAACAAGACTTGATTAATACCATTAACAGGAATAATACAAATAAAGAAATTATATTAAAAATCAATCTGAAAACTCAACATTATCTATGCTAATCTTAGATAAAACTTCTGAAGGAACTAACGTTTTAATTAATTGTATCAATTTACCTTTGATATACTTTGACGGACGCCATAACTTTAGCTCAAATTACATTACTAAAAGATTCAATTAGGTTGCATTGAATCGCACAATCTTTAATACCGCTCTGTATATTATGAATCCTCCAGTTCTTTGGTTTCTATTTTGAGAATTTCTGCCACCTATGAAGTTCTTACGAAATCCATTTCGAGAAAAATTAGATATACTGTTTGCCTAATTTCTAAATGCTGTACGATTACCATTTCCGTTTCTTCTGAAATTGGGTTCGGTTCTATTACCGGTATAATTGAATCTATCATTACTCTTCACGTACATTGATCAGGGGCGTCATTTAGGGGGGCAGGGAGAGGCATTTCCCCCCCTGAGTTTGAGGTGTATATAGATTTTATCAATAGAATAGTAGTAAATCAGTGAAAAACGCGAAATTTTACTTATATCAAGTATCTTGCCCCCCCCCCCCCCAGCAAAATCTGAAATTACGCTCCTGACATTGATATTTCGAATTGGAATATGATTGGCTTGGTTTCGGTTATTATTAGTTTGGTTACGATTAGTATTACTTTGCACCATTGATTGATTTTCAAAATATTGCACTATCATAATTAGATGATTGAAATTAATGTATTGTGCAGAAATCAGTATTTGCTGCAACTTAAAAGGTAACAATATCCGGATCGATGCTGTAATTCGTGATTCCTGTTGGTATGGATTAATTAACTTCAACTCATTATATACGGAAATTACACAATCAGTAAGATTCTTATCAATTTTTGGATCATAACGTCTGTTTCGAACCAAAGCGTCTTGGTTTGCCAGCATAAAATCATTCTCAAAATTTGAAAGCAGTGCGTTCTTGAAATCTAAATAATTACGTAAATTCCCCCTAATCGCTTTGAACCAAACAAAGCAAGGTGGTAGTAAAACGTGGTAAAATTATAAGTAATTTGGATCTATCTACAGTTAAGTCGCATTCTTCTTCGAATTTCTCCAAAAATGTACTTGCTGGCAAGGGCGTCGATCCTGGGGGGCCGATGCCCCCTATTGTATTTACGAGTATACAATATTTGGAATAATTTGAGTGCAGTTTGTCTTAAAATCTTCATATATATATACCTTCTGCATCTGAATGGGCTCCCCCAAATTTTAGAGAGAAATCGGCGCCCTTGCTTGCTGGTATGTCTTCCGACCTTTCACTAAATTTGTTCAAAGATCTTATGTCACTAAATCTGATATGATGATTATTATGAGGCTGTTTCAAATGTAGGGACTGTACGTATCTGATTTTCCTACGATGTGATGAGTGTGGTCTTCTCTCTTTTCCCAATGCTAGAGGCACTATCATTCCTCTCAGAATAGCTTTCCGGTATTTCACTTTCTTCTATACACCGTGTAGCTAATCTGGGTTCATTTGGCATATGGTCTGCTGATGATCGGATCAGTATTATCATTGATAGTGATAATCTTTTCCTTGATAATATTAATTTCTTCCTGTAACTCTTTAATCTGATTGCTATGCTCATTAACTTGAGTTTCAACCACTTCCACCGAACTTTGTACAAATGTAAATCTGTGCAACATTTGTTCCATTCTACAGTCTGTTCATTCTACTTGATAGTTTAGTGTTTATTTGCTGTGTTATTTGCTCTACTTTGTTATCCATTTGCTGTGTCATGGACTGTGTAATTTATTCAAATTTGTTATCCATTTGCTGAAACCTAGTATCCATCTGCTGAAACTGAGTATCTATTTGTTGAAACTTTTGCTCAAATTTAGTATCCACTTGCTGTGTTTGTTGTGTCAGTTGCTTCATTTGCTGTGATAAGGATTGACCTAACTGTTTTATAAGGTCAGCCACATTCGTTGATGTATCCGATCCTGATGTTTCAATATCACCAACTTCATCATTAATACTTTCGACTCTGGGTATATCCATTTTAATGTTACGATAAATTTTCCTTTTACTTCTTAACAAAGTATACTTCGTGTTGACGATTATTTATGAGATTGCTTACTTTGCTTCAAACAAATATCAAGGTTCCTTGGCGGAAAATACCATCTAAATAATGTAACGTTTCAGACTATATTTTTAACTTACCGTTAAAATTCTTTTACCTTACCGTTAAAATTCTTTTACCTTTCTGTTACAATTATTGCCACAGTTCGAGTAAGTCAACACGATACAGCACCTTCATTTTTACTCGTAATTGCAAGAGAAATTAGGCACATCAAATGCATATCACAATTAACTTTTATTCTCAAAACTCCATGAAAAATCTTTCTTCTGTTGTCATAGCAACGCGAAATAACTATATCTTGTTACAGCAACTCTCATTACATGATTATTTTATCTATCTCCACATATATTCTTCCTAGAGGATATGGTGTCGGGAAAGAGAGGGAGGGGGCGAAGGAGACTACAATTAATAGATGATATAAAAACAGAAAGATCATACGCGAAGACGCAGAAGTTAGCGGAGGACCGTGGAGCATGGAAGCTTCTCAGCTGCGGCAAGTGACCTGCCAATAAAGGCAGAATACCTATGATGATGATGACATATATTCTATTTTTTTTCTTCTTCACAACAGATTGTGCACTTGTAAGCACCGTTGCCCAAAATAGCTACAATTAGAAGTGGAAGTAATTCACAGATGTCAGTTATACAATATCGTTGTAGGGAAATCATGCATTTTGCGTAAAATGTCATGGAAAGTCAGAGAACGTAAATGTACAAGTGTAATATATATATATATATATATATATATATATATATATATATATATATATATATACATATATTTTCAATCTAACATTGTTTCCTAGATTGACATGTGAAGGGGACCACAATGATACAGCATTCTCATTGAGATGCTGTTTGTGTGTGTATTTGTGTGAGAGACAGAGAGGGGGACAGTGCTTAGAGTGACATCAGATGAGGTGACGGTATGGAACAAATATGACCCTCAGAGCTGTAACTTTCACAGAATCCTAAAGAGCATCTCTACTCCTGAAATTTTTGCACCATGTTTGACGTGAAAAATCTATAGAAAGAGAGAGAGAGAAAGAGTGAGGACTGACATGTAAAAGTTTTGCTCGCCACTGTCATCAGCCTAACAGGAATAAATGTTTATAAAATGATTTTGCTTTCCTAAGATTTTACAATCTAAATGTGGAAAAACACGGATGATACTTTTACTTAAACATCGCATTTACAATAACATAGTGATCCAACGCAGCCTTAAGTGCATTAAAAGAAGAAAACACATATATCCTCATAGGTTTTTTGTCTCGTTTTCAAGGTTTTGTAGACACTCTCGTCTCGTCTCTAGTATCTAGTATTTAATGATTCTTTTCAACCTCATTTCCATTTTCAGAAGCTTCTTCTAGCCTCGTCTCGTATTCAATATTAATTTTCTTATAATTGTAAGGACAGAAGTCCAGACAATGTGAAAAGAATAATTTTGATTAAAAAAAAAAATGTCCTGTCAATGCCAGGGACGGATCCAGATTAAACATTTTAGGCGGGCGGTACGATAGTTAGAATTTTTTTTTTTTTTTGAAGGAGGTGGAATTTCTCGCACAAATGTTGAAAAAGAAATCAAGAGCACAAATGCTACCATTGAATAAGGTGACAGGGAATTGATATTTACTTTCGAAGCAACAACAACGAAATCTTTGATAGTACAAACATATTTGTCGATTCAATGCTAACGTCGTACTTATTTCTATTTGTAAAATTGTTTTTTTTTTCTAAAAACAAATTACAATTTAAATCAGTTATTTTTACTGGTATGCCATACTGGCCGATGTTCTAACTTTCGGATGCATAACCGGCTCATACCGGCTCATTTTAAGCACTGGAGGGGGGATAATTGATCATGTAAAAGCAGAAATCAAAGTATGACGTCATCTTCCTGGACATCGGTTTTAAGACAGAAAAACTACTGAAAGAACTCAAATCAACAGATAAAGATAAACTAGCTTTCAGCCTTGACTGTCGAAACTTTTTGCTGGGCACAATCAAGAAGATTGTGAAAAGGAGACCTCTGAAGTACAAACTGGTACGTGATCTGTCAGCATTGTACCCCAGGCTACAAAAGAACAATTCAGAACTTGCTCAGACTAGGATGAAACGCACCCTACGAACTTTGCATGAGCATAATAGAATATCTGATTATGTAGCTGAGATAGCAAAGTGTCAATTTATGTCTTTATGTCCTGAAGTTCAGAAGTCTCATGACTTCAGAGAATACGAAGAAAAGATGGGCGGCATCAGGTTAGATGACTTCTTTGCAAAGGTAATGTCAAAGAAACAAGAATATTCTGATTTGTGGGATGCTGTGAAAATGTTTAATTTCATCCCACGGCAATGTCTTAGTGGAGGACGAGTTCTTAGTTCAGACATTAGATTCGCTGGTAGCACAGAGGTGGGTGCATGGTGCAATTATGTACTATATAGGTATAGAATCTGTTCCTGCTGATCGAAGAATGCTTTTCTCAGTTCGTTCAGCTCGGAGATGTTCTGATGAATACCTTAAACAGAAACGAATCAACAGTGCAGAGGAAAGTAAAATCAAAGGTGAAAAAAGAAAACTAAGTATTGAAGTTGGAAGCAAAGAAAAAATCATTGGAATTATGTTACAAACAAGAACAAGACGCTCTCGTAGAACTGAAAACAACACAAAATTCTGTTTAACAATTGTAAATGTGAGCATTAACATGTCTCAGAGTTGGCAGTATTAGAACTGATAGTGGGCCACGGTAGCTCAGTGGTAGAGCGTTCACCTCTGGCTTATGGAATCCTTGGTTCGATCCCAACTCGCGCCAGGTGAACTTTGTGGTGACAAACTCATGTGCGTGGGTTTTCTCGGGGTTCTCCCGTTTCTTCCTACTTTCTTCATTTCACCTTTTAATTCGTTTCTCATCATCACAGTCTCCTTTAGCCTAGACGGCATAGTTGTGGAACGTAAAACTTAAAAAAGTATGTGATAGAACTTACCCCATATCTGCCCATTTATATTCAAGAATTTATGTTAAGGAAAACAAGAATTTGTGTCAGGGAAATCCATCTTCACTTTTTTGGTGGGAACCCTGATATTTTAGGATAAGTTTTTTTTTCACCAGGCGTTGCGGTAATTATTTATTTTTTTATAATTAATTAATTAAAATTTTTCAAATATTTTATACATAAGACTCTTCCTTGAGAATAGTCTATTCGATTAGTAAAAAGTGCATCGAAATACGACGAACAGTTCTCGATATAATCTTGAACATACATACATACAGGTCAAACTGACATTTTTTAAGGTGGTTAATAACAAACTTAAATGTTAACTATACGTTTATTCAACTGTAAACATTTTTAGATAACAATAAATAATGAACAGAAAGGAAATCCTTTTACCAGAAATCTGAAAAAGAAGAAAAAATATTTCAGTTAAAATTTATTCATAGACGTAAATCATATGAAATATTACGCATCACTAGAAATATTTTAATTAAATTTTAACATATTTTACGTACTATTTGTGTGTGTGTGTGTGTGTGTGTGTGTGTGTGTGTGTGTTTGTTTGTTTGTTTGTTTGTTTGTTTGTTTGTTTGTTTTCATTTCAACAAAGTGGAACAAGAAAAGTATGAAATAACAAAATACGTATTCGAAAATAAGTCACATAAACATTCTATTGTGTTTAGAGGATATGTATTATTTTCAATAGGCAGCGAACAGCATACCCGTCCCTATGGATGTTCTTTTACAGCATCTTTATAAGGTATGGTCCAGTTTTGATGTTTCCGTCAACTTATGACGACTAAAGGTGTTGAGAGGGTTAATTTTCTATAAAGCCATAACGGTGTCAGTCTGCTCGATTCATTCCAGTGGGTGACCGATTTAGTTCCAATTATTTTTTGGTGAACCATCTGACTGCCTCGGATAAATTCGGACGAGTCATTGTTCTGGCTTGAGTAACTTACGGTAGTCTGTTAGGGGACCTTTTGACATTTCTGGTATCGAAACCCGTAGAATCAAATTATCGAATGTTATTGATAGAAGAACATATATTTGACGGATATCAACTAATCTCGTCAACAAAAATCGTAATGCTCTTCAAGAAAAATTGTTGAAAGTTTCGAAGCATATTCTTTTGAGACATACTGTATATGAAGTAAAATTATCTTGAAATGCTTTTGGTCACAATTGTCATCTTTATTGTTGTCTCAAGACACTTCTTGATTGTTTATTTTGTATTTGCGTTCTCTGTCAGAGGTTGGGCTATATAGGAAGTGATTTACAGTATTGGAGTGATATTACTGTGATGTATTCCATGCTTCTCATCGGGAATTGAACCTGGGACTTGCGCATCAAAGGCATACACTAGTCACTAAATACGAGGAGAGAGAGAGAGAGACATTTAATAAAGTCAACCAAACTCGGACTCATAATAGAGACATACAGTATGTTCAAACACTTCCAAAGTTTGATGCAATCAATCAAAAGTGAACGATTGAGACTTTTTTTGTACAAAATTATTACGAGCTTTAATAAAAATTATGATTCGAATTAGTTGTGGTAGAATATTTGGCGTGCTTACCAGGCGCGCACTCAGAATTTTTTGATGGAATGGGTCCAAATTTGGGGGGAGGGTCTAACAAGGCACTACTATGCACTATTGACCCGGTGTAATTCTACCGAAAAATGATAAGTACCGGTAATTGTTAAGTTCTGCCACCTATATTCTCAGAAAATATATATATACACACACACACACACACACACATATATATATATATATATATATATATATATATATATATATATATATATATATATATATATATATATATATATAAAGAAACGAGAAAGAATTATAAAGAAACATTTTTTTTATAAAAAAGGAATGAATACAGATCATACCTTCAGGCTATATCAATCATATCTCTATTAAACAATTACAGTTTTATTATAAAAGTGCATAAATATATGCGGTGTTACGAAGTTTTGAGGGGGAGGATCCAGACCCCGGTGGACCTCCCCCCGCGTCGGTGCACCCCTGATAGTCACACTGGTTAAATTCAGTATAGTGTTAGCTTATATCTTGCAGTTCTCACGCTTTACTTTTTCAGTCAGATGTCTCAAGTATATTTACATTTCATGTTCACTGCTAATTCCCTTCAAATAACAGGTATGGAAAGCAAAACAATGATACTTTCATTTCATAATCTGTCAGCCATTTATTGCTTTAAATTTACTGTGAAATTTCGTCACAATTTAGTTTTCACTTCCTGATTGTTAACTTTCGTCGATAATGTCTTAACTTCTTTCTAATCTTTTACAAATCCATTAATGCACTAAATGATATGCGGTAGTTTATAACCGCTTAACACAATTCTCTACACAATAGGGGAACGATAAGATTTTTGCTATAAGAAATCTTTAGAAAAATGCTTCCATGTCGAACAAGCCTTAGGCTAACTAGTATTCAGAAAGTATTTTAGAAAAATCTAACACTACGAACCCATCAAGGATATAATGGAGGGCATACGAGAATATACGACGTATACCTACCTAATACCCCCCTTTATGGGGACAAGAGCGACAATTGCCCCCACTTTTTGCCGCAATTGCCCCCGGCGGCAAGTGACCCCGTAATGTATATAGTTTTATTTGGAAATGTAAAGTTTTTCTATGTATTACTGGTTCATAGAAAAAATGGTGCCATATAATATTTGCCGTTGCGTGAGTACGTATTGGTTATTGTTCTTCCCGTGGAGTTAAGAAAGCTACAGGAATTGCGTTTTAATTGCAATTAAAAGCAATTAATATTGTAATTGCGTATTTCCTTAAATGTACCATGTGCTTGTAGTAGTTACTGTCTTTAATTTTCTAAGAGTAATAACATACATTTAATAGCATGTGCGGAAATAAAAATACAAGTTGTTCATTAATTCGCAGTTTCAATATAACTTCTACAAAACAAGACTCATTATTCATTACTATGATTAATATTATCCTTTCTATTTATTGTTTTGCAAATTTATTAAGTAATCTGATCACACAATTTTCCAGACAGAGTTTTAAGATGTTCATGAGCAAGGAATGAAATATCTTCTTACACTTCCGTCGTTTAGAAGTACAAAGGGCTAGTACTTACTAACGTTACTCTTGTCAATTTACTTAATAAAATATGAAATAGATATACGGTATTTTAACTGAAAAAGATAGTATCTTATTAGGTATACAACCTTTCGTCAAACAGTGTTAGAGACAACCAGGAAAACTAACATTGATATACAAATATTCAGATCATATCTTGCTCCGCCCCGCACTTTTAACGTCAAATATTCAGACCATATCTCCCCCCCCCTTGCAATTTTAACGTCTAATCGCTGCCACTGCTAATATTCTCATAGTTCAGCATACATTTACTTTTAATTCAGAGATGAAATGGAGGTATAAAGGTTGATATAAGCCACGAGTATATTTTTGAAAACAGTCAAGCGTATACCTACCAAAATTTCTAGCAATACATAGCTGGAACTACGGAAAAGAAATAATAAATACTAGCAAACATACTTATAAATCAACCAGTATACCACCACACAACGCCTTTGGCACTGAAATTTATTGAGAGAATCGTGTCTTAGCGCATCACACGCAATCTCCAAACTGAAGTAAGTTACGCCAAAGAAATAAAACGTTGCCGCGGTTTATTATTATTATTATTATTATTATTATTATTATTATTATTATTATTATTATTATTATTATTATTATTATTATTATTATTAAAGAAGTGTTACAGTTGAACATTCGTTACTGTTAGGGTTGCCAACTGGCCGGTTTTTCACCGGCCTGGCCGGATATATTACTGTTATTTTGATTAAAGCCGGTGACCGGTACAAACTTCTTGTCAACCCCTTTATGACCGGTTTTTCAAATATGTATCTAGTTCGAAGTATAGATTTAAAAAGTAACTTTCATTCTGTAAATCCAAAACTTATATTTCACCATGTATCAAAGATTAATATATTTTGTTCATCTGAGTAGACAATTTTTAGAAACAGTAATAGGGAGCCAGAAACCGTAAGTCTTGAGGATTTTAAAAAAACTAGAAAAAATTAGGGAAAGAAAAAGGCAGAATGGAAAACCGTTCTGTAGCTTAATGTCCAGGCTTGTTTTTCAACTGACCCTTTGAACACAACTTTAATGAATCGAGAGAGAAATTATTATAGCCTATTTCTTTTCACCGTATTCCTTACATGTATTTTAGCAAGAAGTCGATTGCACCCTTAACTTATGAATTGAACGATATGTTTAACAACAAAAAAAAAGTGCGATCATACCAACTCCTCCCCTCCCCCCCAAAAAAACGAATTCCGTATTGCTATAAAATATCTGTACATTCACTGATAAATCTACAGACTTGGCAACGCTTGAAAGAAGCAGAAAACTCAAGACGTTGATTTCCTAAACAACGAAATCACAGAAGCACGAGGTGAGGAACACGAAGCGCATGAATCTTCTAAAGCAGTGAATATTCAACTAAAGCATTGCCAACGACTTACTCGCAGAGGTGCCTCCTCAAAACATTATCCTATTATTTGAATGATTTTTAAGAGCAAGGGTTTATTCATGACTTGCGCTGACCAGTGATTCGATAGTGCATTTAACATAAAAATAATTACCTAATTTTCGATGGTCTAATTTTGTCCCAAGGTACATTTTCTTGATATACCAGGAGACAATGAAGATGTACCTAGTGACAGACAAATACCTGGGTTTTTGAGACATACACAAGGTTTTTGAGGTAGTGATAATATTATTAAAACGCAAATGAATATGAATGTTTGGCAATATTTTTATTTTCGCGTGCTTTTTTAAATGTAAACAGAAAATAGTATCAGTTTCAAAATACATTTTCTAATAACCTGAAAATTTTCAAATGGTTTTATAGAGCATGAATATTGCTCTATAAGCGAGTGTAAAAGTAACCAAAAAAATCTAACAATTTTTCCTTAAAATAACTAATACCTTACGTATCTCTAGACTTATCCTAAAAGAAAAACTCTCTTATTTAAAATTGCGAAATATTTAACGAAAAATAAAAGACAAATTATGTTTCTCATGAATCCTCAACTTGTCTTTAACCTAAGTCATAGCCATTCAAAGAAACAGGAAAAATGTACTTTTGAAGATGCCTTGAGGACGAACCGCTTACAAATGTTGGAGGTGGCAATTTTAGGATGATGTCTTCCAATCTTAGAGAATAGACATTCGGTTTTTCAAGAAATGTGAAATATTCTTGACCAATTGACTTCGCTTTGTTGAGATATTGCATGCAGAATTCTTCGGAAGATTCCTTGTTGACTATCTTTCCCACATAGTATTTATTTGTTTTCTTACTAGCCAGTTTGATTAAAATGAAATCGCCAGCATTGATCTCTTGCGTTTCGGCAGAGTCTTCAAGTTCTTTAGCTGTAATTACTTTTTCAAACATTGTCATATCACAATCACTTGCACATCACAATCATCGTTGCACATATTCATGATTGTCTCTTCTGATTCCTCTTTCTGCTTATAGCGTATTCTCTTTCGTGATTTGCTCAGTTTCTTCGAATCCTTATTTTCTGAGTTTCCTTTGGTTGTGCGCATCTTCCTTTGTTCTATTTTCAGTTTTTTTCTGGTGTATCTGTCAAAACTCGTGCTTTTCCCGTCAGACCTATTCGACGTCTTCGTGATGTTTCAGGTGTTCTGGTAGGAAGTGGTCGAATAGCACTTGGATGAGTTGAAGACTGAAGCGGTGAAGAAGATTGATTAGCAGTAGCCCACACCGACGCTTGAGCTGATGTAGGAGTTCACGCTGATGTGGAAGTTTCAACTGATGTGGAGGCTTGCGTGGATGAGGATGCCAGAACTTCATTTGAGATAAGCACTTGAACAGATGCAGATGCTCCAATCGATGCAGAATCTTGATCAAAAGTGGGAACGTCTTTCTTCTCTGTTGAAATAGAGGTAGTAAATTCATCATCTCTGAACGGATTTCTGTTTAATGGAACCAGACCATAGAGACCTGCACGGGCCGAATTTTTCGGCCCGAGCCCAATCCAGCCCGAATGTACGTAGGCCCGGCCCAGCCCGGGCCCCGAAAAGTTTTGGAGATTTTCGGCCCGAGCCCGGTCCGGCAAGTTTTTTAAAATTCTTGGCCCAAGCCCGGCCCGGGCCCGATAAATTTTAGAAGTTTCATTTTGTAACATTTTTTACGGGCACATTTCTTCAACTTTTGTCTTTATTCTAATTATCGTTTAACGAATGTCAATAATTATTAAAGAATTGCAATTAATCGGCTCCAGCCCGGCCCGACTTGAAGATAAATCAGTGTCGGCCCGCCCAAGCCCGGCCCGGCCCAAAGAAATAAGAGTCGGCCCGCGGGTCGGGCCGGGCTTCGGGCCAGGCCTGGCCCGTGCAGGTCTCTACCAGACCACACACCTCAAAATCCTTAATTATGTTCGACGGTGTAAATGCCTGTTTGTAGGCTGTACCTGCAAGACTTGCAACATCATAGATCGTAATTGATCTCTTGGTACCACTGGAAGTTTTTGTGGCCAAGACTTCAGCTAAAGCTCTGTCATAGAATGTTTTGAAAGGTTCAAAGACGGCGACATCTAAAGGCTGCATTATGTGTGTTGTATGAGGGTGGAATGTAAGAAGAACGATGCCGGACTGCTTTGGCAGTGTAATAACTGGTATTGCCAAATGACTTTCGTGATTATCCAATAACAATAGCACAGGGTTCTCTTTTGAGGGTTTTACGTGTTTTATAAAATGCTCCAGAAACTTCTTAAATATGTCTTGGTTGGACCATCCTGAAATATGTGCAGTATCTGTAGATCCAGGGGGTGCATCTCGCAAAAATTGACACGCGGAAATACAAAAAGTGGTGGAATTGTATTGCCTATAGCATTGATACAACAAATCATTGTTATGTTAGGGCCTCTTTCTCCTGCAGTTGCAGCTCCTAGTTGTTTTTGTCCCTTTTTAACAAGAACACGTGGTGGGTTGTGAACAGTGGAAATCCTTGTCTCATCAACATTGTAAATTTTAGATGGTGGAAATTTGTAACGCAATAGAACGTCTGAGTAAACAGAAAAGAACGAAGCAACATTTTCTTTCGTAAAAGATATAGACCGTAGAATGCTGGTGCTTTCAGGTTGTCGCAAAGATATTTCATTCTTATATTTTTTTCTAAATGCGCGCAACCATCCGTCACCTGCAGATTTATTCTTTTCCCATTCTTCAGGATGTCTTTTTGTTCTCCTTAGCCCATAAGTACACAAGTTCTTTCAACCCCCGTGTAGTTAATCAATATTGTAGACGGGCACTAAGTACAATGTATTCCACAATCTCCTTCTCTTTTGTTTCAATGAAAACTAAACGGTTATCATAATTAGGCTTGTATTTATACTGATCCACGCCAGAATCCGGGTATTTTTCTTCAAGTCAGCGATAATACGTGCCAGTGCTGATTTTGAAACGTTATTCTTCCCGGCTGCTTTTCGTATTGATAATTTGTTCTTTAGGACATCCTTCACAGCGTTCTCGACATCTTCTGGGTGAGGACCGGGACGCTTTCTACCCTCTTTACTTCGTGGCATTTCTCTGAAAAGAGAAACAAAACAAATTGTACTCGTATGTACCTAGGGACACTGTCCCCAAGTACGTCGTCCCAAGGTACATCTTCGCGCCCATTTTCTTTGTTAAGATAGTACACCTCAAGCAATAGCATTGACCAACTTAAATAAATAGTATAGACGCACACAAAGACTACTTTCATCATGCGTCTATACAGAGGTTCGACAAAAAATCTAAAACGTTTGCAAAAGTGTGAAAATCATACCTAGTATGTTGTGGGGCCTCCTTTTGCGTCCAAAACAGCTTGGATCCGACGTGGAATGGACGTATACAGCTCCTGAATGGTGGTGTGTGGAATTTTGTACCATTGTTCCTCCAAAACATGCTCCAGTTCCTTAAAGGATGCTGGTGGAGGGTAATGAGACCAAACAAGCCTTTCTAACTCAGACCACAATGGTTCAATCATGTTCAGATCTGGTGATTGTGGGACCCAGGGGAGGTGTGATAGCTCCTGCTCATGCTCCTCAAACAATGATTTCACCGTTTCTGCAGTATAACAGTGTGCCAAATTATCTTGGTAGATGCCATCACCATCAGGGAACAATATTTGGGCCATGGGTAGAACCTGGTCCCCCAAAACGGTCTCATACGCTTAGCATTCATCATTCCATGCAGGACTATGATGGGACCTGCAGAAAACCACGATATCACTGCCCATACTGTAACAGAACCCCCCCATCCTTAACAGTTGGGAGCAGACAATCTGTATCGTAGGCCTTCGACGGTGTTCTCCATACGTAAACACGACCGGTTGTTGGAAACAAGGTGAAGGTCGATTCACCGGACCACATTGGTGTTTCCACTGCTCATGAGTCCACGCCTTGTGGTCCTTGCACCACAGGATACGCCTCTTCGCATTTACTTCTGTGAACAGGGATTTGGCGATAGCGGCTCTGCATGAATTTTCATTTTATGAAGTTCCCGTCGCACTGTTTTCGATGAAACCGGGTTCTGTAGGCCGGAAGTGAGTTCAGACGTAATTTTCATTGCAGTGGTCTTCCTTTTAGCTGCTACAATCCATTTTAATGCCCTCCGGTCCTTATCTGACAGGATTGTCTTTCGACCACTGTTGTGCTTTGCAGACGTCGTTTGCCCATGAATTGTGTATGCCCTCGTGACATTGGACACAGTGCCTTTCGATACCCCCACAATGTTCGCCACTGTTGCCACTGGAGCTCCAACCAGACAGGCACTAAGGATCATGCCTCTTTGGAAGTCTGTCAGGTTGCCCATTTTACCACACCACGACATTCACATGTGAACTGGTTACTGCTGACGGGAGAGGAGGGTCCACATGACACATTGAAAACAAAAAACGATCGGCAACCACAACACGTGTTGTACAGTGGAGGGCCAAACTTACGTGTCCTGTATAAGGAGTTTTAAGATTTTTTGTCTACCCCCTGTAAAATTCTGAGGCAAACTGTAAACAAAACAATAAAAAAAAATTTCAAACTTACCAGATTTCCACCTTTTGTAAGAAAAAACTGAGCATTTACACTGTAGCACTACTTCCTAGTAACAGACTCGGCCACTCACTATGACTTCTGGAACTTTGCTGCGAGGCAGTGTTGCTTACCGCAAGCTACAGATTTTCACTGCAGAACAACACAAAAAAAAACAGTATGTCCCTAGGTACATTTGGCCCTAGGTACAGCAGCTTCCCCTATTTATATTTTATTCTGTAGTTAGTAAATAAATTAAATTGGAATAAAATATTGAATATTTTGTACTTCAAAGTATTGGGGGGACGCGTCCCCCTCGTCCCCCCGTCAGAGACGCCCGTGATTTTAGGCTATCCGTCAAATTTCACCGTACATAACGCAGAATATTTTAAAATTATAAATTATAATAATCATAATTACCATAAAAACCATCAATCCCATCTTTCACGTGTTTATCAAACACTCCACTGATGTGAGAATTGCCAATACCATCATTGCTTCTGTGATTTCTTGGATGTCCATTGGGAACATGGTTCACACGCACTCCAAATTCTGCAACCCTCGCTCCATGACCCTGTCTACTCTCGCTTTGATGTCCATGGTGTTTGCCACTGTTTCCACCATCTTTGCCGTGGTGAGCATTTGAATCATAGCCATCGTGGTAACTGAAACCTTCATCATATCCGCCATCGTAATCTTTGTTCTGCCCAACTGAAGAACAAAATATAGAAGTATTATGAAAATAAATTAATTGTATGTTATAGGGAAATGGGAAGCATTTGATAATTCATGTAGAAAGAAACAAAGAAGAATTTAATAATGAGTAACAAAATAAATATGAAACTCTTGACATAAGTAAGGACACACATGAGAAGCGTAAGAATGACGTTACGTGTTTCACGGCTCTATTTATCTAGCCAGAGGGCTAAGAATTTTTTTTTTCAAAAATAGTTGTCTAGGGACATGAAATTCTGGGTACGCTCTTCTAGTTGTACCCTTAATTCTACACCAAGGAAAGATGATTCTAAGACCAGAACAATGGAAGAACTCGCTGTTAACAAAACACGAGTTATTAAAATATTTGGTCTAGGAATTAATTCGTGCGGGTGGACAAGAAATGGTGCAACGAACGGAGCGTCCCACAGTTCCGTGTATCCACACATGTGTTGCAAACCCCTGTCATCGCGTATCGTTCGTAGTATAGGGCAGTGGATTAAAGCGTCAACAACACCAGTTTGTAGTTAAGTGAACATGGCGCAATTTGTGCCTGATAAAGTGTTTTTGCGGGGTGTCCTGCTGCATTACTTTAACATGCAGAAAAGTGCGACTGAAAGTCATCGTATTTTGGTGGAAGTGTATGGTGACCATGCTCTAGCTGAGCGAACGTGTCAGAAGTGGTTTGCACGGTTTAGAAGTGGTGATTTCGGCTTGGCAGACCAAGAGCGAGCTGGACAGCCAAAAAAATTTCAAGACGAAGAATTGACAGTATTGCTCGAGCAGGATTCGTGTCAAACGCAGGAACAGCTTGCAGCAGCATTAGGCGTTGATCAAACAACAGTCTCCAAACGCTTGAAAGCCATGGGAATGATTCAAAAGATGTCACATTGGGTTCCACATGAATTGAAAAACAGAGACGTTGAAAGACGAAAAACCATTCGCGAATTGCTGCTTCAACGACAGAGCAGAAAGGGGTTTCTGCATCGAATTATTACGGGTGATGAGAAGTGGATCCATTACGAGAACCCTAAACGAAAAAAGGCCTGGGTGAAACCAGGTGAACCAGGTCCATCACAACCAAAACGAGATATTCACTGTGCAAAGGTTATGCTGTGCATATGGTGGGATATGAAAGGTGTGGTGTACTATGAGCTGCTGCAACCGGGTGAAACTATGAATGGAGAACGTTATCGACGACAATTAATGCGTCTGAAGCAAGCTCTGGCCAGAACACGACCAGAATGGGAGAACAGACATGATAAACTTATTGTTCAACATGATAACGCTCGCCCACATGTCGCAAAACCGGTCAAAACCTATTTAGAAAATGTCGGATGGGAAGTTTTACCCCACCCGCCGTATTCACCAGACGTTGCTCCTTCGGACTACTACTTGTTCGATTGCATGAACAACGATTTGATTGGACAGCGGTTTACTTCTTCAGAAGATATCGAAACATGGGTCTCTGACTGGATCGCTTCCAAGGATGAGACTTTTTTCGCCATGGAATCCGTACATTGCCTGACAGATGGGCGAAAGTGGTGGCTAGCGATGGACAATATTTTTCTTAAGGTATTTATGTATTTTGTGTTTGTACTACAGCTTCAATGTGTGCGTACCAACCGCACGAATTAATTTCTAGACCAAATAAAATAAAAGATAAAGACATATTTTTACAAAAAATAGGGGAAAAAATTGATACAAAGGAATGGTGATACGAGATATCTAATTGTTTCGACTACTTCTGTATATCTTGTCAGTTACATTAAGTTTCAAAAAAAGTTAGTCGCTTCAACATACAAAGTTTCATTATGCAAAGTAACATGATATGAATTTTAAACTGAATGTGAATTAGAATTGTGAGTTCTCCGCTACATTGTCATATTGAGTTTGCTACGAAGATACCTATCAAACATAAAGAAGTTAGAAACATAATTACCTGAGAGTTGGACTTCGTGAAATCCTTGACTTACAAGTAAAGGTTGTCTCCCAAGAATCAGAGATCCGGAAACTGCGCATATATTTAGATAGAGGAGAGCCACAAAGGAATACTGGTGAAATATGCCGGGCCGACAGCAAAGTATAAATCCAATATGGCCGCCTGAAGATCATGCCAATCGACTTTTGCAAGCAACCTCTCATCCACTTCCCATGGGCAGATTGACTTAATGTTTTGCAGATTGATGTATATATGAACACTACACATTATTGGTTTGGAATTTCGCGGACGTTGACGTATTGAACACAATTTGGCCGATCAAAATGTCAATGTGTCAACGACTCGTGTCTGGAATACAAATTGTACTATGGAAGTACAGTAACGCAAATGCGATTATTCGCTCTGGTATAACGTGCGAATAAGATTTTCCATCGACTAAAATATTAAACTTTATAATTCTTACAATTGTTAAAACCTTTGACATATATGCGCCTTTTAGATTTCTTCTCCGAGCATATATCCCCGATTGTTGCGAGAGTACAGGGTACCATTCAAAAGTAATAAGCCTTCGTTTAAAAAGACTTTTATTGAGCTGATCGGTACAACTGACTAATAGTCTTCAAAATAGGCACCTCCTACATCAATTCACTTCTGTAGGCGGCTTTCCCATGATTCAAAGGCTTCCCCGAAGGCCTGTTCCAGGATGGCTGCAAGGACTGCCTTGACATTTGATTTGATGTCCTCGATGGAGTCGAAACGTTTTCCTTTTAGCGCTGACTTTAACCGCGGAAACAAGAAGTCAGGAGGCGACAAATCCGGACTGTAGGGAGGCTGGGGTACCACAGGAACGTTCGCTCGCACCAGGTAGTCGGTGACGATGAAGGCGGTGTGGCTGCGGGCGTTATCTTGGTGAAGCTTCCAGCTGTCCTTGATGTCCCTGCGCTTGCGCGCGACGCTTCTTTTCAGCCTTTTCAGGACTTCATGGTAGTAAGCAGCGTTCACGGTCTGTCCGGGCGGGACAAATTCGTAGTGGACGATCCCCGTTACTCCGAAAAAAGGCGATGAGCATGGTCTTCGTCTTCGATTTGCTCATCCGAGCTTTCTTGGGACGGGGTGAGTTTGAGGTGTGCCACTCAGCGGTTTGTCGTTCTGTTTCTGGATCGCACTGAAAAGTCCAAGTTTCATCGCCGGTTATCACTTTTTCGAGAAAGGTAGGATCGCCTTCGCACAATTGCAGCAGTTCTTCGCATCGGATCACTCGGTTCCGTTTCTGTTCTTCAGTCAAAAATCTCGGCACAAGTTTCGCGCAGACTTTCCGCATGTGCAAGTCCTCGGTAACAATGCGTTGCACCGTTGTCTCCAATAAGTTCAGGGCTTCTGCTACTTTGTAGAGACTCAAATGCGGGTCCGTGTTCAAAAACACACGCACTCGCTGAACATTCATGTCAGTACGGGCCGACGACGGGCGTCCAGACTGGGGTTTGTCAGTCACCTCTTTCCGGCCCTCACGAAAAGCCTTGTGCCACTTTTTGACTTGAGAATAGGACAGACACTCAATCCCAAACGCCTATTGAAGCATGACGAGCGTTTCGGAAAGATACTTGCCCAACCGGAAGCAAAATTTGATCGCGTAGCGTTGCTCTAACGAACTTTCCATATCCCCGTGTCATGCACCACCGTATAGGGGCTACTGTTAAGGCCGCTACCGCTCCAAAAGCTGGGAGCCAACTGACCCGCGTTTTTCGCTGTGAAGCCAACACCCACCACCACCGTCGCTGTCGAGCGGAGCACGCTGCAGGGTGCGCACACGTCAGTATAAAGTGAGGCTCATTACTTCTGAATCCTACCCTGTACATGTAACACCTAATACGTACTTCCGTAGCGCATCATAAACTACAAACAGTTTGTACTTTGTTTCCTATCTACATTATTTGACCTAACACTTATTTTTATACACTCTACAAGTCATACCGTCAAATTTTGGTGAAATATATGGCACTCTGATACCACAATTTCACCAAAACATATGCCGTAATTTCATCGGCATAATTACATGACTTTCAACAGAAACATTTCATGAATGATAAATGAGCCAATACATTTTTAGTTTGCTGTAACAATATAATTATGTGAATAATTAATAATTATGTGAATAACGAAAAATATGTTTTTGATTTGCGCCGGGTTCGAACATAGAATACTTGGATCGTAAACCACGATGTTACCTGTGTAGCCACGGTGCCAGTGTTGACAAGGGCGATTTTTGTTAAATGTGTTTATGTTTGCAAACTTTAAGACGCGTATTCTAGGACGTTTGTGGTTAGTGCGTTCTAGACCTTCCCAAACCAACAGTATATGTTTGCGTGTAACACTTCAAACAGATAACATAGGCACTGGCAACATTTTTAACTTACTGGCATTTCACCTGCAAAATCTGTTCCAGTGAATTGTAGGTGATTTTCATGCGAAACCACCTGAACTGTTTAATGTGTATATTTTATATGCGTATTTCGCGGCTATATTGGATACACGATATAGGAATTGTAATCCATTTGTATTATTTTCCTCACCTACTAGTGGTAATGGATCTTTACATCAAATTTCGTTTTTGTAGTACGAGCTTTTTGGTTCAGGATTTTGTTCTGATATATTGGTTTTCAGATGGCAATATTTTGAACCGTTTAATGCTTTTCGTACACGTCTAGTGATACTGTACTTCCATAGTACAATTCGTTTTCCAGACACGAGTCGTTGACACATTGACATTTTGATCGGCCATATTGGGTTCAATACGTCAACGTCCGCGAAATTTCAAACCAATAGATGTGTAGTGTTCATACATATATCAATGTCCAAAACATTAAGTCAATCTGCCCATGGGAAGTGGATGAAAGGTTGCTTGCAAAATTCGATTGGCATGACCCTCAGGCGGCCATATTGAATTTATCCTTTGCTGTCGGCCCGGCATATTTCACCAGTATTCCTTCGTGGCCCTCCTCTATCTAAATATATGCGCAGTTTCCGGATCTCTGATTCTTGGGAGAGAACCTTTACTTCTTAGAACGCACAACGTCGATCTACATTCCGATGGGTGGAGGACTGACCCGTACACCCTTGGGATTCGGTAATCTTAATCCCAACGTCCGTCATTTCCGACGTATGTAGTGGCGTGTTCTGTTCTGGATTTTTCCATAATTGAGTATGAATCTTGTCTACACGGGCCTTACACAGAGTCATTTTGACGTATGATTAGCGTTATACTAAAAGGCTGACTACTGCAGGAAACATTTGTTAGTAATATTTTTTTAGTATGGCACTAATCACGCGTCAGAACGACTCTGAATAAGGCCCCACATATCGATGAGAGATAGAGAGGAAAAGAAAGGAAAAAAAGGAAGAATAAGAAAGCTAATGAAAGAGTTATTCGCTATTACTTATATCCGGAACTTGTTTACTTCAACAATCAAAATAATTGATCGTCAAAGAAGAAAGAGAGAGGATTAGAATTTTTGGGAGATAGTATCTCTCTTACTTAGGAAGCAACGTACTTTACAGAGCTGACTATCTCTGATATTATCACCCTTCAGTTTCCTGTAGTTTGGTGTTGGTAACAACGCAAATCGATCCATATCAAGTTAATGTCCTTACTTCGAATTAGGTCACATATTTACTGTTTTGTTCAACTTAACCTTGAGTTTTTTATGTCTTTACGTCATAAATACAACAAAGCGTTTACACAATAATTACAAAGACTGGATGGAACTGGATTCTACTGCTCACTCAACTGTTTTATTCACGCTTCCTCCCGTCTTGATTTACACAATCGGTCATGTAATCGGAAAATTTAAAGAAACTGACAACGAAAAGAAATTTATCATTTTTTTAAAAAAAGAGGATTGAACCGAGGACCTAGGGATAGCTAGGGCACGTCACGAAACTTTAGCCCATGATACCTGTAAAAAAAAAAAAGGTACATAGAATTGCCCGGAAATCTTTCTAAAATCCATTATCATGAGAATTTCTGTAGTTCTTCGGCGCCCATGTTGTGGTTTCCAAGGAGGGGGGCAAGCATAAGCGACATTTTAAATGTAGTCTCAAATTTTGCGGTAACTATTCTAAAAAATCTATTGGGTTTTCGATCTTCCGAAGCACAATTTCCTCTAAAGGGGGGGGGGGCAAGCGCCCCCTTGCCCCCTGATGGGCACCCTTGACTACACACATTGTTTCATGTGACAAATGATTTATGGCGCATCATGCTGATTAATAACCTTTTGCCCTCTTCGCTAGCCTAGAGGGTAGCTCGTGGTGCGTGGTGTTCCGATTTCGATTCCTGATCAGAGAGCATTGAAGGCATTATGATGGTTCGAATAATACACCTTCCCTTTACCTTCATATACAGCTCTTGTATTACATGAATAGAATACTGTAAGAGTAAAATTTAAATGTGCGAAGCACTTTATTTAATGTAAATTTTGGTTTTATTGTTAATCCAAAATGACGGAAGGATTTACTTGATGAACGCATAGGCGTAACTAGGAAGGGCAAGCATGGTTCCTTACTTTTGAGAATGTTGCCTGTGGTCAACAGTATTCTAAGGAGATAATAGTGTTTAGGAAACGGGAGGGCCCCGAGAAAACCCACGCACACGCCTTTTATCCACCACAAAGTTCACTTGGCGCGAGCTGGGATCGAACCAAGGACCCAGGAACCAGAGGTAAACGTTCTACCACTGAGCCACCGTGGTCCCTGCATTTCCGGAAGTATGCTTGGTAAAAATATTGGCAACAACCGTTCGTGTGTCACCCCACTTCAAACCTGTATGTACTGCCCTGACTTAGATCGGTTCAATTTTACCTTTGACTTATCGGAGACAGTGTTGTCAACCAACACACAATACAAATAACTTTATGAACTATTCCTGCTTCAGTGATAAATTTTAAATTTTCATTATTAGATTTTCATTCTTGTTTCCCATAGTGTACAGACATCCGTCATGCACCATTTGGTGCAGTTTGCTAGCAGTTAAGAAATTCTCAGAAAGCAAGATTTTTAAGCTGACGTTCATAAAACGCCATTTAATTGTCAACCCATGCGTTGTAAACACAATATATCGATTTGTTTCAATATTTTACACGTGTCATGTCTGAAACTACAGAAGTTCTCATGCGATTGGATTTTTGAACTGTTTCCGGGCAAATAAAATTTTCATCATCTTTGATTTTACATGTAACGCCATTCTTGCCTTTTCATATGTCTTTTACTTATGTGGGGTTTCTCACTTTCTCAGAGATATATACCGAAGAATCACACTTCCTTCGAGTACAATCTGCATTCATGTCTCACATTTCATTCCCGAGTCATAACAGTTTAAAGTACCCTCATGCGCAAAAAAAAAAAAAAAAAAAAAAAAAATCCGCGTATACTGTAACCCACGATTTTTCGCAATTATTCCATTTTCCTTACGTTCATGGGTAAAATTCAGTTATGAGTAAGGGGAGATAATAGAAAGCAATCAATCTAAGAAGATATTTCCAAAAAAGATAATAAAATAATAATATAAGCCAAAAACAAAATTGTGCTCGGTTTTGTGTATACTGGCAATACTGTTTTCGAGGGATTCTGCAGTAGCAGAGCACAATTGCAGAGGGAATAACACGATTGGTAGGGAAAGAGCTGAATCAAGGAACTTGAAAGTGGAGTAAAATATTGCATTTATTGGTTTAAATCTAAGGTTTAAATTGTCTGCCAAATATAAATTAGCTTCTGTAACCAAGATGTTGTATGAAAATATAGAAACAAAGAGGAAAACTGTAGTCTTAAGTTTGGAAGTGACATGCTCTATAGCCATGAGCATTTATTTGTTTAAAAAGGAAGAAAGGCAACAAAACGTAGTGTCTGTGGTCAAGTGGGTTCACAGTTCACCGTGAGTTCTCATGGTGTGTGGAGGTGATTTTGCGCGCTCCGTGCAAGCATATCCTGAGTTTCATTTGTTTTTTTTCTTTAGTCTATTTCTTTTTTGTCCTGTGCTTAGGACTGTGTAGTGGTATTAATTACTGGAAATTGTGTCAAGTAGTACGACGTCATGAATACCATTCGACAAAACACGTTAAGATTTTAGTTTGACAGAAATTTCAGACAATTACGACCGTCACCAGCTGAAATACACATATGGTTAAGTGAACATTTTTCTAATCTGACGAACAAAGTGATTGCAATTCAATTACACAACGAAGACTTCTATGTATATGTTAAACTGGATACAGCTCTGAATTTTGAACAAGCTTTACGAATTTTGCCAGACTCTGTTCCCTTCCGTCATTCGACTGGTGTTTCCTCTGTGGTCAATATTTTGGATGCTACTACTAACTATACTAAAGTCCGCATTTTTGAATTACCATGTGAACTTAGTGATGATATAGTACGTGATACCTTGCGAGAATATGGTGAGATTAAACAAATAGTACATGAAAAGTGGTGCACTTATTTAAAATACCCTGTGTTGAATGGTGTTCGCGCCATTTATATAGAATTGGGGAAACACATACCCTCTAAACTACACTTTATGGGTAATAAGGCTTCAATTGTGTATTCTTTACAGCTTCATATCTGTTTTCGATATTTAAGTACGGATCATCTAGTTTCCCAATGCAAGGTCCCACCTCGTTAGTTACCTCGTCCTCAGCAGAAAGAGGACGACCTTCGTATGACAGTTTAATCTATTGGTAATCTCCCGAAAACCCCGCAATACTCGTTAAACTCACTGTCTCCTTCTTTACCGAGTGTTTCCACGAGTGTTCGTGATATGTCTCGAGCCACGCCTCTTTTGGAGCATGATCTTACAGAATTTCCTACATTATGTCATGATGTCATAACTGAACCTGATCCACTTACTAAGGTGCTATCAGATAATGTTGACCTAATTCCGTGGCCCTCGACCAACTCAGTGCTACATACTCCCCTGCCCAATCTGGCAACGTCGCCGGATGTTGTACCATTGTCTGCCTCTCATGTTCATCTTACCAAGAAATCAGCCACAACTACTGAAACTACATTTGAATCTACTTTGCCCTTTACTAGTGCTCCTGGAAATCAACTACGGCGATCGTTACGTAAAAAACGAAAAGTGCTCTCAAAAAACACAGTGTTAGCCAAGCAATTCAAGATAGTGTGAGTGACCCGGAAACACATAGCGGCGGTCGTGGTGACCTTGACTCTGACATGGTTTGTAACAACTTCTTTGCTACAGTCCAGTCTCGTGAAAATGATAGTGATACAGAACCTGCTGCTTCATAAGTTAGTGTGTATAGCTTCTTGTCAATCCGTTCACGTGCCTTTGGTTTCTTATGCCATATATTGTATTTTCTACTTTTCCTGCAGTGCAGTTCTCACGTGATGTTTACCGGACTGTTTCTATTTATGTTTTTGTTTTTTCTTTTCTTTTCAAACTTCAGGAAGATTGGTGGAGATCGTGTTTCAGATAGATGCAATATTTCTCATCTCCCCTCTGTAGTGAGGCGTGTTCTTGCACAGCTTATCCAATTGTTGTTTTATTTTTCACGTTGTTTTCTTATTATATTTATTTATTAACTTGATGGCAGGTTCTCCGTCTCCTACTAGACCTAATGTGCGCCGTCTATGTACAATCAATATCGCTGGCATTCACCATCCAGCGAAACAAAATAGTTTTAAAACTTTTGTTATGCAAAGTGGTTACGAAATCATTCTTATGCAAGAGGTCTGATTTGAAAGTTTTGAATTTCTGCCTATGTGCAATGCAATTGTGAATATCGGACCCAACAATCGGGGTAGAGCTATCTTAATCAAAAAGGATATTGTCGTGGAACACACTAAGCGACTTCCCGCTGGCCGTGGCATCAGTTTGTTTTGTGGTGGATTTAATATTGTGAACGTTTATGGTATTTCTGGAACAGTTAACAGGCGTTCTCGTGATCATTTTTATAACGAGGAAATTGTGCAGATTTTACCAAATAATTGTGATCCTGGTGACTTTAATGTACTTGAACGAAAAATCGATATCACTGGCATCTTTCACCCTAGTGTCACCTTTACCCGCCTTATTCAACAGTAGCGGCTTAGGGATGTGTGGTGGCAACATTGGACGGTCCCTAAATTTACTTTTAAGAATAGTCATATGATGTCCAGGCTAGATAGGTGGTACATAACGTCTTCTCAGTGTTCAAATATAGTTGAAACGGACATACGTCCAGTTTCATTTAGCGACCGTGCAGCAGTTTATTGTGTTCCTAAAATTCCGACAGGTGTCTCGCATACGCATGGTAGAAGTTACTGGAAATTAAATGCTCAACTTCTCCATTCAGCTACGATTAGGAATGATTTTCGTCAATGTTGGCAATTTTGGTTACATCAACGACGTTACTTTTCGATTATCTCTCAATGGTGGACTTCTTACGTTAAACCCAACATAAAACTTTTTTTTTCATTGGTACGGAAAGGAAATTAAGCGCGAGACTCATCAGACATTAGAATATTACTACCCTGTCTTAAACGATCTCTGGTCTCAACCTAGCAGCCCTCAAAATCTGTCATATTCATAGGGTTAAAGCGCAGATTACACGTATACAACTTCGGGCTCTTGAATGCTATCAGCAGGCTTCCCCGTCTGAATCATTTTGTAAATCTGAACGTATCTCCTTTTACCACTATATTCAATCGCAGAAGCGACGTCAAGAGAACTACATTAAAGCTATTACGGTGGTTGGTGCTGGCGAAGATACGGATTTTAATGATCTTAAGACTCATGTGTATGAACATTTTTCTTCGTTATATCGTCCTGGTGAAATCAATGCTACTGCACTAGAGACATATTTCCCGGAGCCAATGCCCCAACTGTCTCCCGACGTACATCAACAGTTAATGGCGGACATTACTCCGACGGAAGTCCGAGAAGCATTGCGTACATGTAAAGACCGCAAGAGTCCCGGTCCTGATGGAATAATTTATGAATTCTATGTTACCTATTGGGATATTGTTAGCGAGGAGTTATCTCACATTTTAATGAATTCTTAAGGCACCGCAATTTCATTGATAACCAAGGTGTCATTTTCCTCATATCTAAAAAGAACTGTCCGGTGACCACACAGAACTACCGTTCTATCACGTTACTCAGTACTGACATGAAACTTTTCTCTAAAGTTTTAGTACGACACTTGAAACTTGTTTGTCATGAGATTATTAGTTATTTCCAGGCAGCAATTCATCCCACAAAGAATGTGTTTTCTGCTCTTAGCAAGATCTGTGACATCACTGAATACTTTAAATTTAAGCGCATACCTGCATGTTTATTATCAATGGACTTACAAAATGCTTTTGACTTTTTATCCCACGACTATTTGTACACTGTTCTACGAGCCTACAAGTTTCCTTATTCGTTTATTGACCTGATTCGTGCGCTGTACTCTTCAGCCACTTCCCGTGTGCAAATAAATGGCCATTTGATAGCTTCCTTTTCGATACGTCGTGGAGTAAGACAAGGATGTGCTCTATCTATGTATTTATTTAGTTTAGCGCTTGACCCTATGTTCTATCATTTAATGTCTCTCCCCTCGTCAGTGGATCATCATTTTCAAACTATCAACGCTCAAGGTTTTGCTGACGATGTGACACTCCTCTTCACTACCAATGAACAGTTTGCGCATATTGAACAATATCTACAGACTTTCGTATAGGTGAGTGGTGCAAAAATTAATATGAGTAAATCGACGTTATTGTATAATGCTTCCATGGTCCAGTCACCCTTTTCTACTGACCCCCATTATCTGATAGATAACCACGTCAAAATATTTGATATTACCTTTACAGTTCGAACTGACGTACTGACAGATATAATTTGGAACCCTATTCTTCAGTAATTACGCCTATTTAGTGCAGAAAATAAATGTCGGAGCTTGAATTTGATCCAACGCACCTGGTTTGTTAATACTTACAATCTTTCTAAAGTGTGGTATGCAGCTCAAATCTTCCCTCTGCCTGAATGTTATGCGCGGAAGATTGACTCTCTCATCGGCTGGTTTCTGTGGACTGGATTTTATTTTCGACTCCCACGAAATTTTACCTATTGCTCATATTTTAAAGGCGGATTATAAGTTACTAACGTGAGACAAAAATGCAAAGCTCTTTATATGCGTAATGGATTGAAGTTATTTTTTGATTCTGCCTCACACACATCGCAATGAATATCGTGCTGGACTGTTTCATTAACTGAAAATAATCCACCCAACATTCGCTTTTTTCCTCATTGCCCTGCATATGTACGGCAACTCATTTCCGCATGGGCATATGTCCCACCGTTACCTGAGGCTTGCACCATGTCCACCAAAATGTTGTATGTCGCTTTAATCAACAGTGTTGTGTGTCCTTCTGTACCCCGAATTTGTAATAAGTTTCCCACCTATGACTGGCATGTGATCTGGCGAAATGTGCACAACAAAATTGTATCTTCGGACATTCGTAGTGTTTGGTTGAGCTTTATTCATGACTTACACCCTACCAATGAACGACTTCATAGTATTCGTCGCTCTGAATCTCCTAATTGTGTGCTCTGCGATCGACTGGAAACCCTTTTGCATCGTGTGTCTGAGTGCACTAATACGACTCGCATCTGGACCCTTGCAGTGATCTGCCGTAAACCAGCTAACTATTTTGACTGCCGTATACTTGCCTTTCCGGACTATGTGTGGTTTACCTCTTCAAAACTCAATGCCGTTAATTGGCTTATCGGGCATACTATCTATTATACTATGTCCTCTACGCCGAAGTGTACAGTGGAGGAATATTATTTGTACTTAAAATATGCTAGTCATCAGACTTTTCATATGACCAATCTGAATGAAACATCTGTGTTTGCTAGTTTTCTCAAAGTGATCCTGTAAGCTTCCATAGAATACTTGTCTCATGAAACATCATTGTTCGACATGTACTAGTTATTACAGTTCAATAAGTGTATTTAAAAAAGTGGGTAGAGTTGCGGACTGGTAGTTCTTATACTGTTTTGACACCAGATCGAATCCCATCCCATGCATTTTATTACTTTTACAAAACATTATAGAAAGTGTATAGTTTTTATGTTAATAAGAACCGAAACAATGTAATAAGGAAATCATTTTTTGTTTCCTCTGATGACGTATTTATTCTGAATTTGTGTTCCTGCTATTGTATAGCTTCTTCTCTCATCCTCTTTTCTTCGAAAAAGAACAATTTTGTTTCCAATAAAATGTGAAAAATATATCTAGACAGAAACAGACATATTAGTACCAAACGTGATTTATCGTGATGAAATGAACAAATTTCCCGTTATTAAGAAAGAAAGCTATAGAAAATTATTGAAGTTGGTTTTCTTTAGGTTTTCAGCCTGCTATATATATATATTCTTTATAAGACTATAAGGCAAGATGTGCGATCATACCCACAAATTTAGCTAGTGAGTGAAAGATGTTATCTGCACAAATATTTTACAGGTTTAGGTGCATAAAACACCAATACGCCATGGTCTCGCTTATCTGACCTTCGTTTATTCCACATACTGTATTATCCGACATATCATTGCAGGTAAAATGTAGGATCAACCGGCAAGAAGAACAGCAAGTTGTGGTCTTAGTCTGTTTTTTGACGCTCTGGACTCTATCGCCTAGCACGCGCGTCTACACCATGACTCATACATCTATCATTCAGTACAGGCACGTATCCAGGTTTTCTTTTCGGAGGAGACCCAACAGGAATTCTCGTAAGCACGTAATTCTAACGTTTCAAAAATATCAATATCAATAATAATAATAATAATAATAATAATAATAATAATAATAATAATAATAATAATAATAATAATAATAATAATGCAACAGCTCTGTATTTCTCTTAAACATTTTCTTAATTTTCATTTATGAACCGGTTTACTTAAACAAACTGCATTGTAGCACAAACGAAATCAAAAAATATTTTTGAGACACATAAAAGGAAAACTGTCTGCTACGTATATCACATAACAAAAATAGTAAATGGCAATGAGTGTATCGTTCTAATACATTAACGTTATAAACAGAACGGAATCGAAATTGTAATCCCATTTAAAAGTGTTCTTTAATTGCACCTGGTATCAATGGCATTGCGGATGTTATTAGAATTAGAACACCAACGTATTGCGCACAGTTTGGACACTGCCTTAATGTAATCTCATATAAAAGAACCTCAAAAGGGAAAAAGCTTTATTAAAAAGTGCTTTAGTTTTGGAAGGGGACAGCTTCCAGGACCTCACGCTGGATACGTCCCTAATTCAATGCATTATATTTATTTCTTACAAAACATGATTATTAAATGCGTAATATGTAAAATTATATCATAGTTTGACTTTTAATAGGTATTTTCTTAACACATTCATAAATTTCAGCATTCTGTCTGCCTGTTTTATGTCGGATAAGCGAAACTCTACTGTATTTCCAAAGATAGCATATACACAGGGGCTAGAAGTCTGCACGGACCGGAATTTTTACCCCGGCCCTTGAATCTATAAGCATTAGCGGCGGGCGGAGCCAATGGAGCCCAGGCTCCGGGACACCAAGCTCAGGGGGCCCCTTAAAATCCCTCTGTTTAATACTAAAATATAGCAATCATCTTATTATATTATAGGCTTCAGACCTATGGTAAATTTCGTTCGGCTCGTTACTCTCGCGGTATCGCTAGATCATCAGTATTCAACTTTCCATCAACAGTATTCAACTGTTAATAATGAATATAATTATTTAACTGTTAATAATGAATGTAACTAAACTAATTATTATAAACTTGGAGCACATTAAAATATTACAGCATAGTTCTCGGTGGTTTGATAAGCCTATGAGGCAGTGGAAGGCAGCAAAGAAAATTTATGCGCTGAAACTATTCGTAACATAGGGCGCCCTTAAAATAGTCGGCTCCAGGTCCCCAAAAGTCTTAATCCGCCCCTGTCTATAAGCAATATTTCACGAAAACTGGTATTTTTTAACAAATGTGTTCGTCATCAAGTTTTCATAAAGTAGTCTCTTTCTCGTTTAAATAAATTCAGAGGCCGCGCTGTTTCAGTGGTAGAGCGTTCACCTCTGATGCATGGAGTCCTTGGTTTGATTCTTGCTCGCGCCAAGTAAACCTTGTGCTGGACGAACAATGTGTGCGTGGGTTTTCGCGATGTTCTCTCGTTTTCTCCCACTTTCTTCATCCGACCATTTCATTCTTTTCTCATCATTACTGTATCCTTTAGCCTAGCCGGCATAAACGTGGGACTTAAAGATTTCATTTCAAATAGTTCAATCAAAAAACAGTTGCTGGAAGTACGTAATTTCGAATAAAACAAACTACTATATAAAATTCTCAGCATATTATTTTTTTAATGAATTTAGCGTAAGAAGACTAAATTCAATTTCAAATTATTATAGATCCGTTTCAATTGAAGTAGTTGAAATAGTTGGGAAAAATTAAAAAGCCATACTCTATATTCCAGTGTGCCACAATCGGTATAGCAAAGTGAACAGTGTGACGCAAACTTTTTCCTATTATTTGCAAGAATATTTGTCGAGTTTCTGTTATTTATTATTATTATTGTTTTCAACGATTCTTCCATGGATCAGCTGTCTGTATACAGTTAAGCAACCACAAGTATCTCATTGAGGGAATGAGTATAATTATTCACTTTAATAGTAATAGAAAAGTCTATTTGCTTGTATATTCTACCGGGAATAACTGCATCGGTCTAGAAAGCTAGGACTAACAACAAATGGATCCGATGTTCTGATTATACACCGCCCCAAAGTCGTGAGTGCCACAAGTTCTCTTCTACGCCTTGGCACAATAAGGGTTGTTGCGTTCAGGGAGAGAAAGAAACAACTTAATTCCATTGGAGTTATATGCTTTAATAAATGTTAATTTCTGTTTATAAATTATGTAAGTGATCGTTTTCTGTTTATTATTATTATTATTATTATTATTATTATTATTATTATTATTATTATTATTAATTATTAATTATTAATTATTAATTATTAATTCTTATTATTATACATTTCTTAACACGTTCATTGCCATGTGTATGGAATTCCATACACACGGCTCTCCCATGCAGTGCCGCATGATGATTTTTCATACACAAAGAATATAGATATTCCAAATTTGTTGTGTTCGTTCTATAGGTTTGTATGTAATTAGATAGACCCCTACATATGGCGTAGAAATCAAAATTTAATGTCCACGCCACGTATATGCAAAACCATACACAAAGAAATTTATGAACAAAGACATTGAGTTTGAGTTTAACATCTCGTTCAGCAACGAAGCTATATGAGACATCGACCAAACTGATTAACATGGACTCTGAACCACGTGAACTCTCGCCCAGTCTCCCACACCAAAGGCGCGTACGCTAACTGCTTAGCCACGAAGGAGCTCATGAACAAAGACACTTATGGACTAAAACAAAGGCGAAAACAAAGATGTGTGATGTGATTTTGAGTTTATCGTTCCTTTCAGCAGCGAGGCTATATGAGACGTGGATCTACTGATTAACATGGAATCCGAACCACATGAGCTCCCGCCGGACGGAAACAAAGAATTACTGGCGGATTGTTGTCCGTGATGCACAGGTGATAACGGTCAACAGTTTTAAATTTTAACAAATATAAGTTTTAATTAAGCACGATTTTAACTTACAGTGTACAGTGGGGAAGGCTCAGTAGTTCGCAAGGACCGTTACAATATCAAACCCCGTCAAATACACTGCAAACCTGTCAGCAAGCCCCTATCAATATTAAACAGGTATTGTGTTCTAATGTTCATTTCAGTGTTAACCTATGTAGGCCTACGGACTTCAATACTCGTCCTCAAACGAAGGTGCAGACTATCCATGATTTGCAATATTAAACTCTCTCTTACCCTCTGTATTCTCCTAATAAGTCTCCCAGCGATTACAACATTTTTTGGTATCTCAATCACTTCTTAGTAGGATAGCATTATCTAGAGGCCATTGATTAACCTGGCATTGTATTTTTCACTTTTTTACCTTTGGAATTTACAATCATCGTTTGGACATTTCAGTCGCACCTACCTAATATTAACAACGTTTCTTCGATAATTTCGTAACATTGTATTATTTCTTTGTATTATTAAATTAGCTTGGTATGGCTTATTTAAACACTTTTTTCTTTGCACCGACGTGTCACATCTCTTGGACGAAAATACACTAGCTCTCACTGGAAATCAAATCCAGAACCAATGCACTTGAACCATTTTACCACAACAAGGCACATTTAAAAAGAAGTTTCGATTTTGTTCGGAAAATTGTGATTAAATGTAACATTTTTAAAAAATAATTAAGAAAGGGTACGGAGCAAACGCACTGTACTTTCTCGCTCGAATTTCTTACACTGACTCATGTTAGACTGGAGCTCTTATTGAAACATTTATTTGGGAAATTGCGAATAATATAATGTGTTTTGGAAAACTTTGCTAGAAGAAACTTTATGCCCAAAAGTAAAGTACCCATTGGTCATATTTCCGTTAGAAATAACTTAAGCCATATATTAGAATTATTAAGTATATAAGTGTATGTGAACTATAAGCAAAAGCGTCTGAGTAATTTCTGAGAAAATCATGAAAAAGTCACCCCAAGATTAAATTATCCTTTGTGGACTTTTTCAGGACAAACGAGCTATACTGTATTGTTAGTGTTTTCATAAAACATTTATTTATGAAATACGAACACAATCGCCTGAGTCGTTCTTGAGAAAATCGCAGGGTAAAACTTACTGTCACAAGTAATATACCACTTCTAGATTTTCAGGATGAGGGAATTATACCATATAGCTAGGTTATTTATGTAACATTTATTTATGAAATATGAACAACAAAGATCTCCTGATTATTTTTGGGAAGGTCATCGGGAAAAAATTACCACCAAAGGTAAACTATTCTATCTGTAATTTTGAGGATAAACGATTTATGCTATATTGTAAATTATTTATAGTCTGGACCAAGTATATCGAGTAATTTTTAAGCAAATCGTTGGGGAAAATTTCACTGTCAAATTAAACTATCTCTTTTGGATTTTTCTTTTTGGAACAAGCGAGTTATACCATACTGTAAGATTACTACAGAAAATATTTTCACTGAAATTACAAGAAATTTGTCTCAGTTATTACTGAGAAAATTAAAAAAAATTAACCCTTGAGAAAATGTCTCCTTCTGTATGTTATCGGGATAAACGATTTATGCTGTATGTTAATTTATTAATGAAACATTTCTTTACGAAATATGAACAAAATTGCCTAAGGCGTTAATGGTAAAATCATCGGAGGAAAGCTCACCCTAAGAGTAAACTACTCCTTCTGAATGTTTATATGACGAACGAGTTGTCATATTGTTAGGTTATTAATGATACGTTTATTTATGAAATGCGGATGAGAAAATTGTGGAAAAAGAACGCATACCATACAGTAAATTACACCATATAATTTTTTTTCAGATAAATGATTCATACTACGGTGGAAAGTTGTTAATAAAATATATATTTATAAAAAATAAATAAAATCGTTACAGCTTTTCTTTTTGAGAAAATTGAATTAAATTTTCATCCTTCAGTAAAGTACCCTTACTTTTAAGTGTTGAAGGATATAAAATTCGAAACGATAGTAAGTTATTAAAACGTTACGTCTAGAATTCGGTCCAGATACGTTGAACAGTATGGCCTCTATTTGAGTGCATGTAAAAGCGGGATGAACCGACATACGAATAGATGGGCAGACATCGAAAAATCATTTTTCGGTATGTAAGGACCATGTAACTTGAATTCATTGAAATCTCGTACTCGAGTTTTATAACTATCACTACACTTTCTTCTTTCGTCACTCGAATGTGAAAACGAATAGGCCTACACCAACACGTAAAGTGATGATTTTTTAATGCCAAAAAAATAATTTGTTGTTTAGTGTGTTGTCACGCTAGAAGAAAAGCTTATACCTCTTACATCATTTTATTATCAGTTTTTCACACTACTGTATAATTAAGAAGAACGGTATGATTATAGTTAATATCCATGGCATTATTTGGAAGCATTCGTGTTGCTCACAAATAGAGCTGTAAAATTTAGTTTTGTTTAAAGAAAGCATTCTTTATTCCGTACACAGACTTATGATTATATTTCTTGCAGTTGTGGATATGAAAAAAGGATAGACAGAGAGAGTCAATACTCTAAAAAGAAACGCACACAAACACTAGAACAATAATTTAACATCAACTTTTTTTTATGACAACGAGCTATTCTACTTTATTCGCTGTGACTAAGGCTGCAGGTCGCGCATGTTTCTGACTCGCAGGCACATTCGAAGTGAGGTGAAGTTTCTTCTACTGTGCAAAAACGGAGACGAGAGGAATAGGCATACCATATCATAAACTGAAAACCATAGCTATTACTAATAATACACTAATTCTGAATAAATATGCCATTAGAGGAAACAAAAAGTTATTTCCTTATTATATTGTTTCGGTTCTTATTAACATAAAAATTATACACTTTCTATAATGTTTTGTAAAAAAAAGTAAAATGTATGGGATGGGATGGGATTCGATCTGGTGTCAAAACAATATAAGAACTACTAGTCCGCCACTCTACCTACTTGACCACAGAGACTATGTTTTGTTGCCTGTCTTTCTTTAACAAATAAATGCTCGTGGCTATAGAGCATGTCACTTCCAAGCTTAAGAAAACAGTTTTCCTATTTGTTTCTATATTTCCGTACAAAATCTTGGTTACAGAAGCCAATTTATATTTGGGAGACAATTTACACCCTAGGTTTAAACCAATAAATGCAGTATTTTACTCCACTTTCTAGTTCCTTGATTCAACTTCTGGATACTACGATACTACCAATCGTGAAGTACCCTCTGCAGTCGTGCTCTGCTACTGCAAAATTCCTTCGAAAGCATTATTGCCAGAATACACAAAACCGAGCACAATTTTTTTTTGCCTATATTATTATTATTTTATTATCTTTTTTGGGAATATCTTCTTAGATGGATTGCTTTCTATTATCTCCAATTACTAATAACTGAATTTTACCCATAAAGTAAGGAAAATGGAATAATTCCAAAAAATCGTGGGTTACAGGATACGTGCAATTTTATTACATGTGACATGAGTGTACATGTGACATAGCTTTGCGAACACTCTGTATAAACCCATGCTTAATATTAGAGGTGTAAAGGATCGGGAATAAACAGGGTTTTAGTTTAAAAAAGCTTTTTTCTGGTCTTTTTTAAAATTCAATTTTAGTGGAGAGACAACAATACGTTCCACCTTAGTTTCCCATTGTAACACGAGAAAACATTTAATTACTGCATTTGAAGAGAAAAGTCTAAAAAAAATCAAGATTCAAAGAAAATCTATCATTAGATAGGTAATAAAAATTGCAAGTCGGTGAATGCAATGGGTTTTCTACGTACCTCTGGCGTGCGAAACACGGACTCTATTCCCGGGGGAGCTCATTTGGTTACCACGTTAAGCTGCAGGTCCACGTCTCATATAGCCACGCTGATGAAAGGGACGCTGAATTGAAAATAATTGAAAATATTTTAAACGAATTGTTTATAGAGCTATTTAAATTAACAATTTAATCTAATAAGGAATACTTTTGTTTTTATGAATCTTTGGTCTTCACATCAGGGGTAAAAGTATATCTGAAAAGGTAGGGGGACGGTAGGTAGCGGCATGACGTCATCCCATCCCCCTGCCTATCTCTGCCCATTGTAATTTTTTAGGAACTGGGGGACGCCGTAAATATCTTTTGGAGGTGGGGGACGGCATACCCCCGCGTTCCCCCACACTTTTATCCCTGCTTCCACACATTACAACACAACTTTTTATAGAGAATTTTCATTAGCAAGTCTCAGCTCGTTCAAGCAAAAGTTTCTTGTAGATAAGCATACATCACATATATTTCCTCACCTTTTCCCATAATTCTTTCATCGATTACTCTTAATAACCCATTACTCTTAATAACTCTCATTACTCTTTCATCTTAGACCCTTAACTTCACATTTATTCTTCAATATAGCCTTCTGTTTAGTTTTCGAAGCACAATATTTGAAACATGCAGTATGGAACCAATGAATCTGTAATAATCATGTCTTTCGTTTATTAGGACTTTTTACTTCTTTTAAAAGTCCTTTATATAGTGGTCTAGTTACTATGTATTACTGCGCCCGATACACATCAGCCGAAAAAAACAGCCATTTATTTTCCAAGTTAAATTAATTTTAAAAAGTTACTCATTTGGAAATAGTTCACTTCTAATACCTAGTAATTTGAATCGCCTACGATGGACTGGCCCGCCACTTGTGTCTGGAGGAAATTGTATTGGACCTGAAAGAAAGAAAAATTATATTGTAAAACTTTGTGTAAATTCGTCTCATATAAGGAAGAGGTAGAGCAGATAATAAAAAGAGTGTCCGGAATCGACTCCCACTACCAGTTTTATTATAAAAATATGAGTATTTGTACAAAATACTATACAATTTGGTCTCTATTTAAAAGGGTGAGTAAAAGGTAGTCTTTGACCGAGTGGTCGCAGACAGGATCTCCAACAGAGCCCCGTAGCAGGCTAAGAGGAGTGGAGTTAAGGAACCAATGCTCCGTAGCAAGCAGAGGCAGGTTAAGTTGCCAACAGAGCCCCGTAGCAGGCTAAGCGGCTGAGGTTGGGATTCCCAGACAGAGCCCCGTAGCAGGCTAAGCCAGGAGATAGGATAGGCGTAGTCCCGTAGCAGACTAGAGGCCTGGGGTTAGGTTACTCCAAGAGTCCCGTAGCAGACTAGAGGAGGGTCACCAGAAAACTGGTGTCGAGTTGCCTTCGTCCATCCAATTTATAGGGTCCTTTTGGGTGGCGGTGGCGCTGCTGCTCCGATGTCGTCTTCTGCTCCGTGGGAGGGGCCAGAAGCCGTCGTCTGCATGTGATTACAGGTCCCTCTGGTGGAAGATCCTCTTGCCGAACCATGTGGTGTTGTTTGTAAACATTGAAGCGTGGAACTGCTTGTTTACGACATCACATAGGATATTACACCCCCCTGGCTTGTTTAAAAAATAAGCCGAAGGGTTATTTTTCTTTATATGAAGGTTGGCAACACTGAGGTATCACACACACAAAAAAAGCACTAAAACATTAATAACACTTGCAACACACAAAAAATCACTTTTCGGAGCAGTAATAAGGTAGCGGAAGAAAGCACTAAACAGTTAGTCCCTAATCACAGGCAGGATCGGCGCATTTTAATATGTCACTTCATTTCCCTCGAGGTAGGGTTGTTTTTGGCTTGGCGTCAATAAATATAAACTAATTCACTTATAGTAAGTGGGGTTGGAGTCTGTGTTAGCTGTTGCTCCTTAGTTGTATTATTGGTATTAAATGTTTCCAATGGAATAGGAGATGAAATTTCTATGCGGTTCGTTCTAGATTTGTTTGGTAACGAGCGAAGGCGACGATATAATATGTATAAAATAATAAGACTTAGTAATACTAAAAAAAGTTGTAATTAATACGGTTATATAAAGATAATTTATATTGGAAAGTTCTGATTCGAACGGCGTGATTTCTTGGTCACCCTGTATAAGGTGTAAAAGTTTCTAAAATATTTGCACTAAAGATATGTATTTCAATAAAATAATCCAATTTTAAATGTCAATGACAATAGTAATAATGGTCCTGAATTCCTGATCATCCTGTATAATGTAGAAGTGGTCATAACTTTTGGAACATCCTGTACAATATTTATGTTGCATAATGTCAGTGACAATATGTAGTTCACAGAGGAAAAGAAAAAATATTATCGATGATAATGTAGAAATATGTTAGCTGTTCTTGTAAAAGATCATTTGCCTTTTAAATGCGGAAATGCAGATCTCAGCACTTTTTTTTTTTTTTTATTCAGTTGCAAAATAATGATTCAGCTTTTTATAAAACAAAGAGGAAATGAATGTTTGTGTTGTTATGAAAAGTGTTTTTATCTGTTGAAGTCGTCTTTGCATTTCTTTCTTCCTAGTGTGAGTACTGCACTTTTTTTTTTTTTTTTTTGTGTAGAGAATAAAAAGAACTTATTTATCCTGTTCTATGTCTTGTAATTCTTGATAAAATGGCTTGATTCGGTCTATTGAGATTTCTTGTATTTTCTTCCGAAAAGAATTTGGAAATTCTATCTTATAAAGGTTAGGATTCAGTCTATCCAGGATTTGAACGGGTCCAACATAGGAAGCTGAAAAACTTTCCGGCACTCCTATTTGCCGATTAGGAAAGTAAACTAGTACTTTTTGTCCCTTTTCAAATTGAGTTTGTCGGTGTCTGCTATCGAAATACTTTTTCTGCTTATTATAGCTAGCGATCAAGTTATTCTGTACACTCTCACGTATTTTATTCAAATGTTCTTTGTTGACACATAATGTTGGAGTTGACGCTAACGCAATATCAGAGATGGTCTTAGGTTCATATCCATACATGAGGAAAAAAGCAGAATATTTAGTTCCGGCTTGCACAAATGTATTAATAGCGAATGTAATATATGGTATCAGCTTCGGCCAAAGATTTTGGTTTTCTTGCACGAAAAATTTAAGTGCATTCTGTATTGTCTTGTGGAATGTTTCCACTACCCCTAGGTTTTTATGGTCGTATGCAGGGCAAAATTTAAATTCAAAGTTATAGCATTTTGCCAAATTTTGCAGCCTCTTAGCGTTATGTACTGGATGTCTATCCAGGTATAAATATGAAAAAGGTCCAAATTTGAGTATGATGTCATATATGAGAAATTGTTCAATTTCTTCCGCTGTTATGTTGTCCACAACCTTGGTCACACAATATCTTGTGCACATTTCTATGGCCACTAATATGTGTTTAAACTGTCCATTTCCCACTGTTATTTTTCCAATAGAATCATATTGCCAAGCTGTTGCGATCGGCTTAGGTGGGTGATGGAGTAATTGACCCGCTGGTTTAACTGGTAATTTCTTGAGTTTCTGACAGGAAATGCATGTTTTAATTCTGTTGGCAATGTACGCTTTCATATTAGGAAAGTAGTATTTCCTAAGCGCCGAATGATATGTTTTGGTATATCCAAAGTGTGGTGCCATTGGGTTATTGTGTAAGGCATCAAACCACTTACTTAATAAAGATTTCGGCACACAAAGTAGATATAACAATCCTAATTGGGGATGCTTCTGTGTTCTGTATAATATCCCGTCCTTTAGAGAAAAATATTTTGCGGCCCGAAGAGTAGACAACTTATTAGGTTCCTTATTTTCCAAAACAGTGATGATGTCAGAGAATGAAGGATCTTTCCTTTGTTCTTCTGCTAAATTTGGTAGGATTATAGGTTGTTCAATTTGGAGAGTAGTGTCTAAAGAATGGGATGCAAATACTTTAGCATCTTCTGTGTCCGAGAAATTGTCAATTTCTTGTTTTTCTCCCTGTTTAATCTCCTGTTTATCTTCTAAACGACTTAAGATGTCCGCTGGGTGTAATTGACTTTTAATGTGTTGTATTTCGAAATTGTAGTCTGCTAAGAATATTCGGTAGCGACTAAATTTTCCAACTTTGTCCACTTGTGTTGTGAGAGATGTCAAGCATTTGGCGTCTATAAATAATTTAAATCTTCTATTTAGTAGGAAGTATCTAAATTTTCTCAAAACATAAATTAAGGCGTACAGCTCTTTTTGCCAAGTGGATGCTTTCCTTTCACTTGGTGTAAAACGTCTACTAGCATAGGCAACAACACGTTCTTGTTTCGTTTTTTGGTTATAGCATGCTAATAAGCCTCCTGCGGAGATAGAGGAAGCGTCGGTATACACACGTATTTCCAGTGAGGGATCGAAGTGAAACAAAGATGGCGCGTGTATGATGTCAGTCTTAAGTTTCTCAAATAATTCGTCATGCTGAGAGGTCCATTTAAATTTTGAATTCTTGTCTAAAAGGCACTGAAATGGTTCTATTTTTTCTGAGAAATTTTTGATATGTGCTCTTAAATAAGAACATAATCCTAAAAAGCTTTTCAGAGTTCTTTTAGTAGTTGGTTTCTTAAAATTTCGAATCTTGTTAGCGATTTTAGGTGAAATCTTGATTTCTTTCCCACTAACTGTGAAGCCTAAAACGTCCAATTCTGTGTATAGTAAGTGGGTCTTCTTTGGACTGGCACGAAAATCATGCTTTCTTAATCTTTTAAAAAGTAATTCTAAATCCGATAACTGTTGTTTCCAATTTTTACTTCCTATGACCAAATCATCAGCGAATGCAGTTATACGGGGTGGTAGGCCCTCTAAAAGCATGCGTACAGCTATACTGAGTCCGGCGGCGGAACTGGAGTGACCCATGGTACACCTCTGGAATTTATATGCCTTTCTAGTATGGTTGACCTCAAAAGTCATGTATTTTTGGCTTTTGGGATGCAACAATAGCTGGAAATAGGAGGATTTTATGTCGATTGTGGATATGGAGTTTTTTCCTCTTAAAACGTGTAGAATATCCTCCGTATTTTGAAATGGTATACTTAGGTAATGTGAGAACCTATTACAAGCTTGGAGGTTGAGAACTAAGCGGAACTCTGAAGTATTTGGCTTCTTCACTATGAGAAGTGGCGATGAAAACGAACTATCGCTAGTTTCCTTGATAATATTTGCGTCTAAGAGTTGCTTAATTTGTAAGTCAATTTGAGGTCTTACTGCTAATGGAACCGGAGGAGATCTTTGATGGAAGGATGCTCCTTTGTCTATCCGTATTTTATGTATATAACCTCGGAAATATCCAATGTCTGTTGGTGTGTAGGAAAAAACATCTCTGTATTTAAAGAGTAAATCTTGTACGGCTTTCTTTTTTTCTTCTGATAAATCCGGGTTTATGTCAAACAAATTAATATCAAAAAATGATTTTGTTTCTTCTAATCGATCCTGAATTTCTTTGTCTGATCTGTAAAAAGTTTCGTCATCATGGCCATTATCTTGACAATTACCCTGTAAATCTACTTCTTGAAGATTCTCTTCTACGTAAGCAATTGGGGTGCTCTTTACTAACGTTACCGGTCTACTAGTAGGATTTGATATCAATAAAGTCAAATTATTCTTAGGTACCTTAGTAGGTAACGTTTGTAGTCCGTATTTGTCCAGCAAATTTTCTAATGGAGAGATGAAAAAATATTTATTATTCTTTTGCCGATTCTTGACACTAATTGGTAAAAAGAAATGTGACCTGGCTGGTATGGTAACCTTCCGAGTTGTAAAAACATCAGCCGACTTGTGCTGTTTTATTGTATGCATAGCGTTAGCAGATAATTTTTCCTGGGTATCAATTTCAATTGGATACTGCGGAGGCCGTGGTTTCTTGTATACTGACAACATGTTATTCTTTAAGTCAATTTTGGTCTGTAATCGATTTAGAATGTCTTCACCGAATAAAGGCAAAAAATCTCCATGTTCTAAAATTCTGAAATAATGAGAAAATGTTGTTGAGCCAATTCTGAATGTAATCAAAGCTATATAGCGTAAATTTACGACAGAATTCTCAATTCCTCGTAGATTAGTGCTAAAAGGAATCAATTTTGTGTTTGGTGGAAGCCAATTTTTAGGCCAAAGACTCAATGAACTGCCAGTGTCTATGATTACAGGATACTTCTCTTTATTAATTGTTACATTAATTAATAATTTATGTTCCTGGTTTAACATTTTAATGTTCTCCCTTCTATCTGATAACGGAGCTACTGCATAAAGTGATGTATTTGTCAATCTTTGTTGTTCACTTTTTTCCTGGTTCTCGGCCCTCAGAACATGTTCTTGAGAGGGTGTGTCCTGGGGCCCCCCTAGGCGTTTCCCTGCTGATTGTTCTTATAACATGTACTGGAAGAATGACCTTTCTTATAGCACGTACCGCATACTGTAACAGTTTCCGGCCTAGGATTACTATTATTATCTTTATTATTATTTTTAGAATTGCTCTTATTTCCATTTCTCTGCCGATTTTGATTTCCGTTATTTGTACTTTTCGACCTATAATTGTTACGGCCACCTCTTCTAAATTGTGAGTTCTTAATGGCATTTTGAGCTACAAGAAGAGATAGTTCAGCCATTTGATTTGCCAATTTAGTAAAATCTAATGAATTGTTTGCACTGGAATTACCAGATGTGCTAGGCGCGGGGGGTTCGGGAGGGGGATTCGGATTAGCAACTTGGGGGGAAGGATTTGGAATTATCTGATTTTGTGATGCACCCTGTAGCTGTGGTGCTGAAGGTGTAGGAAAAACTGAAGCTGGTTGCTGGTATTGATTCCAACTAGGTGTTGGGTTACATATTGGATAGGTCAGTTGTTGATGATGTACAGGGAAGGAAGCGCCAGCGACTGCTGATGAATGTAAACTGCTGACTGGTGTACTCTGATCGCAGAGTGAATAGAATGCCTGTTGTAATTCCACGTAATCACGTTTCTTCATGAGGTCATTTGCTTTCTCGAGGTTGTGTAAATGCGTTTGTAAGGCGTGAACAGTTGTAAATGTTTCTAACGCTATCTTTTGCAAAAAAGTTTTCTTTAAACCTAAGGATAAATAATTTATTTTCTGCTCCTCGGTGGCCTGAGGCAGAACTTGTCTAATGACCCTTAATTTTCTGAGAAAATAAGCATCTACTGGCTCGTTTTCACCTTGTTGGACTTGAAAAATTTCAAATTCCGCCCGGTATGCCGGTAATCTTGGTCTACTCAGTGCAACTAATTTGTCTTTTAATTGGTCATAATTAAGCGCGTCTAACTGATTCTGGGTCTTTAACTGTAGGACTAAATCAAGTGCTACATCTTGTAAGTACATAGGTAATAGTTCTTTCTTTTTCTGTTCATTCCACGAATGCAATAATGCAAGATGGTCAAAAAGCATAAAAAATCTATCGGGGTCCTCCGTAACGTGTCCCGAATACTTAGTGAGGTGTGGTATATTAAAAGAAGGGCGCGAATTTTGCTCCATGTTAAAAATGTTTTCTGGAAAAGTGTTTTTACCAGTTCTAGTTTGAGGCATAAACAAAATTCAGTTCACTTAAAAGCACTAACACTTTAAAAAATTCACATACCTTCCACAGAAAAAAAAGTCCACTTCCGGTTAATAAAAATACTGTCCGGTAGGGGAGTATTCAGAGTTTATTCTGAGTCGGTCAAGCATCTACCATGTAAAACTTTGTGTAAATTCGTCTCATATAAGGAAGAGGTAGAGCAGATAATAAAAAGAGTGTCCGGAATCGACTCCCACTACCAGTTTTATTATAAAAATATGAGTATTTGTACAAAATACTATACAATTTGGTCTCTATTTAAAAGGGTGAGTAAAAGGTAGTCTTTGACCGAGTGGTCGCAGACAGGATCTCCAACAGAGCCCCGTAGCAGGCTAAGAGGAGTGGAGTTAAGGAACCAATGCTCCGTAGCAAGCAAAGGCAGGTTAAGTTGCCAACAGAGCCCCGTAGCAGGCTAAGCGGCTGAGGTTGGGATTCCCAGACAGAGCCCCGTAGCAGGCTAAGCCAGGAGATAGGATAGGCGTAGTCCCGTAGCAGACTAGAGGCCTGGGGTTAGGTTACTCCAAGAGTCCCGTAGCAGACTAGAGGAGGGTCACCAGAAAACTGGTGTCGAGTTGCCTTCGTCCATCCAATTTATAGGGTCCTTTTGGGTGGCGGTGGCGCTGCTGCTCCGATGTCGTCTTCTGCTCCGTGGGAGGGGCCAGAAGCCGTCGTCTGCATGTGATTACAGGTCCCTCTGGTGGAAGATCCTCTTGCCGAACCATGTGGTGTTGTTTGTAAACATTGAAGCGTGGAACTGCTTGTTTACGACATCACATAGGATATTACAATATAATTAGAATTCTGAATGGAAAATATCGTATTTACAGGAATATCTTGCATAACGCTATTAATCGATTTCGATAAACTTTTTCTCTATGTAAATCACGTTGTTCAAGGTTTATTTACAATGGGCTTTAATTAAATTGGTTCACCAAAAATATTTAGGACAATAAACAAGTTTAAAATGAAAAAATAATTAAATAAATAATACAAAATCCTTTTAAATATATAAAAACTAGCAGCGTTCACCCCGCTTCGCTGGGGTCACCCCGGAACGCAATAAACCTTGTTAATTAGATAATTTTTACTTTTTCGCTTTCAAGTGATATGATAAAAACCATAGTAGATTGCAGTAAATGTTAACATTATATCGCCTGTCATTTATGTTAACCCGCCGACCCGCTTCGCTGGGGTCACCCCGGAACGCAATAAACCTTGTTAATTAGATAATTTTTACTTTTTCGCTTTCAAGTGATATGATAAAAACCATAGTAGATTGCAGTATATGTTAACATTATATCGCCTGTCATTTATGTTAACCCGCCGAGTGACACGGTCATGCGGGTTGCATATAAATACGTTTATTTTTACCTATGATGAACTAACAAAGGATTTGTACGTTATGGACACTTGAATGGTCAATTATCTCAAGACACTGGTAATTAAAAATTAAAGTGATATGATAAAAACCATCTAGGGTCCAAATCCTAATAACCCCCCAAAAATGAAAGAAATTGGTTCAGCCGTATTAGCGTGATGAGGGAACAAAGGATTTGTACGTTCTCTTTTATATATAAGATAATCTTTAAGAAACACGTAATATTCTTTCAATTATAAATAAGAAGTTTCAATTTTCTTTCCACGGTTCTATTCTTTAGAATAAGGGATATGGTGATTAGTGAAAGTGAATGATTGTAAAAATAAGTGATGGAATGACCATCTGAGGTGAAATGGGAAAACTCTGAGAAAATCCACGGACACAATGTTGTCCATCATAAACTTACATATCTTGGTTTCGAACTAGATACCTTTCACTTCAGAGGTGAGCATTCTATCACTTATTTTAATTTTCTGACTCTTACTAGTGCCTTTTTTCACAGCTTTCAGGACAACCTGACCCGACAGGGATATGAACACAGAGATATCGAGGACAGTTAAAAATGCACAGAGAAACGAACCCCCGATTAGTGATCCGAAGTCGAACGGCCGAGACTCTTCGGCTATTGTTACCGGAATCATTGAGCCACTGTGCCCGCAGAGGAGCAGCTAGAATTTTAAGTGCCCAGGAAGAACGTCCCGTCCTAACCTCCTGATGACAAAGGTGAGCCAAAAAGGAAACCTCAAAACTTCCATTTTTTTTTTTTTTTAACTTTTTGCAGGTACGTTGGAACGTTACATTTTTTCTTTATCTATTGTAAATAGCGTTTACATTCAAAATAAGTAATTCTGGTGTCATTTATTCGGATATATTTTTAAAATGAAGAAGAGAATAAAAGCAACACGCAAAGACAAAAACTGTTACTGTTGCTAAATAATATTAACAATAATAATTGCTACGAAAGACTAAAGCATCAGCTGAGCTCCTAACGACGAGACTTAATTATTTTGGCTAAAATATGTTAAGAACTACTGTGTTCAATAGTCCTCAATGGGCTCAAACTCATCTCCACGCTCACCAAGACGTTAGTAAATATTTTGTGTAACGCTGCACACAAGCTTATTGGACAATAACATGTGTAGTATTGCTCCCGAATTTTATGTATACGTAAGATCGATCTCTCCTCATGCCGTGTGGACTTTATGGTTGATAAACTCCGTGTGCATGGCTTTTTCTGGAAATGGAAGAGAAAATTAGAGAAGAACCTAATCTCCAAACAATCGTTGGCGAAATTTACGCTGTATTGCGTATCTGTGAGTAGTATTGGCGACACCTGATCTAACTTTGGACTTTGACCCCGACCTTTGTGACATCATAGGTCAAATGTCAATGACCTTGGCCCGGAGTCACTGACCTAGGGGTACTTAGGACCACCCCCTCTAGATTTTGGGAGGGGTACCTTGGCCCACCCCTAAATTTTGGCAGGGGTACATAGGACCACTCCCTTAAATTTTGGAAATTGCCAAATCTAAAAATTTGGTATGGTAGCATAAAACCATAGTATGCACCTCTATTAGTATTGGGGGGTCTATGTCGTTCCCTTTCATGCCAAAAAGTCAAATTTCGGGGGTTTTTGACCTAATTTATCCCCTTTGATGAGGTGTTATTACCTTATATAGTTATATGGGCGTATACAGGGGTACATTTCCTTTCATAAGACATGGGTATATTAATTAACTCCTTTAAAATTTTCGGAGGGGTACCTTGGCCCACCCCTTAAATTTTGGAAATTGTCAAATTTAAACATTTGGTATCATTGTATAGGACCCTAATATGTATCATGATAAATTTGGATGGTCCACCTCGTTCCCTTTTAGGGGTACAAAATTGCCAAAATATAAACGTAAGCAATACGCTGTACCACGTGTTTGGTTTTTGGTCCATTTTATCCCCTTTGATGAGGTCCTATTACCTTATATGATTGTATGGTCATGTATAGGGGTCCATTACCTATCATAAGACATGGGTATATTGGTGCACCCCTTTAAATTTTTGGGAGGGGTACCTAGGCCCACCCCTTCAATTTTGGAAATTCTCCAATTTAAGCATTTGGTATCATAGTACAGGACTGCAATATGTATCATGATAAATTTGGATGGTCCACCTCGTTTCCTTTCATGGGTACAAATTGCCAAATTTTAGTACAACCATGTGTTTGGTTTTTGGTCCATTTTATCCCCTTAGATGAGGTCCTATTACCTTATATGGTTATATGGTCATGTATATGTGTTTATTCCCTATCATAAGACATGGGTATATTGGTGCACTCCTTTAAATTTTTGGGAGAGCTACCTTGGCCCACCTCTTAAATTTTGGAAATTTTTCGATTTAAGCATTCGGTATTATAGTACAGGACCTCAATATGTATCATGATAAATTTGGATGGTCCACCTCGTTCCCTTTCATGGGTATAAGATTGTCGAAAATTAGTATGACAACGTGTTTGGTTTTGACCTAAGTTATCCCCTTTGATGAGATCCTATGATTATATAAGGGCCAATTATCTTACATAACACATAGGTATATTAGTGCACCCTTCTTAAAATTTGGGAGGGACCCACCCCTTAAATTTTATATAGGCCTATATATAAAAAAGTTTCCTCTTCTGGGGGGCGATCGCCCCGATCGCGCCCCCTGGATCCGCCTCTGCCTTTGGGAAACACTGAAGAGGTTTGAGAATTCCTTCGGATCTCATCCTGAATGAAGGAAAAATCCAAACTTACACCTCCTCGTGAAAGAAAGCGAGCAACGCCTAAGGTGGCCAACATAGGTGGGGATAAGGAGTCAACCTCTAACAGTTGTCAATGGCGTCCTTGGAGGACAAATGAGCAGGTAAGAGTCAGGATACCTTCTTGTCCTTAGGAAAGGAAACTGTTCTAAAAGGCGGTTGATCCACATGATGGTCAACAGTATAGAGATAAGGAAAGGAAATTGTAATACTACCACGTTATTTTTCCCAGGAGGGATGAAGGAGCGGAGTAACTACAATGATTATTCTTTCTGAGATAAAACAATCCCTCATTAAGATCTCCGGGTGGGAACTACTTCTAAAAAAAAATGGAGAAAACGGTAACTTTCATTTAAGCTCTGGAACTTGGAACATACGAACTCTACGACGTGCTAGTAAACTTAATTAAAAAAAAAGAAAAGAAAAAAGAGGAAATGGTAAAGAATAATAAAGTGAACATAATGAGTTTGAGTGAAGTATCCTGGTCACAAAAAAGGGAAATAGTGTCGGGAAACTTTCAATATCCTACTCGGTTGGTGTTGTAACAGCAATGAAAAACAAAATAGTAAAAATTGTATCAAAGGTGGAACCGCCTCATATTGAAAGCTAAGTGCAAAACCAGTTGATATTTTTGTAATACAAGTGAATACACCAACAACTGACCATGTTGTCAATCAAGAAGAAATAATACATGAAAAGACTAATGAATATTGTATCAGAAGGGAAGAGATAAGATTAACATAATAGTAGTATCAGACTTCAACAGCGTGGTGAGAGAAGGTTTGACAGTAAGACAATGAAATTGTTTGGACTAGGCAGAAGAAACACACGCGACCAGATGCTTATCGACTTCTAGGCAACCTATGTTGGTGACGAATACGAGGGTTAAGAATTAGAGAATGAAGCTATACATGTGGAAAAGTGCAGGAGGTAAAGGACACTACGAAATCGATTATATTCTTATCGAACAGCATGAATAGAGTACGGGACAGGTAAGACAGTAGCAGGAGGGGATATTGATTCGAATCACAATTTCCTAGTGACGGAGGTGCAAACGTGGTTAAATCCATTCAGGAAAAAAGAAATGAAAAAATTGAAAATAAAATTTAGAATGACTAGGAAGCATGGACAATAATGTGAAATTTGAGATAGAAGAAACATTCTGTACAATAGACGATATGGTACGCAGCGTAGAACAGTGGAGAAAATATAAGCAGAGTCTACTAGATACACTAAATAATGACATTCGTAAGACGGAAAGAGCACCGAGAAAACCTTGGGGAACTGTAGAGATTCCTAAGAAGATGGAGAAACGCAGAAAAGTGAAAACTACAGACAACAAAGAATAAAGAAGGCTGAATAATGAATCGAGAAGTGAAACTGACAGACGCAGATAGAAGTACATGGAAGCAATATGTGAAGAAATAATGAACTTCAAGGACGCGTCAGATATGATTTGATATTTAAGGAGGAATGTCAGTGTTTTGACTGCTTACGAGAAATTTGCCAACCCGCGCTTTGCTATTACTTGCAGAAGTTTAATTTTCGGTCAGTAGATGTGAAGAGAAGTTTAGCATCTCTATGTTAATTTTTGTCCCTCTATCTTGCCTTTTACGCATACAGCATAGGCTCAAATTTTTAGCACAGCGTTAAAAGTGTTTGTACCTTTTTCTTGGAAACTACTAAAGGGATTCGTTTAATTTTTATTCCATGCACTCTACAATAAATGGCAATGCTACTGTACTAGGATTATTTTTCTAGGTTACATACAAAGCCAATAATTATATTTTAAATTTCGAAGAATTTTAATGATGTGATTTCTTTATATTCACCAAAGAGCAATTGAGACAAATAAAGGAACTACGTTATAGTTCTAGTTCAGTAAATAGAAGTACATATAAGTAAGATTTGTGCAAAATTTGATTACTTGATCATTCATAGTTTGTGAGAAAATGGTACATGTATGTCCAAAAATGCAATTTTGAGAAATTAAAAATTTAATATTTACAGTGGATTTTCAGCAATAAGACGCATCACAACACCCAGAAAGGATCATAACCATATTCTTTGTCTTCCACTGTGTTTTCTTCACTCTTCCTACACGTTCTTTTCTTCATTCTCAGGACTCCCAACTTAGATTTTGTAATACGTTTTCTGTCCTTGTATCGCAGTAGTTTCGAGCTGTATTCACCGCTTGAAACTTCCATCTTTTCCAGAACACCATTTCTTGATTCACGGACGCTACTAAAACACAAAACAGCATCATACACTGCAATTTGTTCGATTTTAGATCTCGCAAATGTAGTTTTTTTGATATCGTTGCCATGTCAGTACATTAAAACTTTCATTGGGGTTCTGTGTTTTCCTATGCAAATATTTTTCCGAAAAGAAGGATCCGCAGGAGCTCTGTAGATAGGTTTGATAGCATCCATCACTGCAGCAGGTAACGAGTGCCTATGTTCGTAATGTTCTCCAGTTGCTTGAGATTTGTTATACCTACTCTAGGAAAACTCTCCTTTGGGGAAGCGTTGGTTTCTCGTCAGTTGAATATTTATGAAAGTAAGTTGCCCACACTGCATTCTCCATCTTCTGTAGGTGGCCAAAATTTTCCCTGATTGTTTTCCCATAATATACCTGTTAGCTATCGATTTCTTTGGAATTCATTCTACATTTACCTCTTATTGGCTAAGTTTACTAACACAGACTAATAAGGAAAACAAAGAATTGTGAACGCAGAAATAACAGCAAGCAAAATGAAGTGTGTATTCTTTTCGGAACTACAAAGCAAAAATATATTTACTACATCATTTGGGATGACCAAACAAACTCAAAATTGAAAATAGATATATTTAAGCCAGAAAATACAACGGAAGTACACAATAATTTGCGTTTCTCGAAGAGAACCTGATGTCGTACGAACATGAAACTTCCGGCAATGAAACTTCAAAGACTGTATGTAGATTCTGAAAATGATACTTTTCAAAAATCGAAAATTTTGACCCCAAACACGGATATCATTCCTTAAGAAAACACGCGAATTGGATGGAAGAACTAACAAAAGTATACGCACCTCTGGAATCGAAATTTAATAGTGTCACTTAGTAATTGACCATTCTTAACCTTTAAGATCTAGGAGGAATACATGTATATGATCGAAAGAATAATCGAAGCAAGAGATGTAATAATCGAAGCAGAAGAAGTGGATGAAGAAGACAAAATATCAGTATACTGCAAAATGAAGTAGTACAAGCCCTCAAAAACATGAGAAGGAGAAAGATCATTGGAGATGATGTAATACCAGCGAACTTGCTCAAGGGAGAAGAAGACACTGCAGTGAAAGTACTGACTTCACTTATTACCGAAATCTACCTGAGAGGAGAATAGCTAAAGATTTTCTAGATGTTTCAATGATTGCATTACCTTAAAAAAAAAAAAAAGCAAGCAAAAAAGTTCATTATGACAGTATTTCAACCCTAGGAAGATTATTGCGCGCACTAAATGGGTAGGTGGAAAATGAGATAGAAGAGATGTTAGAGAATATCAGTTTGGATTCTGGCAAAGAAGAGGCACCGGAGATGCTATTGGGTTGATAAGAATTATATCAGAATGAATTCTTAAAGTGAACAAAAAGTTATTTTTGTGCTTCATCGTCTGTTAAAAAAGTTTTCCGGTCAATTGGACCAAACTTCTGGAAATACTTAAAGAATAGGAGTAAACTGAAGAGGTCATCGACTCATTTTGAACCTATACAGAGAACAACGAATGACGTTGCGTCTGAACCAAGGAGAAGTTAGTAGTGTGGAGATTGGGAGAGGAGTCAGACAAGGATATTGTATGCCATCCCAATTATTCAACGTTTACAGAGAAAATTTAATGGAGGAACCATTAATGGAAACTGGAGATTTCAACAGTGCATTACAGATCATTAATAAGATGACCCATGCGGACGATACGGTTATTATAAATAGAACCGAGATAATGAAGAAATGGAACTGAGAAACAGAAATGAAATGACCCGCTTTTATGCCAGCTAGAAAATGAAATCTTTGAGTTTTACGTCCCACGGTTATGCCGGTTAGGCTAAAGGAGACGGTGATGATGAGAATGAATGAAATGGTGGAATGAAGAAAGTAGGAGGAAACGGGACCATCCCCAGAGAAAACCCCGTATATGGTGTTTGTCCACCACAAAGCTCACTTGGTGCGAGCTGGGATCGAACCAAGAATCCCATTCACCCGAAATGAACGCTCTACCACTGAGGCACTGCGGCCCCCGTGGAACTAGGAAACAATATGAAATGGAAATCAATATCGAAAAGTCGAAAATCATGAGAATATTCCGTGCAATCACGCTCTTACGAATCAAAGCAGAACAAAGAGGTTGAAGAGAACGATAATTTTAAGTATCTAAGAAATATTTTGACGAGAGACGTTTACTGTACCAAAGAGATGATGCCAACAGTTACTGTAGCCAAAGAGGCATTCGGCAATAAAAATTACTTTTAACTAGCTGGCTTAACATTGAACTAAGGGATAAGGGAAGGAAGATGGAAAAGATAAAATGGACAGACAGAGGGAATAACAAACGAAGATGCTCTAAAACAAATAGGAGAGAAGAGGACGCTCTTAACAAATATCCTTCCAACCACCAACCAATATCGTAGAAGGCCAACTAGATGGAACACATCTTGTGAAGAAATTGCCTTCTTCATATTGCCATAGAAGGAAAGATGGAAGAAAAGTGAGGAGTAGGAAAAAAAGAACACAACTTATAGATGATTTGAAAAATAGAACAACAAAGGGAGGAAGCTGAAGATCGAGAAAAGTGGAAGAAACATTTCCAGACCCTAACCTAAGGGAAAGATTTGTTAGTCCCAGGACCTGCCAACAGGCAGAATACTTCATAATGACAATAATGTCTTACATACAAACATTGATTTTAAATACTTTCCTCAGTACTAAGAATTCAAGCTATTCAATAAATGGAAAAGAATCGATGTTGCCAACACTACTCAACCTATTTCTTCAATTGAATTTTCTCAATCGATCCTCTAAAAATAATTCGGTTACATACCCATTAACATACACACTTATTATAACTCGAAACAGAAACAACAATCTAATTAACGGTGAAAAATTAACTGTCTTCATTTCTGATGTATTCAGAATATTTATTATTAAGATTATGCAAGTAGACCTTATGAAATTGTGATGTTAGTACGTATATACATCCGATACTTCATACGAAAACTCTCGAATGAAACCGAATTTTCGAATTCTGTTTTTGCAATAGTCAACTAGAGCGATTATCCCCGCAGAATTCGTTCAAAGAGTCCCTTAACATCTTCACGGGTAACGGTGAATTTGACGGTGGCCATCCATATCGCATTCACTCATAAATGTGTCCTGTAGCTCTAATGTGCAATCCTCAAATCATTGAAGCATCATATGTTGCATAACTATCTAGGCGCAAATATTTGTAAATTCTTAATCTTTACAGTAAATGCAAGCCCATCTATTGATAAATATACGTTTTGCATGATTCTCTATACTATATTTAGCAGAGATTGTTAGGATCACACAGTGATTTACACTTACCAGTGAAAACATTACAACCATCTACCTAATATCTGGTATAGCCACCTTTGCCACCTTTGTAATGATTATTTTGTGTAAGTTTCATTCATCTAGCATAACTCCTTCTTGGTGTTGGGATTTCCATTTCCGTCAGTGTAGTTTGGTTGGCCAGTGTATAAAATTATACTGTCCGTCGGTCTGTTACTGCACAGATAACTTTTTAACGATTTTTAAAATTATTTTTTTATGCAATGTACAGCTAGAGCGATTATTTCGACTGAGTTTGTTAATACAGTCAACCCGTTAATATCTTCAAAGGTAAATGGAACTTTAACGGTGACCATCCATATCTCGTTTATATCTATAACTTTCGTTAGCTTGTATGTAACCTGCACAGTATCAAATAAATTTTGCCTATCTATACTGAAAGGATATGTAGATTTTTTAATACAAAATGCACCTCCGAATATCTCATACATGGAATCGCGTAATACACTTTTTCGCCTTGTAAGGAAAGGACACAGTAATATTTTCATGGCGTATTGAAATTCGAGATAAACTCATTTCAAAAGTGAGCGTTTACAACTCTGATAAATTACATATTACAAGTTTTCAAAGGTTTTCTACTCATAAAAAAGTGCGTACCCATTTCATATCTTTTTAAGGTCAGTGTTCTCCTGTTAGGTATGTTGCTAGACAAAAATTTATTAATTAAAATTTTATTTAATGAAGATTAGATAAAATATCTGTATACCAGTGGTTATTTCAGAAGACTTTCCGCAAAGCAACTTTGAATATACAGGTGATATTAAGTTGTATTATGAAAACACTGATAATCCACATTGAACAGTATAAATTGCTCCACAGGGTTCCCCCCCCCCCAGCCACTTTGTGTTGCGTGAAGGTTTTCTTTGCAATCAATGATGTTCTTTTATTTTTATTTTGCCCCAAATTTTGGATGTATATTAGAATATATAGATACTCTAAAAATTTGATGAAAAACGTATTTGTATCCAGGGCTATCACGTGGGTGGGGCAACCCGGAAAATTGCCCCGGGCGCCACGATCATGAGGGCGCCGGGACGACAATTCAACAAAATATTGATCTTTGTAGAAATCCTGTCCTATCCTATAAATTAAACCTAGGTTTTTACATGCACTACTCGTTATTGCGTCAACGTGTTGAGCAAATGTTAATGTGCTTTCAAATATAACTCCTAGATCTTTGATAGGCCACTTATTGTACAGGTAAAGTTAATTGGATTTTCTTTCCTTGTGCAACATAGAGATTTACATTTGGGCACAATCAGGACTAATTTATTCTTATCACACCATATTTGAACTCTGTTGATCCTGTTGAAGTTTCACGCAGTCATCAATTGAACTTACTTTGAAGTATGATTTGAGATCATCTGCAAAAAGAACTTGAGAAGTTTTAGTAAACAGAGAATATCATTAATAACAAGAAGAAACGACAGGGAACCTACTATAGATTAGATCCTTGAGGGACTCTTGATAGAGTAGGATTATTCAACTGAAACTCTTTCCAGCCCTCTGTGAGAAAAGTTTTTTTTTTTTTTTTTAATTGGAATTTAACATTTGTATCGTTATTTGTATATTCTATGTTACTACTATCTTGATGTATATCAAGTTCAAAATAAGCAAGAATAGCACTCGATTTCAAGAATTCAAAACCTGTTTTCATTAACTTTTGTGTTTTAACTACAAAAGTCATTCACTTAAAAAAAAAACTGACATAATAGGGCCTACCAACTTTTTTTGTGTCTTACATTCCACATTTAAATCTATGAGTATAGAATAAACTCTGGTTGCTTTTCATAACACACTTGGGTTGGGGAGACACCTGAAAATTCTCACCCTGGGCGCTTACAACCCACGCGACGGCCCTGTTTTTTCTACTGCCATTGCACCATCTAGGAGAGCAGATTGAAATACCTTAAACATATTGTAAAATTTGTTCTTATTTTTAACCATTTCTTCTCGAACACTTCTACTCCCTTTATAGATTATAGTAGGGCAGGATTTATATATCTCAAAGACAAATTTTTCGTAGAAGCATTCTGTCTGTGATTTATAATATTATTTTTGAATTTATGCTGATAAACGTTGAATAATTGGTTAAAGAAAAGTATTGCGTCAATACTAATTTTGCATGGGAAGAGATTTAAGTTGTAGTTACTAGCAGTTTGGCATAATTTTCTTTTACCTTTTTAGCTCCCTATATACGGCACTATGTACTACAGGGTGTCCAATATACAATGCAACCTGAAGTTTGAAATAGTAGAACTTTTGAACCTGAAGAGATACACAAATAATGGTTATATCAAAATGAAGCTTTGTTCATGCACATATTTTTAAACTGGGAAGCAACGATTGAAGTACACTAGAAACAACACAGTGTTGCCAGATGTAACCGAAAGTATAAATCATTTTTTTTTTTTTTTGCAAAACATGTAAATTGACTCATAACTCATACGTATGGATGTTTTATCGTTAATTTTTAGTTTGTTTAGTTGGAGTAGCTTGGAAACTATGGAGTAGAAAAAAGACTTTTTCATTTACGCCGATAACTAATCGGATGAGGCCTCTGTAAGGGAGGACTAAGGAAATAGTAGTTTTCATTAACTAACACTCTGAATTGGCAACATTGCTGATGTTTCAGTGCATCAAAAGGTGTGTTAAGAGTTTGCCTACGTTACGCAATTCCTGAAAACAACGAAAAAGATACTTTGAAATTATCATGATAAAATGTTTACTTACCTGCACCCGGCAACACTACTATTAATTTCTATGGAGCTGCTTAAAGCAAGAGGTATACAATAACAGTTTTCGAACTATACAAAACCTGGAAACTAACATTTGCAGTGCCATTGTGAACATTAACATTTCTACGCTTCGTAGAGTTGCTACCAACATGGTGAAACGTGTGAACCACTGTTTAAATCAAAACAAGGAGCACTTCCAGCATCGCTATTGAACTGAAAACTCGTTTCATGATAGTTGCGGTGTTGCCGGGTGCATGTAAGTAAACATTATCATGATAATTTCAAAGTTTCTTTTTCGTTGTTTTCTGGAATTACGTAATGTAGACAAATTCTTTACACACCTTTCGATGCACTGAAACATCAGCAATGTTGCCAAGTCAGAGTGTTAATTAATGAAAACTACGATTTCCTTAGTTCCCCTTACAGAGGCCTCATCCGATTAGTTATCGGTGGAAATTAAAAATTCTTTTTTCTACTCCATAGTTTCCAAGCTACTCCAACTAAACAATCTGAAAATTAACAAGAGAACATCCAACATCCATACGTATGAGTTATGAGTCAATTTACATGTTTTGCAAAAAAAAAAAAAAAAAAAAAAAAAAAAAAAATTGCTCCTTCACTTACATCTGGCAACACTGTGTTGTTTCTAGTGTACTTCAATCGTTGCTTCCTAGTTTAAAATATGTGCATGAACAAAGCTTCATTTTGATATAACCATTATTTGTGTATCTCTTCAGGTTCAAAAGTTCTACTATTCCAAACTCTGGGTTGCATTGTATATTAGACACCCTGTACAAAGAGCAGTACGAACCACAAAAACACAAGTTAATGTTAAAATAACAATTAGGTGAAAGTCTGGCTTTAATTCTTTAATTACTAAGGACAATCTATTTAAACTTGAATCAGGAGTGGAGTTTACAAGAGGCTGTTGTATTTAACGAAGTGAAACGAAGTATGAATTAGCAAGCAAGAAAGGCGGAAATAAACAGTGTTTTATGTCTTCTTCCTTGTAAATGAGAATGAGATTATTAAGATGGATTACACACTTATCTGTATAACAATTCATAACAGAAAATTAATACGTTATAATTAAGTAATATATTCCTGAAAAAAATAAGTGGGAAATTGACAATTCTAATTTTCATTCTCTCTCTCTCTCTCTCTCTCTCTCTCTCTCTCTATATATATATATATATATATATATATATATATATATATATATATATATATATATATATATATATATATGCGGATTTAAGGGAAGCTATAGGGGCTATAGCTCCCCTTGACACTCATGTATACATTGGATAAAATGGGCTTCAATCCTGCTTTACATTGGATAAAGCGACAAACTATGATTTAGCCCCTCCCTTGATCATATACTGGATCTGCCACTATATATATATATATATATATATATATATATATATATATATATATATGGTGTATCAAAACAACACTAACAACGTTTTGGAGGTGATTCCTGACACCAAGATAAGACAAAAAGTGTAGACTAACCTGGGTGCACAAATGCTTTCTTTTGGAGTTATACGCTGGCGAAACCATGAAAAAATTAACTTTAAAGATCCATAGCTCCAAAACTATGGGACCTACCGAAGTCGGGTCAAGAGTTCACTTAGGAACTGGAATGTGCCCTATCCAAATATCCATGTTTCAGAATTCTGCGATACTTCCGCAACCATTTTTATAGAGGTAGTTGCTGAGTACTTCAAATTATGTACCTGCAGCCGAACACACACTATAAAAATTGTTGCGTGAGTACCTTAGGATTCTGAAACGTATTTTTGGATAGGGCGCATATTAGTTCCTAAGTGAAGTCTTGATCCGACTTCAGTAGGTTCCATAGTTTTGGAGCTATGAACCTTTAAATTTCATTTTTTCATATTTTCGGCAGCCTATAACTCCAAAAGGAAATACACCCTCCATTCCAAAAGAAACCGAACTTTTGAAAACAAATAGTACCACTAGTGCCATCTGTTGTAATATTTTACTGGTAGATGGCGTAGTCCCTCATTGACAACTGGTATAAATGTCATGACATTTGGATGCACGGCAACAAAGTTATTGCGTTTCAACTGTCAGTGTGTTGTGTACATCGGTCGGAAAATGAGTTTCAAACAACGAGCTGCAATTGAGTTTTGTGTTAAACTGGGTAAAACTTTTAGTGAAACGCACCAAATGCTACAAAATGCATATGGTGATGAGTGTCTATCCCGTACGCAAGTTTACGAGTGGTTCAGGCGATTCAAATCGGGTAGAGAGACGCTGGATAATGACGAAAGATCAGGCCGTCCCAGAACCGGATTATCGGAAGAAAACATCGAAAAAGTGCGTGAATTCATCAAACATAACAAAAAATCGTCGGTGAAAGTTATTGAAATGGAATTAGGCATTCCTCAAACAACCGCATACCGCATTTTGACCGAAGTTTTGGGCCTTAAGAAGGTTAATTCGCGGTTTGTACCACACAAACTCATCGAAGACCAAAAAGTTGATCGAATTGCGCATTGCAAAGACATCGTTAAAAGTGATCGGCAGGATCGAAACTTCTTGAAATCGATTGTAACTGGTGACGAGGCGTGGTGTTTTGAATATAAGCCCGAAACAAAGCGGCAAAGTGCTGAATGGAGAGCGCCGGATGAAAGGAACACCCAAAAAAGTCGCTTGGTGAAGTCAAAAGTTAAGGTGATGCTGATTTGTTTTTACGATTCAAAAGGAATTATCCACAAAGAATTTGTTCAGCCCGACCAGACAGTCACTGGAGAGTTTTACTTGGGCGTCATGAAGCGTTTGCTGGCAAGAATTCGTCGTATTCGGCCCGAATATCGCGAAATCGGCAGTTGGACTATTTTGGACGATAATGCACCATCACATCGTTCGCGACTTGTAACTGAATTTTTGGTCAAAAATCACATTATTCGGTTGCATCATGCGCCCTATTCACCAGATCTCGCTCCGTGCGATTTCTATCTGTTCCCGAAACTGCATTTGGCGATGAAAGAAAAGTGGCACGCATCGAGTGATGCCATTGAGAAGGCGACGACCGCCGTCCTAAAGACCATTCCAATAAAGGACATGGAGAAGTCGTTTGACAACTTGTTGGAGCGTGCAAATATGTGTATCGATGCACAAGGGGAATACATTGATTAATAAAAATGATTTGTTCCAAAATGTACATTGCTTTTTTGTTTTTTTTAAAACGTTCGGTTTCTTTTGGAATGGAGGGTGTATTCCTGCACCCGGTTAGTCTATACTTTTTGTCTTATTTTGGTATGAGGAATCACCCCCAAACGTTGTCGGTGTTGTTTTGAAACACCCTGTATATATATATGAAAGTGTTAGGCATCTCTCTATATAAGAAAGAGATTTTTTTCAGGTCCTTCAGGGTTAACCAGTTGTTCTAACCAGAACTGCTCCTTTCAAATTAATAGATGGGATTCTATCTGAATCAATAGCCCTAATCCAATTATTTATAATATTTTAATCCACTTTATAAATGGGACTCGTTTGTATGGTATATTTATTTTGATAAAATACGGCCTTACAACTTTTAAACTAATTGATACAAAACGTTAAATATTCTTGCCATGCAAATATCGGCAAAGGGGCATTGTTGAACTCTGTGATGCCGTCAGGTTAACAGTGTTGTCAACCCAACATGAACTTGTATTTTTCAAATAGCATTACGTCAGGTTAATGCAAATTTCAAATTTACATGTTAAATGGAAGCTTAGAATATTACATTTGTTCAGTGTTGCAAACTAAGTACACAGCAGTATCACCAAATTTTGGTGACCTCTATAATAACGTAAGTAAAACGGACGTGGCAACGCACATCCAAAGTACTTTAGTCTCTAACACTATGATCATGATAAAATGGTTTCGAATGAATACAAAGATTCCAGAGATTGAAAAGTTGACTTTTTTCAAAAGCCTTTATTTCGAAAAAGCTGCTTACTTAAGTACCTCATCCAGTTGCATAGATGATTTTCAATAGATGTGAAATCATAAAGCCCTTTACAGCAATTTGATTTTTCAATATATGTGAAATCATAAGGTCCTTTACAGCAATTTGATTTTTCAATAGATGTGAAATCATAAAGCCCTTTACAGCAATTTGATTTTTCAATAGATGTGAAATTATAAAGCCCTTCACAGTAATTTGTTTTTTCAATAGATGTGAAATCACGAAGCCCTTTACAGAAATTTGATTTTTCAATATATGTGAAATCATAAGGTCCTTTACAGCAATTTGATTTTTCAATAGATGTGAAATCATAAAGCCCTTTACAGCAATTTGATTTTTCAATAGATGTGAAATTATAAAGCCCTTACAGAAATTTGATTTCTCAACAGATGTGAAATCGTAAAGGCCTTTAAGCAATTTGATATCTCAAACTGATGTGAAAATATGGCAAATAGGGTAAAATTTGAAACACTTGTTAAAATTATGTAATTCCGAGAACTTGTTTTAATTAAACCAACTAAAAAGTATTGTTGTAAAGTCATTGAAACAAAGTTAATCAAAAATATTTTAAAAAGTTCCCACAAATGCGACATTTTAAGCAATATATCAAATTTATTTTTTCATATGTCCGAAATGTTTTGAGATATTAAATTGCTGTAAACGACAGAATGTTTTTTTATCTATATAGAAAATCATCTATATAATTGGGTGATACATATCTAAGCACTTTCTCGAAACAAAGTCCATTGGAAAATATCAAAGTTTTAATTCATTGTAACTTTGTTTCTACTTGTTTGAAGTAATCATATAATGACCACAGTATTCGATATGAATGAAGAGAGACTGATGAAATGAATGAAGAGAGGTTTCAGTCAGCAAGCTATAATTTTAGCAAACAACTTAATATCAACTGGGAGAAGAGAAATAGGCCTTAAATCTTCGTACTGTTGTTTTACGAGTAGGTTCGCTTTTGCTGTCTTAAGAATTACAATAGCACAAATATGAAGGAATTCGTCGCTTCGCGGGCATTAAAGAGGCCATCTAGGATGGACTCCAAATATTGGTAAAAATGACTGTAGAATTTTTACGGAATACCGTCTGCGATAACCAGATTGTTTAGCAGTAGAAAGAAAACTATGAATTTCGTCAATAATAATATAGCATGTAACGAAGAAGTCTTCTCAGATGTTAAAGGATGTACGGTAAAAGGTCAATGGAAAAGGAATAAGAAAAGGAATGATCAGGTGCTGAGATTGAGTAAACTGTGTATAGTGATGTTCAAAAGCGTGCAAAATAGGGGCCGTAGCCAGGGACGTAAATAAGGGCCCCGCAGATCCCGCATTGCGGGGGGGGATCAAACCATCAGGGGTCCCCAAATCGTGAAGTTGCACGTGGACAAGGGGCCCCACTCCACGCTGTCTGCGGAGAGGCCCCCAAACGTTTAGTTACGCCACTGGCCATAGCAGCGAACAAGGAAGGCGTCGAAAACGATGGTAACATCTTTACGATGGTAACATTGTTTTGCCGTACCTGTTGAACACGCGATGACCCAATGTGATCGTTCAATGGAGTAGAAACGAAATGGAATAGTATATCAAGCATGTTTGTGGGAGTGACAGGAGGGATGAGAGTAGCATACGGAGAGTAGAGATGAACTGTAACTGATGCTGTCGTAGTAGACGTGCCAAATGATAAATCGAAACAGCATCGGCAAGAAAACAATGATACAAATCGTCCTCGATATAACAGTTTAGAGCAGCGTTTCCCAACCGGTGTGCCGCGGCACATTGGTGTGCCGCGAATGGACCGCTGGTGTGCCGCGAGGAAATAAAAATAATACATTATTAATTCTATAGCAACCAAATTGCAAGACATAGGAAAAAATGTAGGCTATATTTTTGTATTTCACATTACTATGAATTTCTACCATAGAAAAACGTACTGTAATTGTAATATTTGGTCTAGGAATTAATTCGTGCGGTTGGTACGCACACATTGAAGCTGTAGTACAAACACAAAATACATAAATACCTTAAGAAAAATATTGTCCATCGCTAGCCACCACTTTCGCCCATCTGTCAGGCGTGGCGAAAGAAGTCCTCATCCTTGGAAGCGATCCAGTCAGAGACCCATGTTTCGATATCTTCTGAAGAAGTAAACCGCTGTCCAATCAAATCGTTGTTCATGCAATCGAACAAGTAGTAGTCCGAAGGAGCAACGTCTGGTGAATACGGCGGGTGGGGTAAAACTTCCCATCCGACATTTTCTAAATAGGTTTTGACCGGTTTTGCGACATGTGGGCGAGCGTTATCATGTTGAACAATAAGTTTATCATGTCTGTTCTCCCATTCTGGTCGTGTTCTGGCCAGAGCTTGCTTCAAACGCATTAATTGTCGTCGATAACGTTCTCCATTCATAGTTTCACCCGGTTGCAGCAGCTCATAGTACACCACACCTTTCATATCCCACCATATGCACAGCATAACCTTTGCACAGTGAATATCTCGTTTTGGTTGTGATGGACCTGGTTCACCTGGTTTCACCCAGGCCTTTTTTCGTTTAGGGTTCTCGTAATGGATCCACTTCTCATCACCCGTAATAATTCGATGCAGAAACCCCTTTCTGCTCTGTCGTTGAAGCAGCAATTCGCAAATGGTTTTTCGTCTTTCAACGTCTGTCTTTCAATTCATGTGGAACCCAATGTGACATCTTTTGAATCATTCCCATGGCTTTCAAGCGTTTGGAGATTGTTGTTTGATCAACGCCTAATGCTGCTGCAAGTTGTTCCTGCGTTTGACACGAATCCTGCTCGAGCAATGCTGTCAATTCTTCGTCTTGAAATTTTTTTGGCTGTCCAGCTCGCTCTTGGTCTGCCAAGCCGAAATCACCACTTCTAAACCGTGCAAACCACTTCTGACACGTTCGCTCAGCTAGAGCATGGTCACCATACACTTCCACCAAAATACGATGACTTTCAGTCGCACTTTTCTGCATGTTAAAGTAATGCAGCAGGACACCCCGCAAAAACACTTTATCAGGCACAATTTGCGCCATGTTCACTTAACTACAAACTGGTGTTGTTGACGCTTTAATCCACTGCCCTATACTACGAACGATACGCGATGACAGGGGTTTGCAACACATGTGTGGATACACGGAACTGTGGGACGCTCCGTTCGTTGCGCCATCTCTTGTCCACCCGCACGAATTAATTCCTAGACCAAATATATTATTCTACATCTATTACTGTGTAGCAGACAGTATTTCGGCTCGTACACATTTCCACGGTTAGCTGCTATGTTACGCTTCAATTGAGTCATATTAACACCGAGAAATGGACGCACTTGCACGGTACGCGTCAAGTGAACGTTCGTAGAACACTCATTTGCACGTGAATGACAGAACAACAATTTGTTCAACAGGTGTGTTTTGACTTCGAGCATTGCAAGCTGTGTGATTGCAATAATATGCACCGGTTTTGGTTAAAACAGCATAGTTTAAAGTACAAGACATTTGTTTGTTCGTTCGTTATTTAGTGATCTTCGTTCTTAGTGAAAGGTTGGATACAGTTTTCGAAAAAGAAAGCGTATTTTTAAAAAACTGAGTACTATATTTCATTGAAATTGTTTTCTATTTTAAAATTAGAATAAAAATAAGCATAATGAATTAGCATAGAGGAAAGCCAGTGATCGAGCTTTTATCTCTGTGAGAAGATCAGTAATCACAGAAAAAAATACCATGGTATTTTATATTTGCAAATAATAATAATAATATCTACGAGTGTGCCGCGAGAATTCAAATTACACCCGTAGTGTGCCGCAAGTTGAAAAAGGTTGGGAAACGCTGGTTTAGAGTATGAAAAAGTTGAAGGACTTTAAGGGGATATTTAATGACATAAAGTTGAGTCTGTAGAGGCGGAAGGAGATTCTAGTCAAAACTCTATCAATGAACTATATATGAAATCAACAGAGAGGATGTGTCCTGTCAGACTATCCGAGCTTGTCCATAAAAAGAAACTCTTAAGCTTAGGCTTAATATAAACAATAGGATAATATTGTTGCATGCGGGAGCAGTCTATCCATTGGGTAGGGAAATACCGTGAATAGTAGAAGAATATAAAGATAGATTTAATTTCCAACAAGATTTGTCACAAGTTAATTATAGGGAAGGGGAAAAACAAAAAAGTTCTGACAACTGCGGAATGATCTGTTGCCGGGTTTGTGTTTCAACAATATTGGATTTAAGGTCCAATGACAATTAATATAATTTATGCGTGACTTCACAATAATTGAAATGATATAACTGAAAACATGGGAAGACTTGGAAAAGAGAAGAGCGCTTATTAAATGTTGAGATTTAGCAAACTCGAAAAATTCGTGGCAGGATTTCATAGGAATGAGACTATTTCGTTCATGCAAAGTAGTATTATATCACGTAACAGGATGCACTTAAAAAAAAATGTATGAGTAACTGTCATGTGAGCAGGTTACGTAGCCAGAATGGAAGAAAGTTGGAACGTTTTCAAAGTCTTAACTGGAAGTCAGTTGGAAAACGATCATTAGAAAGATCTAGGCAGAGATGGGAGAGCAATATTAAGATGGGTCTCGCAGAAATAGAAATACCAAATAGAAACTGGACCAGATTGGCTAAGGACTCGGTTGTCAGTAGAGAGCTTTTGTGAACTTGGCATTAAACCTCCGGTTTTTATAGGCCATAGAGGTAGTTAGTTAATCAATTGGAGTAATGCTGGTAAAACGGGACATTAAATGATTCGTATTCGCGAACATGTAGGGGAGAAGGGGTCGAATTCTGCGCACTTAAGGAAAAATCGTTATTTCTCCGTTGTCTTTTAAAGCATAACGACATAAATTTGCACAGCCATTGTTTGCTATATAGTAGACAAGATAAACACGAAGCTTGAATGAAAGGTCACACCAGTACTCGATAATAGACAAAAAAAACCTGAACTATACATCTCCGCAGAATTACCGAACTAGGTGGGTAATACTGCGCGTAATATAGGATAATCCTGCGCGAAGCGACATATATATGTTTAAAGCAAGAAAACATTTTCATAACAAATAGCATACTTAGATTGTAACGGTGACGGTAACGGTGGAGGGTATTAGTGATTAAAATATGAACCAAAATTTTAATAACCTCCCGTTATCCGGAATCTCGGTAGCAGGAGCGCACGCTCCGAAAACAGTGTATCAAGAAATAGTGAACTCAAATAAGAATACTAAAATTAATACTACAATACTCTTGGGTCGTAATCGACAACTTACCATTCGAGCCTTCAATACAAATATCCACAACGTTGTAATTCCCGAAGTTGTCAGACGTAGCGTGGACGTAGAGAGATGATGCAATCTAGACTCAAAAGTTTCAGAATACACTTGCGTAAACTTGTTATTAAAAACCATACGTATTTATTTACTATATTTGTTTCTATAATACCACATTCTATCACAAAATAGTATTCATATACACAGATAATGCTCGCCACAAATAAACAATCTTTTGACGTAAATAGTCGCTTCAATAATGGCTTGGTAACGTCACTCACTTTAATTATTGATACCGTTCAACATAAAACTGAGATTGACAAGTAATTAAAAGAAATAAGATATATCAAACAAGGAAACATACAAAATACTATATACAACAAAAAAATAATAATACATGCAATAAGGTTTCTCTACTATTTAGTCTTTTTAGAATAAAGGAAAGTCCAGACGACAGTAGCAAATTATGTTATTTCATAAGTCCAGAAAGAATTGTTTTAGAGAAGCTTGATCTCTTATTTATTTTTATATTTATTATTTATTTTTATTTTTAATTATTTCCTTTTTACGGATGCACTAAACTATTACATTATACTTGCCGCTTGATATAATTGTTTCTATCTTCAGTTCTGTCTTTGCCTGAACAGATGATTCACTAGTGAAATAATAATTTGAATGCAAGGTGATGGACTGACACTTGATAGTCGCGACTGGCGAACTTTTATTTAAATTGAATTCAACTTATTACTGATATTTCAAACATTCTTCACAGATAAATATGTTAGCTAGCACAGTTTTCAGAAATAATGCAGTTATGTAACGATGTTATATCACTACTGTGGTTGTTAGATATTTTTATAGCTATAATTTGAAGTAATATTCCGCTATTATATAGGCCTATATCAAATATAGATTGATTTTGTTTTAAGCGCTTTTTATGTATATATGTTTCAAACTTGAGCTTACGACTAAAATAATTCAATACAAAGGAATGCGTTCATATTGTGCGCTCATTATATACACGACGTTCTATATTTACTGATCCTTTAGAGTGTCTACAAATTATTAACTTCTACTAATATTGACTGGCGCAAGAAACTTTATATTTACTTTTTGTAGCACTGATATGCAGTATCCAATAAAATAGATTAGGTCATGAATGAAGTATTTGAAATGGATATTATTATGTCGGCTTATATAAATAATGTACCAATATTTTAGATTTACTTTTTATATGCGCATATGTTTTTACGGTAATATCAAAAGAATTCTATAAGGTTACGAGTGCAAAGCATGCTTTAGTGTGTCGTATACCGTATACACATATTACTTGTTTTAATTCTTTTCGTTGACATTAGTACGTGACATGCGATGTTTACTTGCAGGGTCTTGTTTCTTCACAAATACGGCTTACTTGTTATTTTTCGAGCACATTCGTTTTTCTTACCTTCACCGGCAGGTTGAAGCACGTATTTACATTTCATCGTACCTCTTATGCTTCTTACTTTCCTATTACATCACTTAAAATGATTTTTCAGCTGCATTTCTCTTCTATTCTTCTCCAGCTGCCTGCCACCTGCTCCTCTTCTCACACTGCTGTCGATTCAACCTGCTGCTCCCTGATCATGTGTTGTCAATGTTGCCAGTAAAGTTTAGACAGCTCAGGTAGAGTTCAGAAGGTTACTGAGCGGAGCGTTCAGTCACCGCTTGAAGTGAGCGAAACGCAAAACTCGCGAAAACAACGGGTGCACAAATGCTGATGGGGCAGCGTGTCCTGTCACATATGGCGTCCGAATAGGTTGATCCCTGCGCCGTCACTAAACATTCACAGATTAACTTTCACTTAGTTCCACAGATACTTATACGAAGGAGATAATACACAAACAAATGAAACCTAACACATACACTTATATACATATATACACAATATTTTGAAATATGTACAGCCTGCAATCTATTCGCAGTATTCATTAGGCAAGTCCTTCAAAAGTTGACTGGCACAATTCTCTTCTGCCTTCTTCCGCCATATCCAGTATTCTTCCTTAGTGGGCTTCCACAATTTACACTGATGTTCGGATCGGTGTCCTATAGATTTTCCATTGTTCGGATCAATCAGCTCCACAACCTTAAGACTTGGCTTACGAACACATAAGTATGGTCCTGAGTACAGATCGAACATCTTTTTTATCTGCTATGCTGCTGCATCACTGATGGGATGTGCCCTGAGGAATATAAGATCGCCTACATTAGCATGCCGATCCGATGTCATTTTTTCGTTGGTACGTTGATTCTTCTTCCCTATCTGAGACTTCTTACGGTGTGCAATCATAAGTAGCCGGTTGTCCCATGAACTCCTGTCTTCATCAGTCTCCTCTTGGAACAGTCGTTTCATCACAGGCGTTACATCCTTCACGTTTAGATGTGCTTGGACTGGAGCAACGTTCAGATTCTCCACAATAGTATAATTCAGTAACATGACGATATTCCACAAGTGCTTACTCCAATCCACATGTTGTCCAGCACAATACAACCTCCAAAGCCTATTCATTTCTCTATGCATCCTCTCCACGGGATTTGCTTGAGGATGGTATGGTGTGGTGTGATACACTTTAACTCCTTTACTAGCCATTGATCCTAGGAACTTACTAGATACAAAACATGGGCCGTTGTCACATATAATGGCGTCTGGAATGCCTAAATGCATAAAATACAAATCCAGGCACCTCAAAATTGCAGCAGTTGTAGCTCGTCTCATTGGGTACGCTACTAGATGTCTGGTAAACACATCCATGCACGTGCATACATATGCCATGTTTGACTTGCTGGTTGGAAGCTTCCCTACCACATCAACTGATAATAACTCTCGAGCTCTCGAGACGGTGACTGACTGTAACTTCTTTGAAAGAGGATGAGGATCAGCTTTGTGTCTCATACACAATACACAACTGCGGATGTATTGTCGCACATCAGTATACATGTCTTCCCAAACGAAATTTTCTAGAAGCATCGTGTGTGTCTTTGCATAGCCAAAATGACCCTTGTCATCATGGTAACATCTCAGTACCCTCTTTACTAAGCTTTTGAGTACAACTATCCTCCATTTATCCTTCAAATGAAAATCACGTTTTAACAGCACACCTTGTTGGATCTTGTAATACAGACGTACAGATTTACCCCAACTTATTTCTGGTACATTGGTCTGATCTTGCTCCAGAGCATCAATATACTTCATTAACTGTGGATCTTCACGCTGGTATTGCTTCCAATCTTCACTGGTCATATTTGCTAAATCTCCTGGAAGGACATGAAAATTCAAAATTGTAACAATTCTAGGTGATTGACATACGGTAATACGAGACAAAGTATCCGCTGCTACATTGGTTACTCCAGGTATGTATTGGATTTCCAACTCTACATCTTGCATTTCAATACACCACCGATACAGCCTGGTATTCCAATATTTTATGCTCTTGAAATGCACTAAAGCTTGATGGTCAGTTTGTACGATCACATGATGCCCGATCAAGAGATTACGCCATTTTCTTATAGCTTTCACAACACCCAACATCTCTATTTCGGTAATGGTATAGCGAGATTCGCAAGGCTTAAGTATGTGTCCAGTGAAACCAATAACTCGTTTCTCATCTTCATAATCTTGTGTCAAAATAGCAGCAGTCCCAATAGTTGAGCCGTCAACTATGATAATGAAGTCTTTCGACATATCTGGATGCACCAAAAGTATGTTTTTACAGATCTCGTGTTTTATTTCCTCGAAACAATTCGTATGTTCAGGCAACCAGGTCCATTTCTTCCCTTGTTTAAGCAGCTGGTATAATGGTGCTGACTTACGAGCAAAATCATGTATAAACTTGGAGTACCACTGGAAAAATCCTAAGGTCCTTTGTAATATTTTTATAGTTGTTGGCCTTGGCAATGATTTAACTATATCCACGTACTCTGGATTTTTCGCTATTCCTACAGGTGTTACCACAAAACCTAAGAAATTTGTCTCAGATACCATGAATGTGCATTTCTTTAAATTGACTGTCATATTTGCTTCCTCCAACTTATACAATACTTGATCTAACAACTCGATATGAGCTACTGGATCAGTCCCTGGAATTAAAATATCATCTATATACAGTAAGATCTTTTCAAGAATAGCAGCTCCCAACACTCTCTGCAACGCTGCCATTAAACAAGCTCCACCATTCTTGTAACCAAAGGGTACTCTGCAATGCCGGTACATTTGGCCTTCAAAAGAGAATGCGACAAGATCCCTACAGTCTTCAGTTAACTCGATCTGGCAGTAGGAATGCACCAGGTCGAGGGACGTTGCACAGGTCATCCCATTAAATCTTGCAAAGAGGTCATCGAGGCGTTCGACCTTCAGATTTGTTAAAGATACGAATTTATTAAGTTGGACCAAATCAAGACAGACTCTAACCTCATCCAAGTTCTTCTTTCTGACTATTACCAGGGGATGATGATGTTTTGACACTGCAGGCTCAATGATACCTTGACGCAACCATTTTTGGATCTGCTCCCTTGCCTTATCTCGATAACACAGTGGAATTGGGTAAGGTCGTTTCACAATTGGATCTTCAGTGGTAACCTGGATTGTATACTTAAACTTGTTACATTTTCCTGGGAAATGGGCGAAAACTTTTCTTCTCTTCATCAGCACATTGAACAACATTTCCTTGTGTTCTGGAGCAATAGGAGTTTTCAGCACCACTTCTCTCACTTCTTCTGGGGTAGCGTACAGACTCTTTTCAGTCGCTTCTTACATGACTTCCATGACTTCCACTCTCTTTGGACAGCAAGCCGAACATTGAATCTCCTGAACAAGTGGGTCATACAAAGATTCCACAAGAGCTTGATCCTTTACTTGTGCCAGCGTAATTCGTCTCAGGTTGCAATCTTCTCTTTGCCTTGACCTAGCTTCATTATACGGATCTTCTTGTTGAATCAATACGCTGTTCCACTGATTTAAAACTTCTTTCAGATCTTCATGATCGCATCCACATACCTGTGAGCTGCATACTTCCTCTGGATGGCATTTGCATTCACTCCATTCTTCTATGACGTTTACAGGGAGATGGTAATCCACACTCAACTCATTAATCATATTATTACACGTACTTTCTTCCTCCCTCGCTTGAACCATGGGTACTACGACTTCTTGTTCCCCAGTTTGAACGGTTACCATGCCATTTCCAAAATTCATTCTGACTTGAAACTTGCTCATGTAATCACGACCCAGTAGAAGATCTTGGTTGAGCCCGTCGACCACAAAAGCTCGAACATCCGTCTGTATTCCCTTCATTGTCACAGGAAGATATACTTCTCCTTTCACCATTTTCTTCCTGGTTCCACTATAATCGACAAGAACTACGTGGGGTGCTGGTTTCAATTTCGGACGTGATATAATCTTCGTAACCTTTCTCCATAACTCTAAACTACACAACGTCACCTCAGCACCGCTATCAACAAGTGCTTGTACAACTTCATCCAACACACTCACTCGTATGATACCAGACCATTCTTTTATTCGTTCAAAGTCAGTCTTCACGTCATCAATATTCTCACAATCTGTGTTATACTCCCACTCTTGTCAAGCTATACATTGAAATTTAATTCGAAAAATATTTATCTCATTCCTACACTCAAACACACTATACACCACTATACACTTCCTCAGGTATATCCTCACTTACACTTTTCTCATGGGTCTTCTCACAACACAAATCGTACCTACCTCCGACCCGCGAGGTGGATACTTCATTTAGTTTTTTGAATCTGGACTTCCCCGAGGATCCCAACGGTGCTGAATATCCTCTTGGGAGGATCTCGGGTCATCTCTTTCATATTCTTCGTGTGTGGACCACTTCCTTTCTGGCCGTCTTCTTCCTCTCCAAGAACGTGCACGACCACCTCGTCTGCCGCGTCGATAGTTCCCGCGTCCTCTTGCACCATCTCGTCCTTCGTACGGTGATTCTTCTCTTCTGTTCGCAGGCTCTGTCTTGTTATCCTCCTGGTCCTTCGATATAGCTCCTACCTTAACTTTACGAGTAATCACCTCTTCACCGTCCTCCCATCTTCTAGCGCCATCTCTTCCTGTCTTCCGTCTTGCTTCCCATGTGTCGTGAATCAGTTCAAGTCGTCGGACTGTTTCAAGAATTTCTGCTAACTCCTGGCCTCGTGTTGAAACCAACTGTCTCTGATACTGAACTGGTAGCAAAGTTATGATAGTGTTGCAAATCTGGACTTCACTGCTCTGTGAATCCAAGTCCCTAATCTGACAAAATCGATTCGTAACAAAACGTTCAACACTCCCGTCAACCTTAGGGTTGAATGGCACAGTCTTAAGGCGCGTTAGCTTAGCACATGTCACATCTTCTGAATGATAATGCCTTAAGAACATTTGCTTGAAGTCGGCATACGTGAGGAACTTATTCACATTTGAATAATACCATGACAACACTGCGTCTCTTAGTATGAACGGTAATACCTTAAGCGCCTGACTAGGTAGCACCCCCATTAGAGCACACTCTCGCTCAAATTGTATGATAAATGCTTGAGCTGACAAATCACCTCTCTCTGGTGGATAGTGCGTGAACGATTTTATATCCGTCAATCGCAATTTCAGTTCCTTTTCGTCTTCTTCCTTTTCCATTTCCTCCCTGTAGTCCTGAGCTGCTTCCGAATAGACTCCGCGACGGTTCGTTAGTCTTCTGGCGTTTTCATTCTCGTTACCGTTAGAAGGAAGTTGTCTTCTTTGTCGGTTCCTTCTTCTTTCCGTCTTCGGGGACCATCCATCTTCTTCTGAATACCCGCTCTCATCAGACGAACTGGTCTTGATCCGTCTCCTTCGTCTTCTCCGATAACTTGGGTGCACCTCAGGTTCCTTGCTCCGAGAAGCCGCCGTACTATTGAGGGCACTTCTTCCACAGCAGGTACCACTGGAATCACTTCTATTGCGCCTCCCATCTAAGCTTGGAGATTGAGCAGGATAGTATGGCCGCTTCACTTCTGTTTCCCCTTCTACGCCTGAACTATGTCTTCGCCATTCCTCCTCTATCCTTTGTTGAAGTGACGCGATTGCTACCTCCTGACAAGCCAACTTTTCTTGTACTTTCCACAGTTCCGAAGTGTTTTGCCACATGACAGCCTTCGACTGACTCACTTCCGCGCGACAGTCTTGCAGTTGATTATTTATCACCGCGTTGGCTCTAATTACTTTCGCAGAAACCTCTTCTATCACCTTTCTACATTCATCGGTCTTCTGTAGGACTTTTAACTCTTCTTTGGCCAAACGATCATCTATCTGTGCGGTAGTCATCTGCAACACCTCATGCTTCACATCTGCAATCTCATCCTGCATCCTGTCCTGACATTGTGCCATACCTGTAACACAGCTCTTCGATACCTGATCGATTCTTCTATTTACTTCTTCAAATTGCTGACTCACCTTTTTCTCTGTTAGCATTGCTACTTCCTCGAGTTTACAGACAGTATTCTTCAAATCTTGAATCTCCTGCTGAGTTCCATCCATCTTTCGTGACAATTCATTTACCTGTTGAGTTAACACGGCGCTCGTCCTGTCAAACTTCTTGCTAACTTCTTCAATCTTGTTCTCCAATTGCTCTCTACTATCCTGTAAATCCTCCTGAATGACCTTCATCTCAATCTGAAAATCTTCCTTGATCTTCGATCTCAACTCGCATTGTCCCTTTTCATTATACTTCTCAAACATTCGGATAAGCATCTGCTCCATTGCATCCAAAGACAAACTTCGTTCTCCCATCTCCATCACCTTACGTGGTTTGCACTGTCCGCACTTCCATAATGCTTCAATAGGTACATCATCCTCGAGTTCATTTTGAGCATTCCATTCTTCCTCCGTCATTTGACTACACACGCGGTGATACCAGCGATCACACAGACAACATTGTACATGATACTCATCTCTAGCTGAATCCTCACAACATACTACTTGATCTGAGTCTGACATGGCCGCACCACCAGATTCGCTTGCATTTGCACTGTCTCTTTGTCGATTACGCCGATTTCCACCCATGATCACTTTTTTTTACGACGAAGTAAACTACACAACTAGCAGTCCACGAAAATCACACTCTTGATTGCAACTATTTTTCACAAGCGTCTGAGTCTCATAATCTAAAATGTAACGGTGACGGTAACGGTGGAGGGTATTAGTGATTAAAATATGAACCAAAATTTTAATAACCTCCCGTTATCCGGAATCTCGGTAGCAGGAGCGCACGCTCCGAAAACAGTGTATCAAGAAATAGTGAACTCAAATAAGAATACTAAAATTAATACTACAATACTCTTGGGTCGTAATCGACAACTTACCATTCGAGCCTTCAATACAAATATCCACAACGTTGTAATTCCCGAAGTTGTCAGACGTAGCGTGGACGTAGAGAGATGATGCAATCTAGACTCAAAAGTTTCAGAATACACTTGCGTAAACTTGTTATTAAAAACCATACGTATTTATTTACTATATTTGTTTCTATAATACCACATTCTATCACAAAATAGTATTCATATACACAGATAATGCTCGCCACAAATAAACAATCTTTTGACGTAAATAGTCGCTTCAATAATGGCTTGGTAACGTCACTCACTTTAATTATTGATACCGTTCAACATAAAACTGAGATTGACAAGTAATTAAAAGAAATAAGATATATCAAACAAGGAAACATACAAAATACTATATACAACAAAAAAATAATAATACATGCAATAAGGTTTCTCTACTATTTAGTCTTTTTAGAATAAAGGAAAGTCCAGACGACAGTAGCAAATTATGTTATTTCATAAGTCCAGAAAGAATTGTTTTAGAGAAGCTTGATCTCTTATTTATTTTTATATTTATTATTTATTTTTATTTTTAATTATTTCCTTTTTACGGATGCACTAAACTATTACATTATACTTGCCGCTTGATATAATTGTTTCTATCTTCAGTTCTGTCTTTGCCTGAACAGATGATTCACTAGTGAAATAATAATTTGAATGCAAGGTGATGGACTGACACTTGATAGTCGCGACTGGCGAACTTTTATTTAAATTGAATTCAACTTATTACTGATATTTCAAACATTCTTCACAGATAAATATGTTAGCTAGCACAGTTTTCAGAAATAATGCAGTTATGTAACGATGTTATATCACTACTGTGGTTGTTAGATATTTTTATAGCTATAATTTGAAGTAATATTCCGCTATTATATAGGCCTATATCAAATATAGATTGATTTTGTTTTAAGCGCTTTTTATGTATATATGTTTCAAACTTGAGCTTACGACTAAAATAATTCAATACAAAGGAATGCGTTCATATTGTGCGCTCATTATATACACGACGTTCTATATTTACTGATCCTTTAGAGTGTCTACAAATTATTAACTTCTACTAATATTGACTGGCGCAAGAAACTTTATATTTACTTTTTGTAGCACTGATATGCAGTATCCAATAAAATAGATTAGGTCATGAATGAAGTATTTGAAATGGATATTATTATGTCGGCTTATATAAATAATGTACCAATATTTTAGATTTACTTTTTATATGCGCATATGTTTTTACGGTAATATCAAAAGAATTCTATAAGGTTACGAGTGCAAAGCATGCTTTAGTGTGTCGTATACCGTATACACATATTACTTGTTTTAATTCTTTTCGTTGACATTAGTACGTGACATGCGATGTTTACTTGCAGGGTCTTGTTTCTTCACAAATACGGCTTACTTGTTATTTTTCGAGCACATTCGTTTTTCTTACCTTCACCGGCAGGTTGAAGCACGTATTTACATTTCATCGTACCTCTTATGCTTCTTACTTTCCTATTACATCACTTAAAATGATTTTTCAGCTGCATTTCTCTTCTATTCTTCTCCAGCTGCCTGCCACCTGCTCCTCTTCTCACACTGCTGTCGATTCAACCTGCTGCTCCCTGATCATGTGTTGTCAATGTTGCCAGTAAAGTTTAGACAGCTCAGGTAGAGTTCAGAAGGTTACTGAGCGGAGCGTTCAGTCACCGCTTGAAGTGAGCGAAACGCAAAACTCGCGAAAACAACGGGTGCACAAATGCTGATGGGGCAGCGTGTCCTGTCACAAGATATATATCTATATGGAGTCAGCGTTTCTTCCGGGGATGTTTTTGGGGGGCACTGTCCCCTCCTCCGGAACTCTGAGAGTGCCCCCCGGAGGAGACTAATATAACACGTCTATAATACTGTATAATAATAAATAGAATAGTACCAGCAGTGCCTCCCAGAATATCTCTACTAAGTGTCCCCCGGAACATTGTTTCTGAAAGAAACACTGAGTGGAGTGGGTTCAGAAAAAAAAAACGACAAGGGGGGCTACAAGTTTTACTATGTACTTTATTGTCTACTTGTTTCATCACTGAAAAAATACATATTTTTGAGTGCATTGAAACAATAAGCGTGTGATAATAAGGGATTTCTAAAATAGAGAGCATTGTTTTCAGTGGTGCGTAGAAAGGAATGTCAAACGGCTGAATCCTATGACATGTATGGGGAGATATTGATAATATTATTTTCCCAACAATAGATGTGAATTAGGAGTGAAATGTGGCTAGCATGGTTGTCAAGTATTAGAAGTACTGGACCAGTCGTAGATGGGCGCACAAAATTTCTAAAGTGATAAATTCATTGCATAAACAATCTATTACTTCATCCATTGTTACTGCAGGAACAGATTGCCTTATTGGACCTCATTTTTTATTGTTGTGACACGCGACGCCATGGCAATATAAACATGGGCGGGACGAAGATTCCACATGCACTAAAAGCACACACAACAGTGACTGTCTTTCCACGCTCGTACGAAATAGCAGTTCCTACCTGTTTCTGACCTTTAGGTGCTAAAATTCTAACATGTTTTTATATGTTCGAAATACCCGTTTCGTCCAGATTGAAAATCCTACTTAGGAGACAATGGTTCTTTTTCATTACTGTTTCCAACTTACTGAAGAATAGTGTCACGATTTCTTCATTGAAATCCTTTATCCTATTCAAACTTACTCCCTCAGGTTTCATTACGCTTATTCGTGATTTTTTTTAAAAAAACAGGCTTAACTAGTCCATACTAGCAATTTCGGTATCCCCATCCAGGGCCGGCGAGAGCGGTCGCGGGCCCCGGGGCTGAGCAATCCCGGGCCCCTTACATGTTTCCTTATGACTTTTTACGTACTTACCACTTTGGACGGGTATGAAATGAGTCTAAAATGAACATTAAGACTTATTTTGAAGTCTTTATTAGACCATTAATGCGTTTAATTTACATGTTAAACAGTATTGCTATATCTCCAAATAACTGAATAATAAGAACTCTGAACCTAACCTATGTTCACTGTTCGCTGAAAAAAAAAAAAAAAACATTAATTCACTATTTATGATTTTGTTTAGACCGTATACTTGTTGGTTCTAAGATTTTTGAAGGCTTCAAAACTAAAATGAATATATATATATATATATATATATATATATATATATATATATGGTCTAGGAATTAATTCGTGCGGGTGGACAAGAGATGGCGCAACGAACGGAGCGTCCCACAGGTCCGTGTATCCACACATGTGTTGCAAACCCCTGTCATCGCGTATCGTTCGTAGTATAGGGCAGTGGATTAAAGCGTCAACAACACCAGTTTGTAGTTAAGTGAACATGGCGCAATTTGTGCCTGATAAAGTGTTTTTGCGGGGTGTCCTGCTGCATTACTTTAACATGCAGAAAAGTGCGACTGAAAGTCATCGTATTTTGGTGGAAGTGTATGGTGACCATGCTCTAGCTGAGCGAACGTGTCAGAAGTGGTTTGCACGGTTTAGAAGTGGTGATTTCGGCTTGGCAGACCAAGAGCGAGCTGGACAGCCAAAAAAATTTCAAGACGAAGAATTGACAGCATTGCTCGAGCAGGATTCGTGTCAAACGCAGGAACAACTTGCAGCAGCATTAGGCGTTGATCAAACAACAGTCTCCAAACGCTTGAAAGCCATGGGAATGATTCAAAAGATGTCACATTGGGTTCCACATGAATTGAAAGACAGAGACGTTGAAAGACGAAAAACCATTTGCGAATTGCTGCTTCAACGACAGAGCAGAAAGGGGTTTCTGCATCGAATTATTACGGGTGATGAGAAGTGGATCCATTACGAGAACCCTAAACGAAAAAAGGCCTGGGTGAAACCAGGTGAACCAGGTCCATCACAACCAAAACGAGATATTCACTGTGCAAAGGTTATGCTGTGCATATGGTGGGATATGAAAGGTGTGGTGTACTATGAGCTGCTGCAACCGGGTGAAACTATGAATGGAGAACGTTATCGACGACAATTAATGCGTTTGAAGCAAGCTCTGGCCAGAACACGACCAGAATGGGAGAACAGACATGATAAACTTATTGTTCAACATGATAACGCTCGCCCACATGTCGCAAAACCGGTCAAAACCTATTTAGAAAATGTCGGATGGGAAGTTTTACCCCACCCGCCGTATTCACCAGACGTTGCTCCTTCGGACTACTACTTGTTCGATTGCATGAACAACGATTTGATTGGACAGCGGTTTACTTCTTCAGAAGATATCGAAACATGGGTCTCTGACTGGATCGCTTCCAAGGATGAGGACTTCTTTCGCCACGCCTGACAGATGGGCGAAAGTGGTGGCTAGCGATGGACAATATTTTTCTTAAGGTATTTATGTATTTTGTGTTTGTACTACAGCTTCAATGTGTGCGTACCAACCGCACGAATTAATTCCTAGACCAAATATATATATATACAATGGTATCAAAATATAGAAAAAAAGTAACTTATCTATTTGTAATAGCAAAAGTTCTCCCCTAATGCTCAATCAAATGCTCAAAACAAACTAATTTGTGAAGGTAATACAAAAAGAAAGTATTAAATAGTTAATACAAATTGAGAAAGTAAATGTTCTCAACCATCCAACCTACCCTGTACTATGCATATCTTTGCACAAATTGTTGCTATAAATAATTATATAGAAGTAAGCTATGCAGTTAGTCTTCCTTAACTAGAGACATGAGGCATTAGGCCTAATTTAGTTCAATGAAATATTGCTCAAATTAACTATGTGATTAATAATGTGATGTTAATAGTATTTTTTTTTTTTTTTTTTTAAGGGCGAATTCATCAATGATAGAATCCAGTTTGATCACTTAAGTTCTGTCTCCACTGCCAACAAGCCTAAGCTTGATAATCTGTCTTGACACATTGTAGAGAGTAAAACATTTTTTACTCTATTTAACAGAGAGAAAGAGCGCTCTGCACTAACAACGGTAGCAGGGATTGTGGCGAATATACGAAGGGCCACTGTCAGATTTGGAAATAAAGTTTCTAGATTCAAAGTTTTGATGTTATTTAGGAGATCCCATGATGAAAGCGTTTTATCACCAAAATTGGCCGAATATATCAATTTCAGGCTATGCAGTTCATCAGAAAGATAATCTCCTAAATCTTTTGGCTATCGCTGAATTAGTGCAGCTTCTTGTTCTTGGATCTGGTCATCTGTCATTTCTTTGCAAGACCACAGTACACAAAAATTGTTACACAAAAAGTGCACTGATTGGAAGCGAACTGAGTAAAAAATATACAACATTTAGTAATTCTTTATCCTCGGCCGCTGGGCCCCCTTTGGGGACCTGGGCCCCAGGGCTCTGGCCCCTCCTACCCTCCCTTCTCGCCGGCCCTGTCCCCATCAAAATTATGGGCAATTCGATTTGCTTCAGAAATTCGTATGCCAAACGCCAATGGTCTATAGGTGTGATACCAAAAAGTAAATTTGCAACGATGATCACATAGTCCACCAATTCACGTTCTTGTTCTCGCGAGAACAGTGATTTCCTTCCGAGAGTTACACCGTATTTCCAGTTTTCATGCCTAGACGAATAGCATATTCTGCTGTTCCGTACAAATCTTCCAACTTCTCGAATCGCACACCCACTTTTAACAACATAGTTGTTTCTCTGCATAACCACTTCTCGTAGTTGTTCTTTCTATTCTTTTCGGTATCTGTAATGAAAGAGTGACGATATTTTGAGGATCTATTACGTACGCTTGTCATTAACATAAACACTTTTGAGGTGCAATTCTGCGCACTGCGCAGAATATCCCATCGATTTTGCGCAGAATAACCCCACTCCGCTATTTAACAAAAAAACACGAAAATACGACATATTAAATATTGTTTAGCACTCGAATTGCCATGATTATAATGTCCATTATACAATATAAATGGAACATTAAAAAAACTGCCTAGAAATATATAAAGTATAGAACGTGCCTCTTAATTTGTTTGAAGAAATAATTCAATGGCCACTTACAGCCTAAACATTTGACTTAATGTTTGAGTTAATGTTAGGACTTCTCTCCCTTAATGTTAGTTACTAATAATGGTTCCTTCGTTGCAGCAACAACAAATCTGTCGTAAATGATCTCCAAGTTCAAGAAACAGGTGTGCGCAGAATTCGACTACCTTCCCCTAGATATAAAATGAAATAATGGGTATGTCTCCTATGTAACAAAGTATTACTCGTTCTTCCGTGTCAAAAGCAGTGCGATCAGCACTAAGGTCTCCTTTATCAGTACAGCGGATCCTGTCTGGTTTCTCACATTTACAATAGCTGTATAGCCATGCATAAAGGACAGGTCCGAAAATAGGACTTTCTAAAGTGAAACAGCTTCACACTCACTCCTGGTAATAAACTGAGACAGAAAGACTCTCTGATCAGATTGAGTACAGTAAATACTTGAAACAGTGTAGCGTTGGTGGCATAATAATTATACGCAAAAATGACAATAAATGAATGGTGTAACATAGAATAATATATACTTACGAAATGTAGATGCAATAACTGAAGGAAGAAAAAAATTATAAAGATCTTGCAGTATAAAGTGACACCAAGACAACGCAAAATGAGGCATAGGTTGAACAATTTATGCAAGCCACCAATGTCGAGAACAAAAACGAAAAACGAAGTGTAACATTTGTGTGAAAACAGAAAATAATCACTGGCACAGAAACACAGACTGATGTCAACTCAGTTAGAAGTGGCGTTATCTGATTGTAATACACGTTGAGACTTGTTAGGAACATCGACTAAACTGTATTTAGTTCAGGAAGAGTCACATTATTTAGTAGATAATTTTGATACTTTACGACGTTTACATGTTGGAGTGTGAGCAATCACTGCTTCCAGGTGATTTTTCCGACTAAAGAGTGTAAAGATGGGAATCGGTAAAATTACGTAATTCACTAAGTAAGGATTGATTGATGTCTTCTGCTTCAATTGGTTGCTGTGCAGAAATTGTTGTATCTTCCAGATTGGTATCTGTCGTCAATAATAATCATGTATGATATCCTTCACCTGTTTCACTAGTAATTTCCAGTGATAAGGGTGTTGGACTGATACTTGAGAGGTCCGGAGGGGACTTATCGAGTACAAAAGATTTACAAACTTCTAGGGGTATAGGTGTGCACTAGTATTTGGGAGGGCCTGAATCGAACACCCTAAGAGAGTAGGCTTACACAATTGCGGAACTCTTGAGGGCCTTGCAGAGGAGGAATAAGACTAGTAGTTGTACCTGAAGTTGGCAGTATTATTGATGACAAAGGATTACGGTCCTTAATATTGTTGTGCACACCAAACCAAAAAAGTAGGTAATGTGTTGGTTATGGTACGAAACACCTTCCTTATAACCTGGCACAATCATATTGATGGAATATGGTTTTGAAGTTTTAATTGCACTATACGAACACAACCATCAATACCAGGAGGAAAAGTTGGGTTCCAATTTTGGCATTCAATTTCAATGACTAGATCATATTGACTAAGTGGTTCTTCCAATAAATTCAACGGAAGTTCAAGAGGGAAGTCGTAAACACGAACAGTTTTAATGTTAACATAGGCTGGCATAGTATGTACTTGGCTCACTGTATTATTCGTGCGTTTAAATTCCAGGGTTGATGACACAGTATGAAGAGATTGTTCAGTCTTCCGTATGATAAAAATGTAGATAAATCGCGTATTCCTTTGAATTTAACTGAAAATCACTGATTTTTATCAAAGATACCCGGAAAGGTTGTAACCGGCCATTGATAGATTTGACTGACATCTGGGCGGACACTTGTATGCTTATCGAACAAAAGTTTAATTTGACACTTTTTGTTGCTGCCATTGAAGTACGTAGTTAAACTCAGTAATCTTGAATGCACAATAAGACACTATAATAAGTGTGAAGAAAACTTCAAACACCACAAATGAACTAAATACGTTCAATGCAAAGCACTAAAGAAACATCTTATTACCAGATAGGTTGCACACCGGAACGAGACGAACAACTGAACATTCTGCTCGCTGCTAGGGTAATCCACTGAGCCACTGCGACCCCGATGATATGGATTCGGTACCGCAAGAATACGTTCCATTTCCAACTTTATTCCTCTCGTGGAATCGGATGTAGCAGAATATACTACCATCTTGTTTGAATATCAATCTTCATATATCAAAGACAGTAAGAATGTGCAAGAAATCATTTTTTAATATTGCATTGGCGTACAAATTACAAGTTCCATCTCTGATCGTATACCCTTATTGCATCTAAAGGTTACGCTCACGCCTTTGGTGCAAGCGGTCCCGGGTTCGATTCTCAGTGTGATCACTCAGTTGTAAAGGCGTAATAGCTTTCTCAGGCCAGTCATTCTGAGTGAGATTTTCTGGGTTTTCTTCATTCATAACAAGCAAACGCCACGATGGTAACAATCATACAGGTCCGAGGACATTTCCTTCCTTCCCCCTCCCCCAGATAATATGTTCCCAGAGGGATATCATCCCTTATATATGACGGGCTTAAGGCAACATATCCCAGTAATGCCCAGAAAAATCTGCAAATGAAAATAATAAATGGGAGTTATGGGTCTACTACCTAGTTATAGTATTGAGTTCGCGTAATTTGGAAGTCTGCCGTAATTTCACAATGCGAAATGAAACTCACTTGCTTTAACACAAGTGAGGTCATACTGAATTTCTCTTATGTGAGGTTGGAGTAACAAACACAACGTTCATACATTATCTTTGAAATGTAATGGGGTGAACTTAAACTTTTTATTGTTTATCTCCGAAGTAGGGATGGCCAGATCCGGATATTTTTGGATCCGGATATCCGGACACTGGATCCGGATCCGAAAATCCGAATCTTGGATCCGGATCCGAAAAAACGGATCTTGGATCCGGATCCGAAAAAACGAATCTTGGATCCGGATCCGAAAAAACGGATCTTGGATCCGGATTCGAAACTCCGTGTCAGAAAATTCGGGTGTTCCGAATCAGCAAAATTTTCGAAATTATTGACAAAGTGATTTTCATTCCTATGCTTAAAATAAGATTTTAAGACACTTTTGGTATCTGATCGTGTGACAGCCTTGCGTTCTCTTCATTCTGTTGATATTTGGTTTTCGTGCCTTAATATGTCACAATTACTCCAAATTTGATTGAGTAAAACTGTCGACTTAGGTGAGCTCAGTGGTAGAGCGTTCACCTCCGGTGCTTGGGGTCCCTGGTTCGATCCCAGCTCGCGCCGTGTGGACTTTGTGGTGGACAAACATCGTGCTCGTGGGTTTTCTCGGGGTTTTCCCGTTTCCTCCCACTTTCTTCATTTCATTTATTTCTCATAATCACCGTCTCCTTTAGCATAACCGGCATAAACGTGGGACGTAAAACTCAAAGATTTCATTTCATAACGAACTTTTGTTCAAATAACAAGTTTCATTTCTCTAACATTCCAGGATTCCGAGATATAAAAGTCTTTTCTCCCCGCCCCTTTTCTTCCCCTCTAAGACATACATCAAAAAACGCTTAAGTACATACCTAATTATTTCAAATGTAAAGTCCAAATACCAAATTCTATGCTCCTAACCTTCAAAGGTTCCCATATATCGACATGTTATTATAATAATTACAATCCCCACCCTCTTTCCTTTCCATCTCTTCTCTTTTCCTTTTTACTAAAACGTCAAAAAACACTGAAACACATGTCAAATTATTTGCAATGAGAAATGCAAATACCAAATTTCAAGTCTCTAACCTTAAATGATTGAACATATTAATACAATAATTCTAATCTCCACTTAATTTTCTTCTCGCCCTTTTTCTTCCCTTCTGGGCCACATATAAAAAAAACGTTGAAATACGTATCTAATTATTTTAAGTGAGAAGTCCAAATACCAAATTCCATGTTTCTAACCCTTTAAGTTTCCAAGATATAGGCATATTATTATACTAATTGCAATAATTGCAATTACCACCCGTTCTTTTACTTTCTACATCTTCCCTGCCCCTTCTAATTTAAAAATCAAAAAGCACTTTAACAAGTATCAAATTATTTTCAATGAGAAACCCAAATACCAAATTTGAAGTATCTAACGTCAAGAATCATCATTATTTTCCACCCCATTTCCCCCTTCCTCGTCGAATTTCCCAAAGTCCTTCCTTAGTAGTATCCTACGTCACAAAGCCTATAAACTGTCCAAATTTCACGTTTGTAGCTTAAGCGATTTGGCCTGTACGGTGATCTGTCACTCACTCACTCAGGACTTTGCCCTTTTTATATAGAGAGATTTAAGATTTTATGGGAAAGCCATGGATTTTGTCCTAAAGCCGCCAGTGTCTTAGAAATGTAATAGCTTTGCTATAAACTTTAAGCAATCAACTGACTGAACTGCGTCTATATGTATTATGTAAAATGCCGCTTATGATATTTATTTTGCTCGTAATAAAAAATAGAAATAATGACGAAAATTCAAAGACATCCATGATTTTAGCGTAATGCTGCAGGAGTTCAGATCATTGAATTAATCATAAGAGCCGACTGTATAAAATAGACTACATTAAATTCCAATGTGGCACAAAGAAGATATGCAGCATTACTATGCAGTTTTTCAACGTTATAACTCAATCTGAAAATATTATCATAGGTCTCACAAACAATCGAGTTTTAATCCTAACTCGATTAATATATAACAAAAGGCAGATCTATACAATTACTGACTTGAGATGAAAGTGGCATACTTGTAGTACGTTTAAAGATATACTAAAGACTAAATGATGGGGTGTGCGCAACAGTGGTCTAACCCCGAAAAATGTGAAAATGAGATTTTCATGTAATCTTTTGTCATTTAAATTGAATTGTCTTCCCACTGAGTTAGATAAAATTCACCTATTTTATACATATGGATATTTTAGTTCTGGGTCTCAATCTAAGGCCTAAAATATTCAAATCAGGAGTCCGAATCTGAACTTCGAAATTTCGGGTGTGGATAGAGGAACCGAATATCCGGATACAATATTCGAAACTTCGGATCCGGATCCAAGATCCAAAATTCCGGATCCGGATTCAAGATACAAAACTTCGGATCCGGATCCAAGATTCGAAATTCCGGATATTATAGGATCCGGATATCCGAGATCCGGATCCATCTGGCCATCCCTACTCCGAAGCAGTGTTGCTAAGTTGATTAAAGTCATTTTTGACGGGAAATTTCCAAAACTTCCCTTTATTATTTTCTGTTTTTTTTTTTTTTTTTTTTTAAGAGTATTCAAAGGAAACTTATACCAAAGGAAAGACCATTCAATTGTAATTCAAATGAGATATAAATCATATTTCCATTTTAATTAGGAATAGAGTTATATGTGTCTTAGGTTAGTGAAAGTTTATAATTTGCGAGAAGAGGAAATTCTTGTAAAGGGCTAAAGTTTTAAGCAGGTATACATTTTTCTGCCAAACCAATGCAGAGTTACATAACTTTACATGAGCATTTTTAAAACATGTTTAATACAATCAAACAAGTAAAAAGTCTCCCCTAACAGAACGTTTGCTTCTAACCCCCCCCCCAAAAAAAAATTGTAAACATAATATTATATCAATTATTAGCCTAATTTATTTTTAATAGTAACTTAAATTGGAGTCATTATAACCGAAAATGAAATGAAATCTTTGAGTTTTACGTCCCACGTTTATGCCGGTGAGGCTAAAGGAGACGGTGATGATGAGTAATGAATGAAATTGTGGAATGAAGAAAGTGGGAGGAAACGGGAGAACCCCGAGGAAACCCACGCACACGGTGTTTGTCCACCACAAGGTTCACTTGGTAGGGCCTGGGATCGAACCCGGGACTCCAAGCACCAGAGCTGAACGCTCTACCACTGAGCCACCGCGTCCCCATTATATTATTCTTTTTGAAGTCTACCACAGGCTGAAGAAGGAAGTAGCATCTTCCGAAAGCGCTACCTGTTGCATGGAGAAGAAAATTCTGCTACATATTTTTTGCGGTGAGTAGTAGCCTTTTTGCTTTTTCTCAGCGAATACAATCACCGCTCGCAATGTTGTGATAAGTATATTATTACTTTATTTAATGTGTTTTCGTCTCATGTGTTCATATTGTTTCTGTGTGTCACGGTCTAAGCGATTGTCTGGATGTCCATGAGGATTTCGAGACGAGACATCCGAACCTCTTGGTACTTTATGCAGATTTATTGTCAAGACCTGAGAACGATTCGGGGAAAGTTCTGTAGTTCCTTTTTGGAGATGTTCTTCAGTGTCTTAACCAGGTAAGCTCAGTTGTTTTGAAAGTATCCATTGGTTGGACGACAAGAGCAGACCCGGAAAACGGTTTTATCATGATAATGAATAATCCATTATTTTTTTAAAAAATAAGTTCCATTTACATACATTGTAACTCAAAGTTTCTTATGAAATCGCTTATTTTTTGGACTTTGGTTCTTTATTGTGTTCTTCATCCACGATCTAATAACTTACCACCACATATAATAAATATGTTGCTGCATCTTTTCTGATGATAAGAAAAATAGGACATAAGTACATAAGGCATCAATACAGTAAATTGAGATACTACATTCAAAACTAGTTATTGCAGGTTGTGTTAATCCAGAGGTGAAAGTGAATCTGAAAGGGTAGGGAGACGCATGACGTCACTCCGTCCTTCGTGCCTATCTTTGTCCATTGTAATTTTTTAGGAAGTGGGAGGACACCATAGATATTTTTTAAAAGTGGGGTAACGTCGTCCCCCGTGTCCCCCCCACTTTTAACCCTGTGTACATCCAGACTGTGGAAAGTTTATAGTATATCAAGAACATAAATATATGTATAATGAACAGTGTATATTTAGTGTAAATACTGTATATAACTGAATAATAAACAGGCTCGGATATTGCTACAATTGTTGATGGGAGTATATGTATTTAAAAGAAAACATAATAAACTGAGTTACCTCTATCTGTTGATCCTTTATTGTCCATTGCGTCAACCAGAAGCATCCAGGACAACATTAAAATATCCTACAAAAAAAGAAAATATGTGAATTTAGAACTAGTGATCCTGTAGTGCAATTGTACTAGGCTATTTACTTAAACTGTGTGAAAATTCCATTACTCTTAAAAGAGAAATACGAGGATAAGCCAAAAATTATCCGCAATGTAGCTATAACTTTCCTTACATTGTTCATACTGACCTGTCTTCGTTTATATTATTGCTATACTGTTGTGGTTATGCTATGAAAGTTTGATCCTAATTCCTCCATTTGTCATCCTTTTGTTGCAGATATATCATGGCCGCTCCATTAAAAGTTTGCACCAAAGAGGAACAATGAGCAATGATCCGGTTTTTCTGGTCGGAAGGTGTATCAGGAGCTGTATTCTATCAAAGGCTTTTGGCACAATACGGGAATAGTGTCTTGTCGCAATGAAGTGAATGAATACGCACGAGGAAGGAGCTGTAGATGGTCGTCCCGGCTTGTGCGACCATTTTTGAATTTTCAATCCATTCGTAGACACTCCGTTGCGACAAGATACTGTTTCGGTATTGTTCCAAAAGTCTTTGATAGAATACAGCTCCTGATACACCTTCCGACCACAAAAACCGGATCACTGCTCCTTGTTCCTCTTGGTCCAAATTTTAATATAGCGGCCATGATCTATCTGCAACAAAAGAAAGACAAATGGAGGAATTAGGATCAAGCTTTCATAGCATGACCACAACAGTAGAACAATAAAATAAACGAGGACAAAGGTTAATATGAATGAACAATATAAGAAAAGCTATAGCTACATTGCTGATAATTTTTGACTTGCTCTCGTAATATCTTTCACTTACATTTGTGCTGTTGCCTTTGTGCCATTACAATACGGTATCGATACAATCAAGCTTTAGATTCTTTTAGATTTTTTAAATACCCTTTACTTATGGAAAACATCATTTGTAGGTTTACAGCAAAGAAATTTGTAAAAAGGGCGCGCGGTGGCTCAGTTGTAGAGCGTTCACCTCCGGTGCTTGGGGTCCCTGGTTCGATCCCAGCTCGCGACGTAAGGACTTTTCTCCCACTTTCTTCATTCCACCATTTTCACTCATCTCTCATTATCACCGTCTCCTTTAGCCTAACCGGCATAACCGTGGGACGTTAAACTTAAAGATTTCATTTCATTTCATTTCAAATTTGTAGAAGTAAGCTAATTGTCCTTGGTGCAATAGTTTTTTTTTTTTTTTTAAATCTGTTTGCAAGGACTGTAACAACTCAATTGTGTCCCTAAATAGTGCACAATATTTAGGAATATCATTATTTTATAGATCGGGTGATCTACACTTACTAGCAAGGTTAGCTGGTTTAAACCTTGATTTAAACCAGCTGTTTTTTTCACAAAAACCACCTGCTTTAAACCAAACAAAAAAGAACGAAAAATGCTTTAAATCGTGTGAACTTCATGACGACATCTCCACATATGAAACCATCTGCATTACGTTTATCTACTTTTCACCTTTTAATCAAGGGATCCCGTGTTCAATTCTCGGTCTAACCACAACCCATCTTTCAAGTGTAAACCAAGTAGCGATTCGAGGTGTCCCTTTAAGCGAAAGTCTTCTCCGTGATAACCTTGGTATTTCATAAGGATGTTAAGCCTAAACATACGAAACGAAACCAAATTATATATTTCTACTTGCCTGAATGCCTGTTGTGTTATAAAGAAGCCAAGGTTGCTTAAACATATTGATAGAAATTGGCAAAATTTATCAACTGCCTACGTAGCTTCCAACATCAGCTTGGATTTGACTTTGTTTTAATTTTATTGAATGAAATCTACGTACCAAATTTGTAATTTAATACCTCAGTTTTAGCGTAGTGATTATGATACGTTGACCTTAAAATTTTATATACAAATACATTTAAAGTAATAACAGGATTTTCCCAATGGCTAAGACAGGAGTTTCCCAATTTATATATAATTGTATAATGTTTTTACTTGTGTAACTGTTTATCTTTTTGTCCTTCTGAAATGACTCTTGACAATTATAATAACAACTAGGCCTATGTAAAGATCAGTACAACTTTTTTTTTTTTTTTTTTTAATCAGGAGTCCTTCATGAGTGAGTCGGCAATCGCATTTGTGATCAATTAGTCCCGGTTTCGTGTCGAAATGGACAATTTTTCTTGGATGAAGCCGAGAAGCGGTTTGGATTCCGCTTTAGCTTATGTGACCTCTTCCAGCATAACCTTGTTGTTGCATAATAACACCAAGGCGAATCAAACTAATTTCTGTCCATATCTAATATAAAATACATAGAGTAAATTATTTAAACCAAAAGTACCTGGTTTAAACAAACAAACAAAAGAAAACAGGTTTAAACCAAAAAACCTGGTTTTTTGGTTTTCTCAATAAAAACCATGGTTTTTGCCAACCCTGCTTACTAAACATTAAAGTGCCATATTACTGTGATATATTTGTTGGTGCTTTCATATTTTAGTATAAGCAATTGAAAAACTACGTATGTGCGTAGTTTAGTACATTATCCATAACAAAACATTGTGACATAACACAGAGCAAACTAAAATTTAAAAAAAGTGAAACTTTTAATAGCTCGTGGTTATTCTCTGTAAGATTCGGATGTTAAGTCGAATGAATTAAGTTTGAATTATCAGTGGAACGATGTTATGGGAGGATATACAGTGGGCTCAACCACTCGTCTTCCAAGAAATAAATCATTTCCGTTATCAGCTGCGCTCGGTATTCACAAAAATATATCGTACAACTACGAACAAACTAATTGCTAGAGATTGATATTTTTGTCTCGATTTTGTTTGGATAATTGCTTTGTGTATCTCGTGCAGTGCGGTTATTTTTATGTAGGCTTGCCATAATTTTTTGTTGACTAACCGGGACACTAAAGGGGAATTAAAATACACCACAATGTTTATTACATTGCTACTTTTTCTCTATTACAGCATTTGGTACGTTTATACAATATGAGTTCCAATTAAAGCTAATTCCAAGGAGCTTGCCAGCCATTTGCCAAATTTAAGCAAACTTGTAGCAGACTGTCTGTCTGTCAGCTACAGACATGCAATAGAGCAGTGCTATTAAGATTGCTTTTTAAATCACTCATATTTTTCACTTGACTGCATATTTCTCAATATGTCCTTTTTGTTTTTATTTTGTTATAAAATTCACAGCAAGTAAGTCCAAAATTTACTTTACGCAGCATCAATGCACGTATTGTTGACTGATGCGTCAAACCTCTGTCATCTGCCCAAGCGTTATTCATCAACGAGAAAACTCTCTCTACTAGAGATGATGGTCCGGGAAGGCAAAAGATGTACTCGACTATCAGCTGAATTTTGCACATTGGGATGTCATTTTATTTAGCATGGCTGAAGAGTTACATCCATTTTTCTTCATTCGATAGCTTTTTGACGTTTCCTTTGTCTTCTCTTTTCCAGGTTCCCACTTTAGAAGTCTAAAATATTTTAGCAACGACAACTTCGTCAAAAAAGTTCATCTATATTTATCATACCTTTTCCGACAGTTTTGTTTATCTTTTCTACTCTTTTTTCTATATTATCCCAACAGACATAGTCATTGGCATCGCCAAAACTGTTCTCCCAAAGTTTTATGTAAGATATACACGATCATAGAGTGCCTTGAAGTTATTTTGAATGTTGATATTATCTAGCTGACTTTTTTCTTACATTTTTTAAAAGATTTTTTGCACCAACAGGAACAAGATTACAGTTTCTTCTTTCTTCCAGATTTTCTTTCAATTTTTGGAGTGCATCTGCAATATCAGTGGCACTTTATTTGTCTCTCTTCATGGCTAAAACAGTTTTGTTAAACAAAAATAGATGGGCGTGAACAAACCATAGGTACAGGTAGAACTCACTTCGTTCATCATCAAAAAAGTTTTTGATTAGAGCTGGACAGATTTCTTGTGAGTTAAAATACTCTTCCAAGCTTTCAAAAATTTGCAAAATTCTCTCAATTGCTGGGATCAGTGAAACAAATCTTGTTTTCCCATGCTGCAAAATCTTACGGTATTCTATTTCAGTATATTCAGAGAATTGTTTCATCTGTGTCACACGTGCAGTATAGATGTGAAAGTATTTATAAATTTTAACTACTAATGCTTCCAATTCAATATGAAGTATATCAACCGCTCTTTGAATAGAATTATGTGCAATGAGGGCACCACAACCAAACATATTAATGGATCTACCGAGCTCGTTCTTGGTAAGTGTGAATACGTTATTTCTTTCTCCTCTCTTCACTCCCCAAAGTTCGCATTTCAATTGTTGAAACAAAAACCAACGGTTATGTGTTCTAAGTTATTTTTCCCGATGAATGAGAGATGATGATTTGACAATATCGCTGCACTTTCACCTGCAACAGATTTAAAATCCAACAACCTAACCTGGATCCCAAATTCATGTTTGAAATACCTTACAAAGGGATGTCCAAAATTTTCCGGAATCCGAATTCCGGAAACTTTATTTTTCGGCATCGGAAATTTTATATTCCGGAGTTTGGAAAATTCGGAAAAGTTCCGAAATTTTTCCGATTTTATTTTTTTGATACCGGAAAATAAAAATTCCGGAATTGGCCATCCCTAGCTAGTAGCTGTTAAAATATTAAAAAGGAAAACAATACCATAATGAATATATAATTAGTATTAGTTTCTTGTAGTTGGAGATGTCTTATCACTTAGGTAGAGAATTTCTACTGCAGTTATTTACTGCTTTATGAGGAAGGTGTTATTTTCACACACAAAAAAGTCGCTAGTATGACTGAAACTATCATTTTCCACCTGCAGCCCTCCAAACCACTGCAAACTACTTTTTAACCAGACGAAAGGTAATGAAGGAAAAGAAACCTTCAACAAGCATTCTGATAATACTAGCTTATTGTCAATATACCTACATACAGTAAATACAAATTTATAATTTTTTACTTTTACGAAGTATATAATGTAATTGTTCAGTAAGTAACATAATCAGGAATTCATTAATTCATATTAATATAATAATTAATAAAACTAATAAGTGAGTGATTGACAGCTCAGTGGTAGAGTTTTCATCTATGACATTCTAACCCAGGTCATGTGGGTTTTTGATGGCTAATATTGTGTTTGCAAATTTTCTCGTGGTTCTCTTGGTCCCCTTTCTTGTGTTTCTTCCATCATCACTCATTAATGAATTTAGTTTACCAAAACTCTACATAGAACATTACCTCTTTCTTTATGATTTCAGCTGGAGTAGTAGTCTGAAGAAGGAAGTGATATACTTCCGAAACTGTAACATTTCTAGTTAATTTATAATAGATTATAGACAGCCTTGTAAGAAAGTTGTATTTAGTTTGTGTTTAAGATGGATACAAGGCCTTTTTATCATAATATACATTTGCTTAGTGTGAGTGAGGGAAACTCAGAAAAAACTTCACTCATGATGGCTGGCCTGAAAAAACACTTTTACGACTGAGTGTCCCCACCGGGAATCGAACCCGGGACCGCTCGCACCAAAGATTAGAGTGTTAGCGACTACACCACGCGGGGCCAAATCATATTTTATTATCATTGATATGTATCAAAATAAAAGTTCCCGAATTCCTAAATTAATTTTGTGCAAACCAAGCGAATAGAACGGCACGGAGATATCCAACAGTCCATCAGAATATTGTATTCATATAGCTTCAAAGCAAATTGCTACTTTATTTTGCGCATATCATGCTGGGTTCAGAAACGAGCCACCACTGATCCTATTAATAAATTATTCCACGAAGTGACAAAGACTATGTTTGCGTTATTTCCAAAAGTCAAGTACAGTAGACTATGCACTATCCAGCCTTGTTAAGATACAGAAAAAGAAAGAAAGAAAGAAAACTCCCTAATAAAGTGAGAAATGTTTTGTAAACGATCTACTAAACTTGAAACGCTTTCATAAAAACGCGACTATGCCAAGAAGAAACAGCTATCAATCAAGGACATTTTCAAGAACTAGAAATTATATGCTTTGACTCTTTTATGCCTAGTAAATTTTAATAACTTTGAAATTGTATGGATGTACAGCGTACATTATGTTTTCTTAACCCCGCGTTGGTACGCGAGCCGCTAAGGGTGATCCTTACCACTTATGGCAGTACGCCAGGGCAAAAGTTAAGAACTCCTGATTTACATTTTTTGATGTTTCCTGCAAGTAAATTAGACATTATTATTATTATTTTTTTAATGTGTACAATTACTCTTATTCTTTTTTACTTCCTTTTCGTATAATATTGTTTAAACGTATGTTACAATATTAACAAAACCCTGTCTGTACTAAGTGTTCATGTAATATTAATAAGACCGGAATGTGATGTAAAAAATGTGTTTTTAATGATATATGTGGAGCAATAAGTGAGTAATCATAGTACTCCAATGTATCCGGCATTTTTGTAATCCGGCTTCCCTTCTGCAACATTAGACCGGATAGTCGGTAATCTACTGTATATACATTTACGACACACGAAGCGAGAAATGTTCGAAAGGAGACGGAAAAGGCTTGTCTAGAATCGATTTTAGACGAGAGAGAATCATTTGGGAATCGAGGCGAGACTTTTACCAAAAAAAATGAGACGAGACAATAAAAAAATTCTCGTCTCGTTTCGTGTGTAACACTAATATGGGCATTTTAAGAAAGTGATTGCCATCCCTCTTCTCCTACTGCCCCGTCGAATCTCCAAAATTCCTTTCCTAGTGGTACCTACTGTATGTCTTGTCCAAATTTCAAGTTTCTAGCTTGAGCTATTTGGCTTGGAACGTTGAACAGTCAGTCAGACACTCACTCAGTCAGGACTTTTTTTTTCAAATATAGAGATATATGAATACAGGCTGCTACAAAGGAGAAAGCAACATGCTCCGAGCGTGTGGTTGGAGGGGGCCTAAAAGGGCAATAGATAGATGTACACTTATGTCCAAAATGATTGTCGCATATCTATAACTATGTTCTTGTAAGAATATAATTTGATTATGATTTTGCAGGGTACTTTTAATACAGATACTATGTATATAATCGAGAAATGTATATTTGTGGTAAATTTCATAGGGAAAGAAATATAAATACGAAGAATAGACTGAGTAAAGCAAAATGTTGCTAAATGGACAAGAAAGTTTATTTTCGTTTTATTGTTCTTATTTACTGCTCTTTTGACATGAAATTTGCCACATACACGTCTTTGCCGATTATACACATACTAACATTATAACAAATACCGGGCAAATTCGTTATCAAATTATATTCCCACAACAACATTTTATAGACATGCGACAATCATTTTGGACATGAGTGTACATATAAATTAGGGGGCGCCGAATTTCATGTTTGCCCCGGGTGACCTAAAGCATGTATGAATAAGGAAAATATAATGTCCGTGAAGTTGACAAGCCACTTACGTCAGACCCCAATTTCGACTTTACACGTCGCTAGTGCTACGTTAGTGTTCGATAGTGACGCAAATCGTTAGTGTTCTACAGATATTGTGTACTCCTTAAATAATGAGTATGGGTCTTCTAACTGCATGCCAATAGGCCCACATCTAAGAATCATCTCAAAAATGAAGTTAACCGTTAGAGCAATGTAAGTGCTCATTAGTGCATCAATATTAACTTTAATTCCTCCATCGTACAGCTCTTGGCGTAATAATATGACTTGAATAACTTTATACATCAGGCTCACCTTATTAAAATTAGCCGAACGAACATAACATCACGTTCTTTGTTAAGAGTCTCATGTCTCAATATGACCATCAATTCTCGCAAACATAATGTGCAATGTGGATGTGCTGCCTGACGTGCCCAAGTCAGTTACTTTGTTACAACCTTTGTTTATCTGTTATATATTGCTAGTCTACAAAGTATTTCTTATATTAATAATGCCGTTGTGCTTGATAGTCATTGCGTATTTACAAATAGTATGTATGTTAGAAGATATCAAAAAACAATAGATAAAATCTACTACTTAACGGTTCATATTTTTCTTTTACAGTACATAAACTAATAATAATAATAATAATAATAATAATAATAATAATAATAATAATAATAATAATAAGACTATTTTAGCATAAAACTTATCAATTGCTTCACATTGGCAACAAGCTATGCATATTCTAACTTCATAAAAATTGGTTTCTCACAATTTTCTCGAAAACTACGCATGATAATTCATCTTCATTATGTCATTTTGTTTATCAGTGTGATATTTCTTATCTCTGGACAATATCACAGTAAAACAAGAATTAAATATTAGAAGTACATCATATTTTTGGGCTACATCTTATTAACCATGGAAAGATTGAGTAACGTATACTTCAGGATGTCTTGCATCATACATTCTTAGGATTACAAAAAGGAAAAGTTTACAAAAAGAAAAAATCCGAAATCCGGAATTTTCCGAATTCCGGAATTATTCCGATTTTACTTTCCGGATTCGAGAAAGTAAAAATTCCGGAATTGGCCATCTCTATCTTACAACAATAGGCACAATTTTTATTTCTTTCCTATTTGAAACATCCATACTTAGTGCAACAAAACTTGCTTTCTCGAAATCTTCATATAGTTCCTCCAATGCCAAAGGTGTTATTATGTTTAACACAACTGCTTCACATTTTGTTTTTCCTAAGAAAAATTTAGGCTCAAAAAACTGTGAAATTAACCTTGAAGAGCATTCATGTGAGTTAAAACTCGGGCTTCGGTTTTTTAGTGACAAGGTGACTGATTAACGCGCTTGTCACATTCTACGAATATCGTATTTGATACATCAAATCTTATTAATCTGGAAACTTTATTTAATTCACCGATTAAATGGTACACAGTCGGTCAATATCCTGTTGTAATTTTACTTTTCGCAGGTTGCTCATGTTTTAGTGTATACCATACAACATTTTTACCATCGGTACCATTATGACATGTTATTGAAATATGAACTTTACTTAACTGAAACACCAATCAGTTTCAGGTAAACAAATATTTAATTGATTAATAAAATGTGTCGGGCTATTTTTAGGATATACATCAGTACTAGTATTTGAAACTAATGTAATACAAAAACTATCATGAATACTTCAATGAATATCATGAAAACTATCAAGTTTGAAGTTACGAATTAAAATGCTGGTTTTTATCGTGGTGATCTTTTAAATTTACTTTTATCGTGTCAAAATATTTCTGTTCTAATATAATGCGGTGTGTTAAACAGAAAAGAATTTATATGAGGATAGTCTTCATCGTACACATCAAATTTTCAAAGTAAGAGTACAACGTTTTCTTTTTGTTTTATAATATCAACGCATACATTTACTTCAGTTGGAATATTATATTCTAAGTTACTCGGAAAGTTTGCAGGAAGAAGTGTTTTATTTTGAATATTTTTCAGTTTTTAATTATATAACAGGAGAAAAATATGTTGGATGTACATTGATAAATGCTCAACTATTTTGTAAACCTTTCGTAATGCCAATCTCATATTGATCAGATGGCTTTAAATCATGCGAAATAAATATATTCGTTTTATTTTTATGATATTTTAACATATGTACATTTTCAGATATTATATCTAAAACACTTTTAATAGAAGAAAAATATCCCGGCATGATTTTAATTTTTTCACGTTCATGTTTAGCATGTATTACGCTATTTATAATTATTTCCCCATTTTTACCCACATTACAAAAACTCAAGGGAATATTATTTTTTGTTAACCCTTGTCCGGGCAAGCTATTTTTGTAACGTAGACGGCAACTGGGGCCTTACCCACTTTATTAACCTTACCAACTCGATATGTTCATGACTTTAACTTCGAGTAAAGATAGAAGAATTCAGAATTTTATGTCGTCGAAATTTTTATGGTTTTTGAGAAATTCGAAAGAAAAATATGAAGCTACTGGGCGTGGGAGGCCCCGGTTGCCCGGATAAGGGTTAATTCAACACCCCATTCACCTCCTTAAATTAATTGAATGCATAAGTCTTACTCTATATAATGCTGTCATATTATCAAAAATATTACTATTTGAAGGTAGACTAATTTAACAGTCATGTTTAAACCATGAATTCATTTTAAAGGCTGAATAGATTTAGTTCTAATCAGTGGCGTGCCGTGACTTCTCTCACAGGGGACTAGGTTCGAAGAGAATGTGTGCTGTAGAGTGGAGGTCCTGAGTAGTATTGTTGACACCAAATAACACAATTTATATGTTTCTGTAAATTCTTCTTCTACCAAGCCTCTTTCTTTCAAGAAATGGATAATTTCAGTCACAGTTTTATTTGAAAAATCTAAGAGTCTGTAAACCTATATTAATTCACTCCGCAAATTATTAATATTAAAAAGAAAACTCCGGTAAATTGATTTAAGGGTCAAAAACAAGCAATCATGAAATCGAGATTTCAAGCACTGAAAATTCTTTAAATCTAACAACTCAAGAAATTGTAACTCACTGAGATCTTGAAATCACAGTATCAATAATGTCATTGAAGATCCGCACATATTTAATTTCTGAATCTGTTGAGTCATCTACTTTACGTCTTTTATTAGAAGGTTCCCGTTGTCATCCAATTCTACTTTTCTATAAGTTTTCAAAATCATTTCTTACATTTCTAAGTTGAGATACCATCTTTTGTACTTTTTGGATGCAATATTTCACATCCAAGGTTTTACTTTAAAGAATGTTGAATAGTATATCCGTGCGGAGAAATGCAAAATCGAAATCCTTCAATGATAACTCACACATTGTTTCTTTTTTTCTTTTTTGTAGTCATGAAAGCTTCGGTGTCGCAATTATCTGAATCTTCTACAATGTTCTCAGAACACCGTAAGAGTTCTATTTGATTTTCACTTACTGCATTCACAATTTTGGAATTGTAATTAATTCCATCTTATAGTGGCAACCGTTGGAAATCGCTTAGTTATTTCTGATTCAGCAAGCGCGTTACAGCGTTTCGATGAATATGAAAAGAAATTTGGAATGTCATTTATTCTAAAAAATATTTTACATTCCTTGATGTGATTAACATACTGTGGAACAACGAGATTGAGTCTGTGATGATAGCAGTGTATGGTGAGTGCGCTCAAACACCTTTTCACAAAAGATTGTAAACCGTTCAAATGTCCAGAAAATGTGGCAGCTTCATCCATAGCCTAGTGCTACAAGCTTTTGCTTACAATTAAAATGAGAGAGAATTTGGAAAGCATGCTCACTTAGAGCAATCGCAGTGCAATCACTAGTAACATCTGCAAACCAAATGTCTTTCATGAATTGCCGTCTTTCACGTATCGATTGAATGTTGAGAGATCTTTGCAATGTCCGTAGTTTTGTCCAACATTATTGCTGTAAGAAGTGTATTGTTTTTTTCTGACTTGATTTTATCCAGAATTACTCACCAAACACATTTAATAATATAATTCTGAATTCTGTTTGACGTTCCTTTAAACATTCCCATGGTGTGAAGATGACAAGTCAACATGGGCGCCCGAACGAGAGGGTAGGGTGGGGCCTAGACCTTCCTCTGGCTCACGAAAATGTATACGTAATATAGCAAACCACGTATATTAAATACCAGAAATACCAGACGCAACATAGCAACCATGGAGATGGGACCCTCCCTAGAAAATTTTCTTCAGGCGCCCCTGCAAGTCCTTTTAGTGTCGTACTTAGAAAGTAACTGAATTACTTCAATATAATTTCCCTAATTGACAGAATCTTCCTGTTTGTTATGACTTCTAAATGATCGCTCTTGTTTAGCCATAAAACAAGAGGAATAAATCAATCGGTTCATTAGTTCTCGGTTTGAATCAACTTCTGCATTGCTTGCTCAATTAAAAATCAATTCTGGTGTCCCGAAAGTTTTCAATTTAGTTATTGTGGACAGGTGTGAATAACATTTTTCTTGGCGCAACTTGGGTTTGTGAAAATTGTTCATGTCACAAAAGCCATCATTATTCCACACGTCCTTTTCTATGTGGAACATAGTACTAGGCCAGCAATACAGTTTGTTTCTTGTCTTACATGCAGTTAACTATTTTGAAGATGCAAAATAATCCGTTTTGATATTATGTATATAATCTTTAATTTTTGTCTAAATGGAAATGCTTGGAGTTGTTCTACTACTGGTTATTATTTGTTGCATTTCTTGAAAATTAAGGAATTCAATGGTTTAGAATACAAGACTGAAACGGCCGATCCCCGCCCCTACTGTCCCCTATACCATTTGAAGTAATATCACTGCTTGCGCCATCGCTTTGCCGCAAGGGACTCGATTTCTCAGACGAGTCCCCTTCCATACTTTATTCTTCGAGTCATTTGCAAAATATATTGATAATCTAAAAAGTTCACACTTCACTAGATTCCTTAAAGTGTCAAGATTAATACTGTAAATTTAATAGCGTTAAAACTATTAACTGTAAATAGCAAACGAGCATTAAATTCGCTTACGACAGAACGCCCATGCTTAGAGCTTAGACAACATAATATGAGGACTAGCTGACTGGACCCTGTTCCCTTCCCCGAGAAAAGCCGATTAAAACCCGAGCGTTTCCGATCTCAACTTCGCTGTCGCACCCAGCACACGGGCGCTGACTATAGTTGTGTCAGAACAATTGAAATAGTGTTATTTTACAAAAATAGAGAAATACAAACAATGTTTTCGTTTTCTTTGGTATATATTTATCACAAAATACTTTAATTAAAATTCCAGGGGACTAGCCTAGTCCCCTAGTCCCCTAGACGGCACGCCGCTGGTTCTAATCCACAAATTCATACTTATACGCTTACCATTTTACATGAATTCAATCCTTTAAGTATTTTTCAATTAAATATTTTCTGTTAACTTATAACTTACTTTTGTAATTCTTATGCATAAAATATTCCTTTAATTCCATCACCATTCCAATCTTCTAACTTCGAGTTCCTTCGTGGGTAAGTGGTTAGCGTACGCGCCTTTGTCGTGGAGTCCTGGGTTCGATTCCTGGCGGGAGCTCATGTAGTCCGGATTCCACGTTAATCAGTATGTCCCGTCTCATATAACCTTGCTACTGAAGGGGACGTTAAGCTTACAATCAACTGAACTCAATCTTCTAGCATATAAGTTCCAGAATCTGATTTAAAATTACGATCAACAAAATGTATACCTCGTGGCCATTTTGGTAAATATCCTTTTCCAAGTTGTGGTTTGTGTTTTCTAACACGAATGTAATCACTCCGATTAAATTTACATGTTAATTTCTTTATCCTTTTACATGTAACGTATAATGTATTAATAACGTATAATGAAACGCTTAATTAATGTTTGAATCAATTACTTCTGCAAGCATTATTTTAATACTTCTATGGTAAGTATGATATACAGTTTTATCGAGAACATAAATGTAAGGATATGTTTCTTTTTCCTGTAAAATACCGATATACTTTTTCTTTTATCGTTCGTATAAACCGTTCTGCTGAGGCACATTTAATTTCTGAATGTGCACTATAATGATTAATTCATATTCTTCAAACAAACGTTTTACATGCTGATTATAAAATGTACCACCTAAATCAGTTTGTACATAACATGGGTAACTTAATTTTTTACAAAAAATTCTGATTACTTTTACTATTTTACCCTTTTTAGTGTTCAAAGGAACAGAATAAGGCCATAAAATATCAATGCATCATAAATATGTTAATAATTATGTTATTATTATGCTTTGCAATATCTTGCACATCTGTCAAAGCCATTTGTAATGTTTCATTAGGTGCACTAATATAAAATTTCTATGTTTAAAAACTTCCCGTGCTGATGCATGTAAGGTACACGCGTCTTGTGATGCTAATCACGCTAATTTTCTTTTGTGATAATTTTGTTTTACGTTGTAATGTTTTAATAATTGATAAAGAAGCAGTACTTGAATAATCATAATATATTTTGATAACTTTTTCATCTTTAACACATTTTATATCTTTCTAACTCTTTAAAAATTGTTATATTGATTGATTTGCTACCAATCGCCTTAGATGTACTAACAGTGTAGAAATGAATTCTTTAAGTAAGGGCTATATTAAGTTCTGCTAACAAGATTTTAAATTTGTATATTTCTGTTGCTTGTCTTGAATATTTTCGTGTACGAACAACATCATTCACTAAATCTATAATATATGAACCTGCAATTTTGTTTTCGCTTATCTTTACCGTTCCTGAATTATCCCAAAGCGGTTTCTTTTTGACAGATTCTACGTCCTAAGGATGAGTTTCATCTCGCATGTTATTTGGCTGTTGAAATCGGAAGAGATGGAAATCAACAAGCTTTCAAGCTTTCAGTTACAACACTGATCTCATAACGGATAAAACGGAAATAGATAGCGACAAGCAGTTTTTTGATAGGGGTTCAATATCGCAAAAATATGTTTCACCTCTGATCTTATTCCTGTATTGCAATCGGAACTGGTAAACATTAATTATCACTTCCGGTTTCAATATTAATTTCTATAGAATGAGAACAGTTACAAATAGGAAGAAATGACTCTCTGATATAGAGTCAGAGTCCCAGGAGCAAGTTTATCTTTGATCTTATTCCTTTGTTGCAACCAGTAATTATAGATGTACTATGATACATCAAGTTTGAGTATTAATTTCACATAATGTGGAAGTTTACCGTAGTTTCGCACTGTGAAACGAAACTCACTTTTTTACATATTAAATCCTTGTGTTGTTATTAATTTTCGTTCAATATCAAAGGTAATGTATTTGACATTCGTATCATTTGAATATTAGACTTCGTTCTATTGAATTAACTTAAAATTAAGCTTTACTACTAAAGATATAGAAACTAAAATTATTGGTTTCATTGAACAGATTTATTGTTCCCTAATTTATGTTAGTTGGACATAAACATCGGCACAAATCTGTCTTGAACATTGGGGGGACGGGTAAGACCGTTCCTATATTAATATATATATATATATATATATATATATATATATATATATATATATATATATATATATATATATATATATATATATATATATATATATATATATATATATATATATAAGTTATGTTAAAACTATTTATGAAGTTCAAAAACAATGCTGTGAAGGATCAGGGGAGCAGAATTTCCTTCAGTGGCGTATTTAGGAGACTATCGGGCTCAAGCTCCCCCCGAAATAAATTTGTTAGTTTTTCGAATTCCACGTACAACAATAATCCTTCTTACCATTTCTAAGAATGTCATTGATTTTCCATTTTCTTATGCTCTTTGTTCAGAAATAATACTGCATTTGTCAAATTTCATTCCATGTAAGAACAGCGTCCTTTTGTTCTTTCTTTTGTTCTTTCTACTTTTCCTTTCTTTCATTTCGCTTATCATACTTTATCGACCGTTGTCAGTTGTGATTCAAGTCGGCCGTCATCAGTAACACCAAAACTAAGAGGAGCTGATAAGCGAAACTGGTGTTCCACACCAACTTGCGCGGATATCAACATGACAGGACTTTAGTTATTATAACAAAGGGAAATTTATCTCGTTTAGTTATTTTTAAAAGAAGGAAATGTTTGAATTAAAGAAAATCAAAACGGGGGAATAATTAGCCCGGGAAATTAGTAATGCCAAGAGGATGCTTCCTTTTTCTTGTACGAATAGAATAAAGGGTTATGTTCACTCCTAAATTTTTGTATAATATTATTATTTTGTATAATATAGGATTTATCGGTCTGCAATTCTTGCCATTATAACTTCAATTTATGCATAAATTAAAATATATTTAATTCTCAAACTCAGGTGGGCAATTGCCCACTTCATTCCTTGTGTTGGGCATAGCCCCTCGAAACAAAATCCTAAATACGCCATTGATTGTCTTCAACATTGGGAGGTGGGCAGATTTGAAGCTTATTCTAGAGAAGAGAAATGAAACTCATATTACGGTAGATGAATCTGATCAAATGTTGTAGAGTATATTATACATTAGGCGATGCAGATGAAGTAGTAGTACATATCATTACAAATCACTGCCCTGAACACATTCTGAAATCTGAATACATGCATATTTATAATTGGTATGTTTCTAATTAGGCATCCACAAAGATCCAAGTTAAAATTGTTTTATAATAATATAATAATATAAATAATGACTTCCCCAAAACTATGAAGAAAGAATATCAATTATGTATGACACAACAATACTCTTTGAGCAAAATGATGATAATCTCAATGACATTACAGGAATCGTTACAGAAATCTGACGCATGCCATATACACTTTAGTTAACAGATGTAACCTTAAGATTATGGAGAAAAATATTCCAGCAATCGAATTCTTTTCTTTACTTACGAAGTATCCTCTCTCAAAAGAAAAATTGGAAATACATAGGAGCAAACCATGGTTAGAACCAGCAGAAAAGAGAAAACAGGCAAAATTACGTTGGCTACAAAATCCGAATGAAATAACTACACAAAATTTCGTAGACGTAAGGCGGGAAACTTCCAAAACTAGGGATGCATTCGAGTCGAGTCGAGTCGAGATTTATGCCTGTCTCGACTCGTCTCGAGAAAATGTTGTCTCGACTCGAAAATATGTTTCTGTCTCGACTCGTGTCTCGACTCGACAGTCTCTGTCTCGACTCGACTCGAATTCGAGTCGAGACGTCTCGAAATTCGAGTCGAGACAAAATGTACGAGTGAAAATATACGCACACATCAGCTAGACCATCATGATTACCTACCTAATTGTCAGTATGTCGACTTTTGGCATGGATAAAAACGGCGACTCGTCTTGGCATACACGCAATGATCCTTGATAGGTCGCTGGAGAGAGCTGGCACCACATGTGCTCACTCAGGTCACCTAATTCCCGTAAATTCCGGGAAGGGGGGCGATGTGCTCTGACGTCACGTTCAATCACATCCCACAAGGGACATCACTCAAATGTCCGGCTCCAATTTCAATGAAACTTTTTTTTTTTTTGCTGATAGAAGGCATGTATGCATCATTACTTGTGATGACAAATTTTTGCCATGATGCATGTTTTCTATTTTTTTTAAGAACTTTTAAGAGTTGTGATGCGGTTATTAGAGATTACTACAGAAGTCCCTTACTACCCTTTGTAAACGGAGCGTTAATGAAGAAAAGTGAAGAAAAACCATGTGGATACATATAAGTCCTGGGGGGAAGTCGTATGGTAGATATGACCTTGATGGTAGCCATCTTGAAATCCACCATTTTGAATTAATGTCAAGTTTTCAAAATGGGAATAGGGTAATATGATACATAATTTCGGGCTAGAATTTAATTAGAAAAATAATGGTGAGGTTAGTTTTAAGATACACCCATTTGGGGGAAAGTTACATTCATATTAATTGTTTTTACTTACTCTGTGCGTAAGTCCCTTCTTACTTTCGTCTCAAGACCTGTAAATCGATCGCAACGGCAGAGCCCGGTTTCGCACTAGTGTTTAGAAATCTTTAAACTCACTCGAGGCAATATTTGTGGATTATTGTATTGTATTTTGCCTTTAATTAAATTTGAACCCACTTCATGATCTTGTGTAAAGTATCACTAAAAGAGAATTTCTGTTTTTATGGAGAACGTAAGCATGGCAATTATAAAAGGTGAGTAAGGTGCGTATGTATTTATAAGAAAGTCTTTTGTGGTTCCGCCAACCTATTCTTTAGTTGTTGTTTTTTTTCAAAATACTCATATCTCATAAATAAAAGAGCTATTATAAAATCTCTTACCACTATTCTTTAATATTCATAAAATTTTATTTATTGTAAAAGCACTGGCGAGAAATTTCTTATCGCCCACTAAAATTATGGTGGAGCTCCTTCGTGGCTAACGGTTAGCATACTTGCCTTTGTCGTGGGAAACCTGGGCTTGATTCCCGGTGGGAGTTCATGTGGTTCGGATTCCACGTTAATCAGTAGTTCCACGTCTCACATAGCCTCGCTGCTGAACGGGATGGTAAACTCAGAATCAATTCAACTCAAAATTATGGTTTCGACTTTATTATGATGTCATTAGTTTAAACGCCCAACTACCCAGTAATTATAAACATTGACTACATTATAAAATTGTAATTTGTGACGACTAAAATATCAGAAATTAAAGATTATTCTTTGGGTTTTGGAACATTTTGAAAAACGTGAAAAACTGGTACTGCACCGATACAACACACCTTTTGGATTTGTCATAACATGTCTTACATAGCTTTGGTTCGATTCTCAACACGGACTACAACTACCCGTTAAATTGTGCATCCGAAAGGCACTCTTTGTTAAACCTCGCTTATCACCGCTCATCTTAATAATATATATAACTTCACCGCGAAACAAATGTTGCATTTCTCTCTTTCATGCTAACACAAAACAAAACTAACCACAGCTGTCACATGAAGGAGCTATTTCGAAAAGAAACAAGCTGTGCTTCATAGAGATGTGTACCAAATGATAGAAGTATAAAGTATTGTTTTCTTTCCTGTTTATTGATATCAGTTGGTGTTCTTAATGAGTTTACTCATTAGTTTAGAAAGAGTATATATGGAATTTGGACATATGTTGTACGTATTCTCCTGAGAAATTGATGAGACCAGAAAAGTTATAAGGACAGATGGAATAGGTTTAAGCGCATCTACGTGACTTTATCAAATATCTATTCTCCATAATGGTACCACGGTATAGGCCTACTTTTATCTTTGCCTCCCTCTGTTAGCTGTTTCGTATCATATATATCGGATGGTTTTGATATTTCTTCTGATCGTTAAAACAACAATGGTACCTGTGTGCGTGCAGAAATGCAAAAGCGCAAGGTAACTTCCTATTTGTTTTGGAAACAACAAATCCATTTCACGTGTGCGAGAGAAATTGAGCACAGCGAGATCGGGTGTTTACTCACGGTCAGTTCGCAGCAGGAGTCCATGGTAAAAGATTTGGCTATCTCGAAAACACTCTCAAAACCTTACAAATACAAAAGACTGCGCTTCAAAGAAAGTTTAGACACAGATGTTTCAATTTTCTTTTATCATCTTTCTTCAGCAAAAGAGTCGGTTCATTGTATTCGAAAAAGGGAAGGGAGAAAAGGTGAATTTATATTTTATGTGGGGGTAACGTTGTAAGTATTATAAACAATACATACCGCTTCCGACTCTGTACTGAAGCACTTCCTTTAGCGGTATATCACTAGATCTATCCTGACCCTCATCCCACCTCAAGTTGTAAAGTAGAAAGGGACAGAAGTATTCAACATGACTGCGCACTTGAGTTTCAGTTCACAATACGAAAACCAGTGAGCAAGTAAACAGTCTTTTGTAGGATCGTGTTTTACTTCTTGAATTTATTTTTGAACATTTCTGTGAATTCAACAACAGAACGCAGTAGACATACGGACTAGTTTTTACTCCAACCATTACTTTCGCTCAACCCAGGGATGCCACATTTATGATTTCGTACTAGATTTAGTGATTTTACTATTGAACTAGTGATCTAGTACGTACTTTGGGTAAATAGGCACATTCTAGTGATTTTTTTTGCATTTTTTTCTGGTGCAGACAAATGAGAAGGAAATGGTTCTTAAAATAAAAGGAAGAAGTATATTGCAGTTCAAAACAAATGTAGAAACCTTAAATTATTTTTTCTTTTCCCTCTGACTGAATGAAACTCCTGCTGTGTAACGACCTTAGGTAAACAACGGCTATCTTTGGTCCGCTACCTCCTTTTGTTAGCCGACATGAGATGGGTTACTTTTTTTTCTGGAAGAAAGTGAAGAAATGATTATCCAGTACATTTACGTTTTGTCAGGCACACAGGCGCAGTCTGTACTTGTTTCCTAACGAATTTTAGCAACATAACATAAATGAAACATATGTACCAGAAAATAGAGGCAGTACAAACGGAAATTTTCATCTGTGACACATTTGATGAGAAATATAGTGAGATGTCACGTGCAAGCACTCTAAACATGTCATATCCTGTAATTCTATTCGTATGTTTATGTAGGTGAGACTGAGAAATCAAGAAACAATAATAACTGGTTTTCTTCCAGGGGAAAAATTTAAATGTGAAGGGGTGTTACACTGGGACTTTAATTGCATCCTTTGTACAAGATTAACAAGTAATAGCAATTTTTTAATTTATTTTAGTTCTTGGGGAGAGGAAGATGGAAGCGAACCCTCGTAAGGACCTCTGCAAGGAAACATGAATACTATCCGCCACTGTTTGTTACATTACACAAAATAGTTATATATATATATATTGAGTTTTAGTCAGGGTTTTCATTCTGCAGGAGAGGGGGGATAGTAATACCTGACGAACATTTTCTATTCTCAGAGTGTTGCAATGATAGCATTTCCTCCATTATAACTTGGCCAAGCTAGTTGCATTATGCAGGGTGCGGCACGTAAAACCGGCCCGTAAAGTGAACACATAAAATGAAATGTAATGTATTGAATATGATTAACTACAACACATAAATGAAATGTAATGTATTGAATATGACTACTCACCTTCACAGCAGCCTTCACAGCACGTGCTGAAAGTGTCCTCCGCCTACTTCAACACACATGTGAGCACGATTGAGGAGATTCATATATACCCTTGTCAGTTCTTGTGTTGTAATGCTATTGGTGACATCCTGGACCCTGGTCTTGAGTTCTTGTGTGGATTTGTTGGAATTGTGTGTGGATTTGTTTCGTATACTCTTCCCTTTAACAGTCCCTATAAGTAAAAGTCACACGTGGACAAGTCTGGTGACCGAGGAGGCCACAAGCCTTTGCTGATTGTCCTCTCTGGTGTAAACATCTCATGCACAAGGGACAATGATGCAGCTGATGTGTGGCATGTTGCACCGTCCTGCTGAAAGTAACATAACTGACGCTCCTCTTCGGTCAAGTGTGTATAAAACTCCTCCAGGATTCCCATATACACGTCACTGTTCACTGTCGTCTCAAAGAATATGGGCCCAATAACGCGTGTGGCGGAAATGGCACACCAAACACCAATCTTCTCATCATGCAAGGGTACCTGGTGGATTGCGTGTGGATTTTCTGTCGACCAATACCGGTTGTTTTGGGAATTTATGTACCCAGACAGGTGGAACCACGCCTCGTCACTCATGATGAGAATTAGTGGATCCAAGAAACCACTGGCAACATTGCTCAACAGCCATGAACAGAAATGCACCCTCTTCTGCAGGTCAGGCTCCTTCAGTTCTTGCACAACACTTATCCGGTACGGTTTTAACTTCAGTCTCCTTAAAACACGTCTGCAACTTCTCTCACTCGCATGAAGCTGTTGACTCAATCTCCTGGTTGACTTTCGAGGACTTCTTGTCATTATCTCCTCCACCTGCATCTTTAATTCAGGTGTGCAGACAGATTGTCGTCTGTTCCTGGGAGCATTTTGAACCGATCCTGTACGCCGCCATTTTTCAATCAATTCCTGAATGGTGCTTTTTGCTGGCACAGAACGTCCTGGAAATTTCTCACGAAACAAATTCTTGTTTTCACAAAAGATCCAGTGAGAATGAACCCTTCAACAGTGGCAACACGCTCGGGTATCGAATACGGCATTATCACACACTGATACTCACCCGGCTTAACACAACGAGGCCTTTTTCTCAACTGGTGTCAACAAGTTTCACTGGCTGCGGCTGCACGTGACTGCTACAGATCACGTAAGTCGACCCGACCTCGACACGCCATCTCTTGGTAGGAAGGTAGATTATTTAAGTGTTGCCGAAAACGCAATATACCAGAATATTGCGACGGGCCGGTTTTACGTGCCGCACCCTGTATGTAAGGATTAAGTTAGCCTAAAAAGCTTAAATTTCTATGGCTGTTTTACTCTGTATCCATGTTTCTCATTTTCGGTCTACGGGACCCTGTGTCCGGAAATTTTCGATGGCTTCCAAGTCGGAAAATAAGTGTATCAAAGGCATATATATTATATCTATGGTTATATGAGGCATGGATCTACAGTTTAAAGTGGGATACCGGTAACAACTTCATGAGCTTCCACCGTAAATCGAACCAGAGTCTCCCGCGATCAAGGCGTATGTGTTAACCATACAGCCACGAGGAAATTCACATAAGCACACACACATGTATATTGTTGAGTTGATTTTGACTTTACCGTCTCTTTCAGCAGCGAGGATATATGAAATGTAGACCTACTGATTAACGTGGAATCCGAACTACATGAGCTCGCGCCGGGAATTGAACCCGAGTCTTCCACGGCAAAGACGCGTACACTAGCCGCGGAGTTCACACACACACAGAGAATCAGAGTCCTCACACACCAAGGGTGAGAGCTGTGCCACTGAGTCACAGCGGCCACGGGGCTAGGTCGAGTCCACTTTACGTTCATAGTTTCTTAGTACATAAATGTTACGATTATGAAATAGATTTTCCTTAATGAGCTGCATAAAAACAAAAGCTTTCGAAATGCATCAAACAATTAGCTCGATTTGAGTGTGAACTTAAAGTTATATCAGAGTGTAAATACGGATACGCACCAAAGCTCGAAAACTTAATACACTATTTCTCCTATATAGTCACCATGTATCAAGCAATCGTTCAGCTTTCATTTGAGAGAATGGAAATCGAAGGCCCCTGAACAACTATGTTACTAATGTGCGGAATGTATTTATCTTACAGTGAACTGCTTTGATGCCAAGTGGCCTAACTCCAAAATTGAAATTTTCCAGGAGTGAAAGTTGAAGTTCAATATCTCATGAACAATCCATATTTCTTTTATGTTGGGAACCAAAACCATAACTACTGTATGTAGTTCATTGTTTTATAACTTAGTGTTTACAAAAATCCTTTTAAAAAATACCTATTCATAGAAGTGAATGGTACTTATCTGTACTAGTTCTTGGCATCCAAGCAGTCCATTTATTGTAATACTAGCTTAATATACCCATTCTTCGCATGGGGGCTGTATTTGGAAGTCAACACCTGTGGAAGTATCACCATTCATTTCAGTGACCGCGAAAACTATGGATTTGACACTAGTATCAATCAATATGGGCTCTTTATACATGTCTCGGTATTCCTCACCCGCTGACACCCGGCCCGCATACAGTAGTAGCTGAATTTGCAAGTCATCGCTGATGGAAGTGTCACCATTGATCTCAGCGACCGTGAAAACTATGGATTTGACACTAATGTCGATTAATTTGGATTACTTTTACTACATGTCTCGCTAAACGCCCCCCTGAGACCCCCTGGTTCCAATTTTGACAAAAACGCTTCTCCTTAGACTGGGACCTGGACCAAGGTATCCGTGACCAAATTGGTAACTCTCGGTCAACTTGTCTGGTCCCCAGGTCGGTCCCAGTAAACGCCCCCCCCCCGAGACCCCCCTGGTTCGAAATAAAAAAAAAAGCTTCGTCTTGATCTGGGGCCTGGACTAGGGTACCCGTGACCAAATTTTGGGAACTCTCGGTCCACTCGTCTGGTCCCTAGGTCGCACACAGACAGACAGACAAACACACAAACAAACTCTTTATTTTATTTATATTAGATAAGATATACTATGTAAAATAGTCTCGTATCATAATATGTGATTTACAACAAATGTTACATTATATATTATCCGTAGCTCGTGATATGCTGCAACATATTAAAGCCTCAGAATAGTTGGGCAAGCGAATAATCCAGAAGTTACGTAACCCTATTGCGTTCATGGGAACGAAAACACAATAATTATAACTATGCTAAATTACTATAGACTACCAACTGCTCATTCAGAGAATTTATGAAGTTCACTTTATCGCAATAGTTTTATACAAACTAGATTTAGACTACGGATAATAGTTTTATACAAACTAGATAATCAATTATTATTATTATTATTATCATTATATTTGCAGTACAACCAAATACAACTACATTAACTATTAGTTCTAATTAACTGAATTGAGCTGAAAATTAAATCTTGATGTTTAAAGATTAACTATTAATTTTATGCGTTCTGTACCTTTCTGAAGGAATAAAAGCTGGAATTGGTTTCAAGGCTGTTTCTGAGTGAATACTTTCTTCAAAATAATATTAAAAATTATAGAAAGGTTTTCGAGACATTCGAGTCGAGTCGAGATTTTTAAGAGCCGTCTCGACTCGAAAATTCGAGTCGAGAAATACGTTTGTCTCGACTCGTCTCGAATTTTACAAAGTGTGTCTCGACTCGAATCTCGACTCGAATTCGAGTCGAGTCGAGTCGAGATTCGACACATGTCTCGACTCGAGCGCATCCCTATCCAAAACTTTTAGAACAAAGAAAAGCGATTTTTTGAAAGCTAAAATTTAGGAACTTGAAGATAATAGTAAAACTATATACATTCGGGACTTGTATAAAGGGATCAATGAATTTAAGAAAGGCTATCAACCTCGTGCTTATATTAAAGAACACTGATGGAACAGTTGTCACTGATACAGATAGCATTTTAAATAGATGGAAAGATTTCTTTGACGATTTGCTTAAGACGCAGCCAAAAACTAAAGTTCGTGGAGAAAGGGAGATGCATGCCGCAGAACCGTATATTCCAGAACCCAACCGAATAGAAGTAGAAATCGCTATAAAGAAATTAAAGAAACACAAATCTCCGGGTGTAAACGAAATTCCGGCTGAGTTAATGTTAGCTGGAGGCGAAAAAAATTGTTGAACAAAATACACAAACTCATTCTCCTTACTACAACAAGGAAGAATTGCCATAAGAGTGGAAAAAATCAATCATTGTTCCAATCCACAAGAAAGGCGAAAAAACTGACTGTAATAATTATCGAAGCATTTCTCTTCTGTCAACATCTTATAAAATCCTTTCAAATATTCTATTAGCAAAATTGACCTCATACACATATGAAATTATTGGAGATTATCAGTGTGGATTTAGACGAAATCGATCAACTATCGACCAAATATTTACCATTCGCCAAATACTCGAAAAGAAGTGGGAATACACTAGCCCGGTACATCAACTATTTATTGATTTTAGAAAGGCGTACGACTTGGTTAGGAGGGAAATATTGTACAACGTTCTTACAGAATTTGGAATACAGAAAAAGCTAACTAGATTAATTAAGGCATGTTTAAATGAATCCCAAAGTAAAGTCCGTATAGGAAATTTTTTGTCCACGAGCTTTCACGTCGAGAATGGCCCGAAACAAGGAGATGCGTTGTCGCCATTATTATTCAACTTTGTCCTGAATACGCTATAAGGAAAATCAAAGATAGAAACCAGGGCCTAGAGCTGAACGCTGTTCACCAGGTTATGCGTATGCTGATGATATAAATTTAATAGGGGATGATGGGAGTACAATAGAAAGAAATGCAAAGGTCTTATTAAACGCTTGCAGGGACAAGGGTTTAGAAGTAAATGCAGAGAAAACTAAATACAAGGAAGTGCGTCGGGACCGTAACACGGCAAATTATGAATGCGTTAAAATATTAAATAATACTTTTGATAAAGTGGATACTTTTAAATATCTAGGATCAATATTAACAGACGAAAATCATATTCACGAAGAAATTAAATGTCGACTAAAAACAGGGAATTAGTGTTATTATTCAGTTCAAAATCTCTTGTCGTCGCGAATTCTGTCGAGAAATATGAGGCTTAAAATATATAAAACAATAATCATACCTGTTGTTCTGTATGGTTTCGAAACATTGTCGCTTAATCTGAGGGAAGAACATAGACTGAAAGTATTTGAGAAGAAGATCCTCAGACGAATATTCGGACTCAAGAGGAACGGGAATGGGGAATGGCGGAAACTTCATAACGAGGAACTACAAAATTATACAGCTTACCAAACATTGTTAGGATCATCAAGTCTACGAGGCAGGACTAGGATGGAAGAAAATAGGAACGCTTTCAAAGTGTTAGCGGTAAGATCAATCGGAAAACGACCATTAGGAAGACCTAGGCGCAGATGGGAAGACAATATTAAGATGGATCTCGCAAAAATAGGCATACAAAGTAGAAACTGGATCCAGTTGGCTAAGGATAGAAGTCAGTGGAGAGCTTTTGTGAACGTGGCATTGAACTTCCGGGTTCCATAGGCTATAGAGTTAGTTAGCTTACGAAGCATGAGCAGATGCCTAGGCTGATACTACAAATAGATTAAATGCGCATTTACTGAAAGGATGGGTTCTACCGACACTGGATAGTCTATATACTCTTCGTGTGCTAGGGCCTAGGGGAGAGGAGGAGATAAGATTTCATATCAGGTTACGTCACGAACAGTCGCACGCCTTCATTTTCATTAACAATGGAAAAGCCAAGAGAAACAAATTTCATCTCACTTTCCTTTGTGGCAGTCGGACACAAATCATACCACTTATCTGCAAAAAAGCACTTTTCAAATCGGATTATTGGGAGAACCTCCAGTTCCAATGTTAGGGGGGAAATGTGTCCCCACTTCCCCGGAATTTGTGCTCGTATCTACAGCTGAGACAACTTTCCAACATGAGGAGAGGGGCATATCCTCCTCTGGAATTTATTGCAATTTGTGCCCAAGTAGCGGAAGTGGAATTAATACATATTGACAAGACTACTAAACGCACTACAGCACAAAGTTGAGTTTGAAATAGTACAGAATACAATTCTTTTTAAAAAATGGAAAAACCAAGGAAAACCAATTTCATCTTACATTCCTTTGTGGCAGTCGGACACAAATCATTACACTTACCCCAAAAAGCACTTTTTAAGTCAGATTATTGGGGGGACAGTCCCCCCAGGTCCAAGATTGGGGGGGACATGTCACCCTCGTCCCCCCTGGGATTTGCGCCAGTGGACATAAATCAGTATAATCTGAAATTATTGAAACATCTTGTATGCACAATGTAGTTATAATGTATAATAGCACATAACATACCCATATAAAATCATTTAATTTAATTTAATTTAATTTAATGTATTTAGGTATTATTTACATAATATTAAACTTGTTTTCTTATTTTCAAGTATAGAAATTAAGATGGTGAAAGAAAGCACTTGATTTCCAATAGATTCGTAGGGTGGACAAGAGACTTTTGAGCAAGTCACTTTACAGTAGAAGGTAAATGCTCTTTCTTGCACCTCCTATTATGGCACACATATTCACAGTTTTATTTTTCAAGATCAGAAAATCCTTATGTTGATAAGAATTTTGGATTGTTTCACCCACCAAAACGTTATGACCATATACCCAATATCTGGTATCTCCACATTTAGCGTACGCGCCTATGGCGTGGTAGACCCGGGTTCGATTCCCGGCGGGAGCTCATGTGGTTCGGATTCCACGTTAATCAGTAGGTCCACGTCTCATATAGCCTCGCTGCTGAAAGGGACGTTAAACTCAAAATCAACTAAACTCTCCACATTTGGATCGCAAGGCATCAGCAATGCGTTTTCCATAGAAGAAATGAGGCCTTGGTAGCTAGTTGGAGGTATGGCGAACCGCATTTGCATACACAAGTCACTTAACTCCTTGATTAATTCTTGAAAATTCGTGTAAGGATTCGAGGAGTTCGCAGTTCAATAACACCCCAAAAGTGATCAATTATGTTAACCCTTTGGGGATCCTATGGTACAATTTGTACCATACGGGGTGGTTCATGGTACATTGCGTTATAACTCACCTATTTGAGCTTTTTCGTCCGTTTTTTTTTTCAAGTCCAGAGGCATTGCAGAAGACATTACGGATGGTTTCACACCTTCCTGTGTCGAGACATAGGAGGTGATGACGTCATAAGTCTAAAATTTAAATTTTCGTGTAATACTTTTTTTTTGGGGGGGGTTATGTAAAGTATTTTTGGTGGGCTTATTTTTGCACGTAGAAGATTGAAATTTTGCACAAACATGCAGTCCACCGAGTAGTATTTACCAGATTTTTTCTTCAGATTTCAAACAGGGGGGATCCAGAGGGTCAAAAAGTTGAAAAAAGGGATATTTTTACCCAAAAATCCAGTTTTTCCTCATTTTCCCACCTTAGATACATGATGGAGACAAGTGAATGGTACCGTCTGAAAGGCAGTTCTATTCTGAAGAGAATGATGTGCGACACATGACCCTAGGGTAATTAGGGATGTATCAGGGAATGTTTAAAAATTTCCCTCTGTATACGGGAATATGGGACATTGTCGGTATATATATTTTTTTTGGCGGGCTTACTTTTGCACCTGGAAAATTGGAATTGTGCATAAACATTCAGCCCACCGAGTAGTATTTACCAGATTTTTTTCAGATCTCTGCGTTAAAACAGGGGGAATCCAGGGGGGCGAAAAGTTGAAAAAAGGATATTTAGACCCAAAAAATCCCGTTTTTCCTCATTATCCCGCCTTAGATACATGATGGAGACACGTGAGTCATACCGCCTGAAAGGTAGTTCTATTCTGAAGAGAATGATGGGCGAAACATGTCCCTAGGGTAATTAGGGATGTCTCAGGAAATTTTCTACCTGAGATCATGATGTTTTACGGTAATATGGGGCATGGTGGGAATTCCTGATAAAATTTCTCCCGCCCTTGGTATTCAAGATAGAAACTTGAAATTTGGCACACACATTCAGTATACCAAGTACTATTTATCAGATTTTTTTAGATGGCTACGTTCACACAGGGACGCTCCAGAGGGGCCCAAAGTGCGAGAAAAAAATTTCCCTCCGAAGTTTTCCCTTTGACATCATTTTTCCCGCTCCTGGTATATGGTATGAGCATGCAAGTGGTATCATTTGAAAGTCAGCTCCATTCTGAAGAGAATGAAGTATGAGCCATGATCCTAGGATAATTAGTGACGATGCAGTAGCTGCTTGACTGAAAGTCTAAAAAATAGCCCTAAAACCCCGGAACTCTTAAGGGTTAAGATCGGATGAGCTGGGAGGCTGAAATTTATCACTATACTCTCGAAATATTACAAGAGAACATTGGTCTTGTGACAAGGAGCGTTTTCCTGCTGAAAGATGTTATTGTCAACTGGAGACATCTCCGTCGTGAATGGGTGCACATGAGCAGTAATAACCTGTCTATAGCTGGGAGCCGTTATTGTGGCCCCCTTCATACTCTACTGAGCCTATTGGGGGCGCGGTGGCTCAGTGGTAGAGCGTTCACCTCTGGTGCTTGGGGTCCCTGGTTCGATCCCAGCTCGTGCCTGTGGACTTTGTGGTGGACAAACACCGTGTTCGTGGGTTTTCTCGGGTTCTCCCGTTTCCTCCCACTTTCTTCATTCCACCATTTCATTCATTTCTCATCATCACCGTCTCCTTTAGCCTAACTGGCATAATCGTGGGACGTAAAGCTAAAGATTTCGTTTCATTTTCCACTGAGCCTATTGTTGGTAATGTAAAGATTTCTCAAATCATAAGCCAATACCAGCGTTGAGTACGTGACGAGACAAAAAATAAAACTTTTTGTCTCGTATCGTAAAACTCTGTAGAAGTCTCGTCTCACCTCGATACTCGGAAAACTTTCATCGTATTGTATTGTAACTTTATGTACAAAATTTTATGTCCTGATTTTTTCCTTAATTTCATCTAGGAGTCATGTTCCTTCTGAGTTACAAGAAGTCCATGAAGGATGTGATAAAACAATATTTAAACCACGTTTCGTATTGGAGCAGATTGTGTAATGACTTGTGCATTATTAAACGTTGATAAATGCTTTTCATTATTTTCGTAAATCACTTTATCAATTTAAAGTTTTTACGCTATGTCGCTAAAACAGTGTTCATGATTAAGGATTTGGGTGAACTAGTGTTGCCCATTAGATTCAAGAAATCTCTCTCCTCGTCTCGGAAACAAGACGAAAATTGCCGTGTTTGTCGTTTTGTCTCAATTTTGAAAATGCACTTTTTAATCTCGTAGGCAACGTTAGTAACCATCAGCCTATCGTCGTCCGTTAGCGCAATTCTCGAGCAGCTGTTCCCCTGGACGACAACGGATTCTGGCCTGACCATCGATGCAATATTGGACCATGAAGGCAGTATTGGACCATGCAATGTTGTGTCATTGCTTGGCGGCCCAATGACGATGGGCACGTGTCTATTCCTGTTCTAATCGATGATTTCATGGGGTTAACAATGATATACGTGTGAGAAATCGGCTCGGAAGCCGATATTTTACAGTGTAAGTCGAACCGTATTCTCAGACACACTTTGTCCATTGTTAAAATCTGCTGTTAGTTGAACCACCGTTTGTACCCTAGCCTGTACCCACCTGGACAGTCTACGACGTGCGACATTTTTATTGGAGTTTGCCAGCCCCACGCCTTTTCTTTTGGTATTCAGTCTGGAAGACGCTATCTATGGTTGCTCGAGAACACCCGACAAATCACACAGCTTCCGTGATGCTCCTTGTCAGACATTTGACCATCACAATTTGGCCCCTATCGAACTCTGATATACCGCCGGCCTTCCTGATTCTGCACACAAGCACCACCTTACTGGTCAAATTATATTCCCGTCGCTTCTGGAACGGTTCTGCTGTGCCCCGTACCTTTTACGTCAGCCCAGCAACTTTCTTCAAAAAATAGCAGGTGCTCATAATGATTTGCCTGGTCAATATATATAAATTAGCAAAAAATCATAAACTTCAATTATAGCCATCAGTTAAGCTAGCAATGTATTTTGCCTCAACTTCAATTATAGCCATCAGTTAAGCTAGCAATGTATTTTGCCTCATTCAGAATGTTAATGTCTGTTAATACGAAGTACTCAAATGTATTGTGAATGCAAATTTGTGCATATTCAACTAACTAGTCTGGTTGACGTTATGTTATTTTATTTCAAATAGTCTTCATCAGGTGTTAGGCGCGAGGGGAGGGATAATAGGGTTCGTGCTTTGAGCGTTTATTAAACTTCTTTAATATTTACAGCAAATGAAGAAGGTTTATAATATAAAAGAAAAATATTTTACGCGCGCGCGTGTGTACACATACATTTTAAAACATGTCAACACGTTGAAGTAATTAAAAAAACTGATAATAATAATAATCTACTTTAGTATTTTTATTTGCCTAATTGGATCACACAGTTTCGAATTTATTAGTACACTATTGGTCAACAGTGTCTGAGATTGTTTGATTCTTGTTAAATCATTTAAACCCATACGCAAAGTCAAACATCCGGATTATTGATAACACTGCATCAATATACAGTGTCATCACAATTTGCAGCGTTTCGATAAGATTTATTCAATTTGAAAGAAAATTTTGTTAGAACGTTGTTCTATTTCGATGCACGTGTTTCGTACAATGACTTCACACAAGATGCAGTTGTCGCAGGCTTGCTTAGATACAAACTGCATTAAACTGTTTTGAACATGCACTAATAGAAAACTTACACAAGGCGGCCACGGTGGCTCAATGGTAGAGCGTTCACCTCTGGTTCCCGGGTTCAAACCCTGCTCCCGCCAAGTGAACTTTGTGGTGGACAAACACCGTGTGCGTGGGTTTCCTCGGGGTTCTCCCGTTTCCTCCCACTTTCTTCATTCCACCATTTCATTCATTTCTCATCATCACCGTCTCCTTAAACTACCCGGCGTGAGCGTGGGACGTAAAACTCAAAGATTTCATTTCATTTCAAAACTTACACAAGCAAACGTTCGAATGGAACAGAAAAATCTTTTTTCTTCTTTCATTGTATTCAAAATAGGTATGTCAAAATAAGTGTTCATGTAAATTTTTACAACTCGATGCATTTGTTTGGCAGAAAAATGTATTAAAAATTTCCGCCTTTAAGGAAAATATATTAAGATGTTTCTCCTCTGGAAAAATCGTAGACGTACAATGTTACTTCGACTTCGACAGACTTAACTCAAAGACCAAGTGGTCTAGTGGCAATCGTATGGATCTGTGGTGCAAGTGATCCTTGGTTTGATTCTGAGTGCGCAAGCACATAACTTTTACTTTAACAATATTAATAATTCGCTATCTTTAATCGTTCGCCTCCTTTACTCTAAAGGCCATAACCGTGGGACTAAAAATTTAATTTCAAATTAAGAACAAATTAAATAAGAAATACGAATTATACTTGATTTGAATATGATTTTCATTCATAATTACTAACTCTATGGCCTATGGAACCCGGAGGTTCAATGCCGCGTTCACAAAAGCTCTCCATTGAGTTCTGTCCTTAGACAACTGAATCCCATTTCTACTTTGTGATCCTGTTTCTACGAGATCCATCTTAATATTGTACTCCCATCTACGTCTAGGTCTTCCTAATGGTCTTTTTTCCGATTGGATTTCTGGTTAAAACTTTGAAATCATTCGTACTTTCTTCCATTCTGATTACATGACGTGCCCACCTGAGCCTCCTAGACTTGATTACCCCAACAACAATTATAACTAATTTGATTACCCTAAACGGTATAAATTATGCAGTTCCTCTTTATGAAGTTTTCGTCATTCTGCATTTCCGTTCCTCTTGAGTTCGAATATTCGTCTCAAGATTTTATTCTCAAATACTTTCCGTCTACGTTCTTCCCTCAGAGTGAGCGAACATGTTTCGGAACCATATACGTAGCACAACAGGCATCAGTATCGTTTTATACATTTTAAGCTTCAAATTCTTTGACAGATTTCGCGACGACAAAAGATCTTGAACTGAATAATAGCACAAATTCCCTGGTTTCAGTCGACATTTAATTTCTTCGTAGATATGGTTTTAGTCTGTTAATATTGATCCAAGATATTTAAAAGTAGAGACAGTTACACACCGTTACAAGACTTTCCTTATGGTATGAAGGGCCAACCATAGGTACTGATGTTATTAATTATCTGAACAAAGTTCATTTTAGAGGCAAGTCCCTGCTCTATTGACAAAGTGCTAAATGATTTAATTTCCCTCAAGAAACTAATGCTAATACCACTAGTGAAAAGTGCCCTCGTTTGGATTGATGTTTAATTGTACTTTTTAAATTAATTGAAAGAGTTGAATCGAATGAAAATATTTCGGGTTCACTCGAGCAGACGGCTCTACCAAAAACAAAATTTATAGATAAAATACGATGTCAAACACTTTTCGTAAAAGAAGAGGAGTGTGAATATAAGTAATTTCAGTCAGTGGATATCATATTGAAATATATTTTAAATGGTAATGAACGTATTCTAAGTGTAACTATTTACTGAAGCGGAAGAGTACAAGGGCGCGAAAAAGGTGGAAATAAACGGCGGGGATATTCTGTTCGTGTTAGCAATGGACGTTTGCGACTCATGTATTGCAATATACGATTGTATTACAAATAATTGTACGATAAAGAGCGTAATATTATCGTGGTTTATGCATTAGCTCTTCATTTAGTGCATGCTGTGCAAGAAGAAACCGGAAAATGCAATAGATATGTGAAAATTTGGTAGAGCCGTCTGCTCGAGTAATGCCAATATTTCAAAACACATTTGTGCATGAGGTCAGAAGAAAAATAATCTCAAGCTTGGGCTCTTTGAAGCACTGCTTATGCTAATGGTGAAAGTGGCCATGCTTTGATACCTTTCTAATTGTGCTTTCCATGCTAATTTGAGGATTCTGAATCGAATGAAACTATTTTTAAACATATTTGTCCATGTCATCACGAGAAAAATGATCTTAAGTCGAGCTCTTTGATCTTAAATTGCTTCTGATTTAACGATAATTTACTAAACTCTCTCTTACCTGAAACAACAGTCGCTATCAGCATAATGAAATTCTGAGTACATACAAAGTTCAGGAAACACAAATATTGTAACTTCAATTTATTAACTTCATGAAGAAGAAGAAATGAAAGTTGTTTGTTTTGTGACTTGGTCAGATCCAAGAAAGTAACTGAACAGACATTGACTTATAGGTACATTTTGTTTCTTTTTGACAAGATTATCACTCGACACTCGGTCGAAAATGTGTGAAAGCTTTTTCAGGCCAGCTACTCTGACTGAAGTTTTCGCGTTTTTCTCATTCACACCAAGTAAATGCTGGGACGGTACCTAATATATTGGTTCCAGGTCCCTTTCTTCCTTCCCCAATCCTTTCTTCCTTCCCTTTCCTCGGATAGTGTTATTGCCGAGGGATCTCATCTCTCATACATGATGGGCTAACATGGTCATAGATGCTAAAAGCCCAGATATCTAATTCCTAAATTCCTAAATCCTAAGATTATCACTCAAATCATCAGAATAGGTTGTAATTAATTTCTTGATTGCATCACTGCCTGTTCTTGTTATGAGAATTGCTTCAAAAGTTGCACAAATATTTTCCATTTCTGCACATCAAGAATCCATTTGAGATAAGATCGTGTGTACGATCACATCGAAAAATCAATATTTTAAACTGTTCTTCTTCGGTTTCTTTTGGGAATGTTCTAGTATCAAATGAGTTATCTTTCGACTGCGGTGCAGGATTCAACTTCTTACATTTATATGGTCTAAATTTTTCCTTCAAATATCTAACAGAACCAATAGTTCAAACTTGGGGAAATATAATCTGCCCCTTTACTTGTGCTCTCCCATCATGGGACAAGCTTCCGTTACTTCTATAGTTTTTTCTGCTATAGATTCATTATCTCAATTTATGCTCAGAGTTCCATGTGGCTATGAATAGCATACGCACTTTTGGCGTGGAAGGCCCGTTTTCGATTCCCGGCGGAAGCTCATGTGGTTTGGAATTGGATTCCATAGGTCCAGGTGTCAGATAGTCTAGTTGCTGAACAGAACGCTAAACTCAAATTCAATTCAATTCGTGCACACTCCATCTTGTTTCAGAAGGGCTATGAAGAGATTGCCCACCTGTGTTTTTATTAATATTTGTAATAATTTCGTGGGCTTGAAAGTAGCCAAGTAACAATACAAAAGTCACGGAACTAAACTTCATTCTTGCCCCCAAAGTTGTTTAAAATCTTGCTAAAACCATATATAAAACTTACGAAATATTAAAAGAAAAAGTATTTTTTATCACCCCACCAGAATGTACGGGTCCACACCTTTGTCAGGATTGTTACACTCTCTCTTTTATGAGTGGTCCTGATGGAACGTTGGCTACACATTCAAATACAACATAAATTGTATATTATGTAGTCGCTCCTTGTCGGTCTGAGAGCTCAGATAATGTACTTATAAATGACGTGATTGGGAATGACAGAACCGACAAGTTGCGCCCAGGATTTGCAAACATAGAACTTAATAAAATGCGAGGTACGGGATCTGACCTGGGTTCCATTTAAATAAAATCTGACAAGTATAAAAGAAACAGACTGTGATGTAAAAGGGGGTGATAAAGGGGTAAGAAGGGAGTAACTTTCAGGAGAGGTTAATCTACTCGCACTTACTTGCTGGTCTGATCGTTGTCCTCTCGACGATTCCTCCAACGGGACGACGTCCGTCCATCCCTCTGTTTGGCTGGCTGGTCGTTCAAGTAACCAAGGTTAAGAGTCGGTGAAACCTGGTCTGAGAAACCAACTTTACGAAGACCGCAATTTTAGTTAAACTTAAAACTTCTTCTCAAAAAGCAATTCATCGTCGTAGATGGCTATCTGGCGTTAGCCGAAACAAAAGTGCTCTATAGAACAGAGCAAGGCTATGTCAATCGTGAATTCCAAAATGAAGCTCGCGGTTTAGGCCTACATTCTAACTCGTCTCTCGCTCCATCTCGACTGTCCCTTCCAAAAGTCTTTCAATCGATTTTGTATGGCGTTCCTTCCGGGTTCATATCCTCGGTTATTCACTCTGATTAGCGTCTCGATGAAAAAGTGCATGCTTGTAGATTAACCAAGGTAAGGTAATGATAGGAATGCGGACGGGGAAGCAATCTGTTATTTTATTAATTGAGAAATTACAAACGTAAGAAGTAAATGACAGACAGCAAAGGCAAATGAACTTAGAAAAAAAAAAGTCGAAAGGTAATTTAACTTAAAATGAATGGTAATTTTTTTAACTGTAATGTTCTTTTAAAATAAAATGTCCCATTGTTCAAAATAAGATACTTTGCCATGTGTCCAAATACACATATCTTCACAATATTATATCAATTTTGAAGCACATTTGGCGGGTTTCTAAGTATACAAATGATTATCCTCGAGTGCTTGAACCCAACTTCAATAAATTTAGCTGTGGAGTTAACAGCTGATAGCGCAGTAATTCAATAACGTGTTGAGACCATGTGAGTATTTTAGTTATAAATATAACTAATTTAATTATTATAATATAGTCATCAGGGTTGAAAAAAACATGTTTTTTTATCCTACAGGCACTAATCCTACTGAAGATTTCATAAACTAAACTATTGATGTGTATGTAGTGAAGAAACCAAAGCTAATATGCTTGATTTAGAATCAGAAGTGTGAGAAAGAATGATAACTTTTTGTTAAGATATTCCTATGTATGTTTGTTTTAGGACAAAAATATTTGAGTTAATTTATATCTTTTTAAAAACTTCTACATTAGTAACAAACAGTAACTACTGAATATAGGAAATAATAACAAAAATAGCTACTGTAAATAGAAGTTAAAGTTTAGTCTAAAATATTTTTGCCAGTCTTTACTTAATGTTTTAGATAAAATTCAACGATAGCTTTTTAAAATTATAATCTCACATTGAATATTTATCAGCAATTAGTCTCAATATTAGGTAAGATGTGAATGGAATTGTAAAATACGCTGCTTTCTTGCAAAAATACAGAAAAACAACTCCCCCCCGAGGAGTTGACATTTCCCCCTTCCCCCGGGTGAAAATGTCTGAATTCAACACTGGTGTAGAAGCATAATTCATGTTCGTATACATGATGTTTGCAGCAAAAATGATTTGCATATGGACATGGTACTATAGTGGGGGAGGGGAGAGAATGTCTAATTCAATGAATGTTTTTCTGTGCATATATATTTTTTAAATATTTCCTACATAAAACGAATTCATTACGCAATGGCAGCAATGGCTACCATTTCTTATATTATTGTTACAGGTATGTGGCCTACACATTAGCATCATTTTGTCAGCGTAGGATGGCTGCAAGGGCTGCCAGGACCCCGCAAAGTCAATATTTTCATACTTTTAATGATTTTTTATGTCTGTTCTTTTTCTACGAATTCTGCGGGAATTTCATGAATGTTACCTCATTGGAATTTGTGGTCTATAAGCTTTCCAATGGTGTATAACTCATGACTCTGTGATAATTAGGGGGGTCACCAGAGCCCCGAACGTGAGAGTCTACCATTTTGTTAAAATCCCTGGCGGGCGTCTAGAGTTAAATGTGTTGATATGCCGTAGACATTAATCATTATTAGCTACCCATGTTGCAGATAGAGATGTATCTTAAAAACTGTTTAGTTAAAATGTCATTTGCTCCTTGTAGGCTAATCACTGCTCTTTTCTATGAGTTGTATTGTATTTGTCAGAGCATTTCTTCTAGCTTATGACGTGAGAACTGTCATTATTATGAAAATGATAGTGATCAAAAAATACCCAAGTTTTGAATTTGTGAATTTGGATCTTAGAATAGTGTATTGTGTGTTTAACCTCTGTTATTCTTGGAAATTAAGAAATGTTCAAATACTTCACTTGATTTTCTGTTGTTTAGTTATACGCACACTGATGTGCAGAATTTCGTTCAGTAATCGCTGTTATAATAAGAATATAACTCTGCTTGTAATTTATTCCATGCACAAATCCTGCGGAGGATGGGTTGTTTGTTAGAAAATTAAATTAGCTTCTTCAATCTGATATTTCAGTTGTTTTAAACATGTCCAACCAGCATCGAAAAAAAAAAACACGTTTAAAACAATTTGTTTAAAACGTTTAAAACAAACTGAATAAAACAACAGCCCTCGTTTTACACATGTTTTAAACACTTGTTTTAAACATTTTGTTTTAAACATATCAACCCTGATAGTCATCTGGTAACTCTTGTAGAAAATGAGTCAATTTTATATAAATCTTCACGATTATGATACAAGATAAATCAGCAAGAGCAACACCGTGGCAAACATCAAAATCGAGTTGTGGCAAACGACACAGTGACAAATCACACGTAATCGAGCAAACTCGTCTCAAATATGTCGCGAAATTATAGACTTTAGATATGCATTTCACGCCACTCAGACAATCTATAAGTATATTTGTACAACAGATTTACTTTTCACCACAAAGCCTTTAAAAATAAGTTAAATCCATTTTGAGACAGACTGTACCCATCAGTGCTTCCAACGACAGCAACAGTACTCAATTCTAACCTAACCTAACCTAACTGTGTCGCAGATATTCAGTAAAGTGTGTCATAAGCCCCACAAAATGTTAGAGAGTAGAGGTTTAATTGAGGGGTCTAGTGAGAAAGGGAGCTATGTCACAAATATTAAAAATTATAGTTTTTGCCATTTCTAGTCTTCTACTCCCATGTCATCTATCATGCGAACCAGGGGTAAAAGTGGATCTGTAAAGGTAGGGGGACGGTAGGTAGCAGCATGACGTCACACCGTCCCCCTGCCTATCTTTGCCCATTGTAATTTTTTAGGAACTGAGGGGACGTCGTACTCTTTGGAAGTGGGGGACGACGTCCCCCACGTTCCCCCTCACTTTTACCCTGATGTGAACTACAATCATGTGACATAGCTTCCGCGTTTTGTGCAGCAGATATCCTGAGTTCATGAATACGTCCTCAGCAACATTTTGAGTGAGAGAAGGACTTACCGGTGGTGTCTGGTATGGCACTAGAGGAGGTACCAACAGTTGAACAAAAAAAAAAAATAGTACAGAGCGGTGTTGCAATATCCGGTGCTAGCTTTCATATGACGGAAAAAACTGTTGTAAAATTTGATACAACACTACCACGCATACTTTTCTTCAAATACCTATTTTGATATGGAACTCTTCAAGAAGATACCATTTCGTCGCTCCAAAACAAGAAGAAATCTCGTGGTTGATTATCGACGAGCCACATCAGCCCTGAAGTTAAAAGATCTGATGGCAATAATCCTCATTCTTTTGTAGTTCTTCATGGTATTTATCAAAAACTAACATCCACAGAAACAGTGGCAGTGAATATACTCCAGAAGACATTCTGCCTTCCTGTAGTTCATACGTAAACCTATGAACATGATTTACACTCAGACAAACGTACTTAAATCACGTTAAAACTCTTTGATATACTAGGCCTATATTGATTTTCCCACATGGGTATATTTATACTACAAACATTATACCATATATTTCTCAATAGATGCTATTTACATTGAAATTCATATTTTTCCTTTTGCACAATTTACCTAACAATAAGTTAATAAATAAAAAGTTGACTCTGTATCATACGAACAAATTATTGATTCGTACAAATTATAACACAACACGATGCTTTAAAAAACTCAATTTTTTTCCATTTCTTATCGAAGTGGTATAGCTCCTCTCTCTCACTAGACCCCTCAATTATTACCAGGCTTGCTAATAATACGTAATATACGATAATTTAAGCTTTAATACTAGGTACGATAATGTCCTTGCTATAATACGGTAATTTCAGAACGCACACTTTTTTTTCAGTTTTTGAATGTGCAAATAAATAGTAGGTGTGAATTAAACAATTATAAAACACACACTGAGGTTCCTAACGGTCATTCCCACTAAAATTAATCAATAACGATTTGAAAATTGACAAAATGACAACCCTGCATCCATTCTTTAAATTACACGTACAAAGTGATGGAAATATTCTTGTTCAGAGTAATGCTAATAAGATTTTTTTTTTTTTTTTTTTTTTTAAGTGAGAACAGTGAGCCGATTTGGAGTTCAAACAGAAGTTAACTTGATAAGTTTATTATATTATTGCTATTATTAGTAGAATTACACTCGTTTCTGCAATTATCATATGTATAACGAATATACGATAATTTTTTTTGTAATATACGTTAATTGTAAAAACGAAAATAGATAATTTTGTTCTCTGAGGTTGGCAACTTTGGTTATTATCTAACATAAGAGTGAAAATATCCCTTTTGAGTGTGAAACTGTTATTTTAACTGGGTTCCACCTTTGAAATAAGACAAATAGAAGATACTGTAAGGAGAGCGGTGACTCTCCCCCCCCCCCAAAAAAAAAATGTTTCTGGTAACGCCATTCATAGACAAACTGTGACGAAAACTGGCCTAGAGTCCTTATTCTGAGTTTGACTATTGCTCGATAGTTCTTATCATTATCGAAAGGACCCTATGGACGGAGAGAGAAAACGAAAATAATTAATATCTTTTGAAGTATATTTAAACTGAAAGCTATTGTGGAAAGAGATGAGTGGCGTGGATTTAACTTTCATTCACTGATGACGCTAGAGAAGGATCAAAGAGACGGGTGCCCCTCGACTACCTCCAAAATTCATTGGATTTTAATATAAGTTAAGTAATATAAAACTCATATTTGGTATACAAAAATAGCTGCCCTCTACCCCAAAATTTCAGACCCTCTCCTTGCCACACCAAGAAATGAAAGCTGGCGTCGTCGCTGGTTCCAATCAAAGGACCCGTGGATAAACATGAAGAAAACAAGAGAGTCACTCCAGGAAAATTCATGATGATTTCTTTTTTGTCATTCATTTTATCAATTTACCTGCATTTTACAAAAAAAAAAGAAAGAAAAGAAAAGAAAAGAAAGAAAGAAAAGAAAAAAAGAAAGAAAGAAAAAGATTTTCACAGAAAAATTATTATGTTCCTGGCGTGGTAAGATTAATTCTTTTACTCAATAAAGATTATAATATTTATTCCTTTCAAGCAACCAACGCTATCCTGAAAATTGTGTTAGTTCATAATTGACATGATCAACAAATCGATTAATTTTCATTTTCTAGTTTGAACTCGGAATGGTTCTTAATATCTATAGTAACTTACCAGAATGAGTATCCTTTTCCAAGTCATGATTACAATTGCAGTTAAAAAACACGAAAGTAAACAAAACTGTATTTAAATATTGAGAGAAAGTAACGTGATTTATATCCCACAGTAGTTTTCGATCTACTGGACACACGTTAGTAAAATGAAAAGCTTTTAAGAACGGACAAAAGGCTACGCTTCGTTAGCCATCATATCAAAAGGGATGAAAAAAGGTCCTTTTGCATTGATGAGGTAACACAGTGACTGGGTAAGAGACCAGTGGGAGAGGAAAGCTTTTCGTAAGTGCACCATTGCCATTCAAGATGTGGAAATAACCGTCTGTTCTGGATCTTAAATAGCCTATATGCCGAACCTTGATCACGGACAGTGACCGTAATCTTAGTTTTTTTCAAAGAACAACCATTTAACACATTTCATTGTTGAAACTTCTGAATCCGTTTCACGTGTACAGTCAAGGACATTTCCCCGAATAATGTCTTTTGTTAATCATTGAAAGCGATGATTCTTTACCTAAGCATTTTATTGTAGTACTGCATGTATGAAAGAAATCACGAAAATGTTTAAAGCAAAAGATCTAGGCAATCATGATTCAGCAAAATTAATAAATCTATTGAGAGAAGCACACTAGACACAGATTTCTAAATACGTTCTCATAATATTCAACGAGAAGAACATATACATATATATAAAAGGCTTAATGGCGTATGCAAAGAGGATTTCCAGGCAGTGACGACGCCAGAGGGGGCAAGTGGTTACGCCTACCTACAGATATGTTGTATTGTATTATAGGTAAAGTAATATAAAACTGTCATTTTCGGTATACAAAAAATAAACTGCCCTCCAAGAAATTCTACCCTCCGTTTGCCCCCAAGAAATTAAAACTAGCGTCGTCACTGTTTCCTGCTTATAACCCCCCTCAATCTACAAATTAAGATGCTAGGCTTGTCTCCAAAGAAAAGTTTATGTTTGTCTCCAATCCTTTCGGCAATGAAATATCTAAAAAAAACTGTCATTTTCGGTATACAAAAAATAAACTGCTCTCCAAGAAATTCTACCCTCCGTTTGCCCCCAAGAAATTAAAACTAGCGTCGTCACTGTTTCCTGGTTATAACCCCCCTCAATCTACAAATTAAGATGCTAGGCTTGTCTCCAAAGAAAAGTTTATGTTTGTCTCCAATCCTTTCGGCAATGAAATCTCTAAAACCACAAGTGCTAGAAACGTGCTGCTTTCGCTGATCGATTCCAAATTTTATGTTGATTGTCCAGTTCTAATTGAATATTTAAAAACGTGGCTGTTATTTCTTTATTATATTTTTAGGGGTACACTGGAAGTGTTGAGATTTTAGAAAAGTAAAGCAGCATATCCAATGTTACATATTCCAACACAACATAGTTGTATACAGGGGTTATATATCTCTCAAGCGTTTGTTTGATGGCCAAATGATAATGAAAAACGAAGGATAATCATTTCTCTACGCTAAGATGAAAACTTCTTTGTTTGGAGTGTTTTGCCCAATGAACACTATATATCACTGACATTATAATTAATTGTGTATGTAATGTATTTACTTATTACATACTACATGCAAGAAGAAAGAAAACACTGATCATACATGAATTAGAAACTCCAACCGAAAGTAGGCTCAATCTTGCAAACGGTGCGAGATATTGAAAAAATAATTATAATCGAAAAAATCTCCCCTTTATGGTATCCCTTGCCGATTTTTATCAAGACATCTTTCACTTATATCTCTAAAGAGACGTATGTTGTGAGGAATGAGAAGGATATTCATGCTCATATGTTAATGATGCGCTGTGTAGAGAGTTCAGGTTCAGCTAGTAAAATATGAAAAAAAAAAAAAAAAAGCATTTACCACAAGAATCCTATAACGATATGAACTTAGTTGGTTGAATCGATCAAATTTTGTGTACGTCACTGAAGAGGCTGATTCAGGGATTATAGGGGCTTTTTCCCCTTATAGCTTCAAATTTTCAGAGTATAAAATGGTAATTATGGCAGTTGACCTTATTTTACAAGAACAATATAACGCATGAATGTATTTAGTAGCCTCTTTGAGCAAATTCTATACATTTGCACTTATGCATATTATATAAAAATTAAATATGATTAATTGATTTCTAGTTTAACATTCCATTTCACTTACATATATTCACTCTACAATTTTACAGCGTTAGTTTAGTGAGCTATGGGTTAAGTTAGCTTGCAGTTACTTAAGATTAGCCTAATTTAGCTTATCCTAGCTAACTTTAGCCTAAATTAACTTATTTTCGCTTACTTTAGTATAGTTCAGATTAGATTAGGCTTAGTTAGAGTACTGAACTTAGTTGAGGTAATTTTATTTTGGATAGTTTAGTTTAGCTTACTTAGGTTGGTTAAACTTAGCTCATGTCTGTTGAGTTTACCTTCTTTTAGCTTAATTTAGATCTTTCTTTTTTTTCTTCTTTTTTAGTTTGTCACATCACACGAGTATGCCCTTTAGGGTAAAAGACGCAAGATTATTGAAAGTGAATGATTGTGAAACCTTTTTTGTGCTCTACCATCGAGAATCGAACTCGAAACCACGTGCTTCAAAGCCACACGCGTTAGCCACTAGACAAGCGAGGAGGACTTTATCTTAGCTTTGGTTAACTCAGTTTACGTTAGCACAAGCTTAGGTTAAACGAAGTTATTCTAAAAGATAAACGAAGTTAGTCTAAAAGCTAAACGAAGTTATTCTAAAATAGAGTAGCATAATCTAAACTTGCTTGAGCAAAGCTAAATTTACCTGAATTAAACTATCGAAAGTTGACGTACTCCAGGAGTTCCGGGTGCTGAAAATCAGTGGGGTTGCTCCATACTAGAAATAAAGAGAGGTAAGGTCATTAACGAACACGTTTGCGCCCTACTTGCGCATTGAAGTCACTTTCGTCGCACGTTCATGACACAGCAGTAACACTGTCGTCTCCTTGTTTGCTTGCTGTCGTATAATCTTTTGAACCAGAAGTAAAATTACTACTTTCTTCTGAATTTCATATGTATTTGCTGTTTCTAATTCAGATGTCTACACGATTGATTTTGGGTTTAATGTCCCTTTCAGCAGCGAGACTATATGAGACATATCTATTGATTAACGTGGAATCTGAACTACATGAGCTCCCGCCGGGAATCGAACCCGAGTCTCCCACGCTAAAGGCGCGTGCATTAGGCGTATATCATTGGATTTTATTCTGCCATGGGAATATGTTTTCAAAAATGAAAATAATAATAATAAAAAGTCTCATTAGACAAATTTACACACCACCTTAGAGGTATTGTCCACAATAACATAGCGTGAAGTTTCGAAATGAGTAGACTGAAATACTTCTCGAAAAGTGGTGATTTAAGTAATATATCCTTTTGCAGTTGACTGTACAATGCAAGAATTCATACTTATAACAATGTTTCTATTTCACATGGAGTATTACTGCTTCAAAATAGACAAGTAAAAACTTATTTGTATTCCATATAGAAAAAAGCTGATTTTTAATCTAGAAAATCCAAATACGAAATTTAGCACAATTCTATATTGAACATAAGAATTTCTATACCAAGCTACGTACAAGTTCGTTGCTTAGCCAAGAACAATCTGTATAGCCGAAAATAGACATACCGGTAAATCATGTGTTTTCTTCTTTGGCACGTGCAGCATAGAGAAAAGTATGGTTGTGTACTTTGATAAACATTATCTGGTTACGGACGTTACACAGTCCAGAAAAATCTGCACAACAATACGGCTTTTCTACATAGGATTGCAGTTCTGCCGTTGCAGGAGCAGCACTAGGCAAGGGCGCCCATCAGGGGGGGGGGGCAAGGTGGGGCGCTTGCCCCCCTAAGAGGAGATCGTATTTGGGAATATCGAAAGCCCAATAGAATTTCCACATTAGTTATAGCAAAATTTGGAACTATATTTGAAACTTCGCTTATATTTGCCCACCTTGGAAACCACAACATGGGCGCCCTTGGCACTAGGAAAGCCGCCTTACCCGGAATCTCACACTTTCTTTTCTAAACGTTATGCTTTGATTGACGCTCAAGCTTGCCGAAGTTGCACAAAAGGCTAGCATTAGTCAGCTTCGTCTGTTTTCATTGCTTCACTTCGAATTTGTCATATGACACTCAACAGCTTCTTCTGCTGGGAACAATGATGATCATGTCTCCGCCCATTCTCATGTGATAAAGAAAGGCTACGAAAGGATAGCTTTTATAGTGTTCTTATAGGATCTAAACTTGAAAAGCTACTATTGATTGGCTTGTGTTTATGCGGTGCATTATAAAGTAAGTCATATATCAATAAAATTCAGCGTTTCAATGATTAGGAGCATTATATTGAACTTGACGTACAATTATTAAAGGTTTGAACTTATAGTATTAATGGACTCTATACCCCTGTCCGTTGTATGTTTTGTTTTATTTTCCTTTATTTTTGTTTTTCCCGACTGGAGTTTTGTAGGATATATCTCCACCAATTAAATACCAATATCTCCACCAATTAAATACCAATTAAATACCAATATAAATTAAATACCACCAATAAATTAAACACCGAAAAGGCTTATATGTCTGCAAACCTCTTTCCACGAAGAGTGCTAGTGAGGGACGTAATCCCTCGTACCTTGATACGCTTAGGACAAAGTTGTCTGCGAACCCTGGAAATTCAATGTTTAAAATAATGTTTTTGCAATTTTATGTTGTAGTTATGTAATATGGTAATCATATACTTCTCTATTCTCTTTATATAAATGTACGCAACTACAGTATAATGAAAGTATTATACAAAAACCCCAGCTACGATAATATTTTAATAAATTTTCGCCTGTTATCCTGATAAAGAAAATAAAGTTAACATTAAAAGGGAAACATATGAATTTAAATACGAATTTCCATTCCAAATTCGTTCTCCTATAAACTACGAATGCATTGAATAAAAACATCACATATTAATTGAGGTTACCGTGATGAAGATGTTGCTACAAAAAACAATACCTAGAAACCGACATGGAAAGTTTACCTCATGCACATTCTTTTTATTATTGTATAATACATAAGAAGCAAATTAAAGCAAAAGAAATTACTACAAAAGCAGTATTTAAAGTGGCAGTGCCAAATACACATGTACTGTGTTCAGATATATTTTCATACATTTGGTAAAAAACATAAAACCATGGCTGGCATAAGCAGAGGTTGGACTGGACCTACGAATTTCTTGAGTCCAACCGCGAATGACAAAATTATGCCTCCAATGTTCTCCTCCTCCCCCCTTTGGACATTAGTTCATATTCCATATCTGATTAAATACCACATAATTGAATCTGTAAGTAAGGAGCAACTTAATTCAGTTATAAATCAAATTTCTGTACGTTTGAGATAAGCTCTCTCAGTTGCCTATAAATGAATTTAACTTTGATCAAGATGCTTTGTCGTTCTCTTCAATCGGCTGATGATGACCTCCTAAGGAAGGAAACTACAGTTCAAAGCAGATTTCAAGCCGTGATTCGAACTTGAAATTCCTTGATTACGTAGAAAACAACAACTTAACAATCTTAATCGTATCTTTTCTCTTTCAAGCAGATATCCAGAGTTTATGTAAATTCTCTTCCTTTGGAAATTAATGGACATTCTCTTTACAACTTTCCCATTTCGTGTATTCATTTTACAGCTGTCAAATACAGATGATGCTTTTTACACAATGTATACAGTAGAAAATATCGGTACAAAGTAATATTTACACACAAAAATACACAACAGTGTATAGCAAATAAATTTAAAGGTTTGAGAAAAATAAAACGTTGAAAATCTTGTACAACATAAATACAACTAACACCTGTCATCTAAGAGGATGCGAGAAGTCTCCTGTTAGGAATTTCAGTGATTTGATGTCGAAAGTGACGTCGTGCGAAGGGACAGGCTGCACATGTTTTATCCTTCTTTATTTTAGGGATGGTCAATTCCGGAATTTTTACTTTCCAGATCCGGAAAGCAAAATAGAATAAATTCCGGATTCCGGAAAGTGAAATTTCTGATTCCGGAAAATTTTGGTCGTCTCTACTTTATTTCTCCTACGGGGTGCCTTAATTCACAACCTCAAACCAGGGGTATGGAGCATGAAACATCCCAGGCTTGGGGGGTTTCTGTCCCGAAAATTTGGAAATGGACCTTCCTGAAAATGCGGTTTTAGGTGTTTTAGATTAGGATTAGGGATTAGGAATTAGATTTCTGGGCTTTCGTCATCTATGACTATGTTAGCCCGTCTCACATCAGAGGAATGACGTCCCTTGGCGATTACACTGCCTTTGGAATTAGAGAGGAAGAAAGGAATGGGGAAGGAAGGAATCGGCCTGGGACTAATATGTTAGGTACTATCCCAGCATTTGTGTGGTGTGAATGAGGAAAACCTAAGAAAAACTCACTCAGGATGGTTGGCCTACAAAAGCTGTTACATTTTTCGGACAGTGTTCCCACTGAGAATCGAACTCGGGACAGCATTACATATTTTAGAATAAAATTGGATTTTATTTTTTCACAATAGAAATATTCTTGAATGAGAATATGGCGACGTAATCAGAGAGGTTCTAGGTTGTAACTCCCTATCTCATTTCTCGTCACACCATTTTGAACTCTAACCTTTAGATTTATAGCAAAGAAAGTTAATGAATTTAGTTATATAGAACAAAATTAGAACATACATTGTTGTATAATGGTGTGTACAATGATGCAAATTGAAATGAATATTGTATTTAGTTCAAAAATTAATCTTTGCAGAATATCTCCTCACTCATAAAGAAAGCGTTTCATCAAGTAGTCGATCGTTTGATGAAATTGTTAATACACTCTTAAAAATTTCCTTGCTCAGAAATGAGGAAAATGCATGTTCAAAACAAAATAAGCAATTTTTACTCATATTTGAGACAAAATGTCTCATTATTTTCAAACGTGTTTTCATTTGTGAGCTGGACAAATTTTCAGGTTCCCATTTATGAGATTTTCTCATTTCTTAAAAATGAGAATGAAATAGTGCGTGATTTGTAATATAATAGATGACTGAAAAATAACGGTAACAATCTTATTGAAATATATTACTATGTTTTACTAGGGTGTAATATTGCTAGAGCTTAATTATTATACAGGAAACGAGATAAGATTTCAGTTCTAGCAGTGTGCGAATGGATATGAGTACGCAGTGCGGTGTTGCGACTGAGGTGGCGTAATACACCATACCATTACGAGAACCAAGGAAGTAAACAGCATGCGAAAATAAACATATAGATTTGATCTGACAAGATTCATGGAAGTTATTACCTGTGTTCTATTAAAATAAATATTGTAATGTAAGTTCATGTAGTTTAATGGTGCAACACTATTGTAGTAATTGAACCGAGTTTACACTAAGAGCAAAGGTAAAGAATAAATGGATCAATTACCGTAAATACCCTTGTAGCAATAAGGGTAGCAATTTTGTTATGTAGCAATAAGTAGAATGGGAAGGAATGCCAATGTTTTACAACCTTTCCCATTCGTTATAAGGTACAAAATAACTTATGTATGGAAACAAAGAACACGTAAGTCATCTGTGTAGTTAGAAACAGCGTTGAAAAAAGTGTGATTTATTATTATGGAATTGTAATGCAAAGGTACTTTGTACTGATCACCTTGCATAGATTGGCGCCTCCTTTTTTCCTCACCAGTAATCTCCAATGACATACGTTTGCAGGTTATTTGTGGCATATAGCACTGTGCGAATTGAATATTTCGTGTAGATTGATTATACGAATCCATACAACAATTCAAGAAATATATACTTCTTTCTGAATTCACTTTCTATACCTTCAGCAATCATTTTCAGGTGTGCACTTGCATTCCCAGGTGCAGATTCACTTTAAGAGGTCTTGTGCATAAAACAACCAACCTGTGCTAGGTGGCCTCAAAGCGCTAATGCCATTAACCGAGTCAGTGGATGTGCGTAGCATGGTGGCGCGCGGAGGTGCGTCCGTAGGGGACAGGCTCGTGAGCGATGGTGGATATACTTGTAAACAAGGATTATGGTAAACCACAGCTTTCACGATACAAAGATATATTTTTTGTTAAAGTCATTTGCTCGTTATATTCGTCGCACGTCATATTGTCCTTTATTAATCTACCACTACTTATCGCATGGTCGAATACGTGCATACCAGGTTCGACTTTCATTAATATATTTTTACGTAAATACGTATCTCACAGGTAAGAGCACACCATATTTTGATTACTAACACACTAATCCATTAAAATATTATTACAAATTTCTTCTGTAAATTTTACAAATATGTGGATCCGTATAATCAATTTGCACCGAATATTTTTCAAAGAGGAAGGATAAATTTCACCCATATACGCATCCAGTTGTCACACACGTTCACCATCTATATAGAGAGAATTTGAAAAGTTATTCCTACCAGGGATGAAAAATTTGATCTCCAGTGGCGTTAAATTTTTCTCAGAGGGAAAATCCCTGGTATCCCCCGTCAATTCGCACACTGCATATAGCAATATGCCCATTTGTTCTTAATTTAACGTAGGGGCCGCGATAGCAAAGTGGTAGAGCGTTCACTTCTGGTGCATGAGATTCTTGGTTCGATCCCAGCTTGAGGCAAATGGGCTTTATGGTGGATAAACAGTGTGCGCGAATTTTCTCGGGATTGTTCCGTTTCTTCCCACTTTCTTCATTCCACTGCTACATTCATTCTCATCATCATCGTCTCCTTGAGCCTACCCGACACAACTGTGGGACATAAAACTCAAAGATTACATTTAAAAAATTAACGTCCCAAGATTGTGCTCCAAGGCTAAGGGAGACTGATAGAGATGGATAATAATGGTGTAGTGAAAATGTGGACGTTAGTTCCTTGGCAGTGTTTAGAGAAATTATCTGCTTATTTCTTTGGTTTATTGTAAAACAAATATTTCGTTAAGGAATGTAATTTTCTTGAAATGAAGGTTTAAACATGTTATATTTTAAATAATATAACTGTAGATATTTATTTAATATAAATTATGTATGTACTAATTGTTTAATTTTTTTGCATGTTTATATTTTGTTTGTACCCTTTCCCCTTCTCCTTATCGTATTTGAAATGAAATGAAATATTTGAGTTTTACGGCCCACGATTATGCCGATTAGGCTAAAGGAGACGGTGATGATGAGTAATGAATGAAATGGTGGAATGAAGAAAGTGGGAGGAAACGGGAGAACCCCGAGAAAACCCACGCACACGGTGTTTGTCCACCACAAAGTTCACTTGGCTGGGGCTGGGATCGAACCCAGGACCCCAAGCACCAGACGTGAAAAATCTACCACTGAGCCACCGTGGCTTCCTTATTGTATTTGAGAACCATGTTTCTGCGCACCGTTTCCCGCTTTGGAGAAAGACTTTTTTTTTTTTTTTTAAGAAATGTGTTTCTTAAAATGGGGCTTATATGCCTCATTTGTTCAGATGTTGCTTTCTCAATTTTAAGAAAGAATACATTTTTTCTCAAATTTGAGAAAGCATTTGCATCCTCAGAAATTAGACATAATTCCTCGCGTTTGAGTCATTATTTCTCAAAATGATTTGAGAAAATCAGTATTTCACTTTTAAGAATATATGTGCACAGGTAAGAAACGGATGTTCTCAAATACGAGGATTTTTTTTTCTCGAATTTAAGAAACCATTTTTAACAGTATAACAGTTCCGAGGTTGAATTTATTTTTCGCTTGCATGCATGGTTGCTTGCACTTATGAACACGCATGATTGCTTTCTTTTACATTCTTCTCTTTCCTGATTTATCTCTCTCTCTTTCTTTCTCCTTTTTATGTGTGTGCTGAGCACCCGCACAACAATTCTTTGGGATTCTCGAATACAGAAGCACCTCCAGAGTCGGCGACCCTGACGTACGCTAACTTGTCTATCCTCAGCTACTGAAGCTAACTTTACGAGAGCTGTGATCTAATCATAGCTAACACAAAGGTACGCTGAGCTAATCTAAGCTGTGCCAAAATAAGCTAAAGGAGGCTAACGTAGGTGTAATAATTAAATTAGGGTCATAAAAAATTTACGCCGCAAATATGTGTAGACCCCTAATCAATGTCCTATATCTATTGGTTACTTTATTGTTAGAATAGTTTCCGTCCTCATGTTAAAAAAAAAGAGAAAAGAAAAGAGTCTTCATATAGTCATGTTTCTATCGTTGAGTGCTATAAGAATGTACAAAAAAATGTGCTTAGCTTTCCTTACTAAAACTAATCACTGATATCTAACTAATGGTACAAGAGAATTTAATTTATTTTTACAATTCTGTATTTAGATTTTTATATATAACGAACAACCTTTTCATTAAAATATTATTAATAGAAATTATTTTAAAAATATAAGGTATGTAAACGTAATTTCGCCACGTTAAGCTTTGAACGATTGTTGCAAATTCCTGGTAGGTATGGCGACTACGTCCGTACTGGAAATGGATAGTATACGGATTAGGTTGTCTGCGGGACAAAAATACATCCGTACGCTGATAATATGGTACTACCAAATACAAAAGAAAAAAAGGCGTGCAACTGGCGAAATTTCATACACCCTGTCCACAATTTTGCCACCCCTACTGTAAACAAAGGTGACAAGTCAAACCGCTCGATAAATCAAATACTGGAGTACATATTTTCACCCCACGATTATTATAATAAACATAATACATAATCATAATTAAATATTTATCTATTTAATTTCTGGGCCAGGGCTTCATTTAAATGCTGAGCTTTTCTTTTCGCCACTTCAGGGTGCCGTAACAAAAATCCATGAAGTCATGTTCGACTTGCTCCACCTTATATATTGTTGAAAGAATGTGGTACTTTGTTTTGTGTACAAAAGTTGTAGAGACATTTTTTCAACAGTCAAGGTGTGAGAGGAAATTCAACGTCCTCTGGCCGCACAATTCTCTGGACTAAGACCTCTTCCTCTGCTACATTTGACACAGATTTTCTATTAGGGGGTGTACGTTGTCTTCTGTGTTTGTACATAGACACGTAATGTTCGACGTGGTATGTTGAATTGTTTACTTGCAGCGTGGATAGATAGCTGATGCTGGGTAACGCTTATCAAATCGTTCTTTAAATCCATCGATGACAACTTGCAGTACTTCCTTTTATTCCGTCTGTCTGTCATTATCTGCAACTAAATCTAAGGAAAGGAGATATCACTGCCGTTGTTCCATTACATTATGCACATTAGCATGGGTTGCAATTTCGCCACCCCTTTGTTCTGCATGGCGAAATTGCAAGCACTTCCAAAGACTACACAAATGGGTGACAATATGATTTCCAATGTATAACACTCAGCATTACACATATATTGAAGGCGTAAAGTATTCGTTTTCACAATGCAATGCTTAGGACAAAGCTTCGAACCTTCCTTCTGGAACAATGGACCACATTTCGTTGCTCTCGATCTTATAACAGCACTACGTCTATCACATTCACTGACTGCCTGTGTTTCACACCTAGCTCTTACCCAATGAAATGGGACAAAACACGTTCACCATGCGCTATCTACCTATACACTAGCCCCATCTACTGACTTATGACAACGTGTTCGGAGGTACCTAACAGAATTGAAAACATGGAGGAATTGCGCACACCTACCTTATAAATGAGGCATAGAGTATATTGGATTATTGATTGCCAAATTTCCTTATGATAGTAGTTGAAAATTCTACGTCCCTGATCTCGGAACAATACATGGCCCATTATGTAACCGTGCTAATCCCTCATGTAAAAATGTAACTTGTGTCAAATTGAATAAAAATTGTTTTGTTAATTGGTTAGGAAATTAAATCGATCTTCGAAGCAACGAGGCTATAGAAGACGTCGAGTACTTCTTAACGTGGAATCAGATAACATGAACTCCCACCAGAGTCGAACCTGCTTTAATAAAGTTCCCTCAGTTCTGGCCAGCAAAGTAGCAAGATCGATATTAAAAGATTTTAGGCGTGAATCATCAAATAATGGTGCAATGATATATATATATATATATATATATATATATATATATATATATATATATATACAGTGGAGGATCCAGGATATGATCAAGGGAGGGGCTAAACCATAGTTTGCGGCTTTATCCAGTGTAAAGTAGGATTGAACCCCATTTTTTCCAGTGTATACCTGAGCGTCAAGGGGGGCTATAGCCCCCTATACCACATATATATAAAGGAAATGGTGATGATGAGAAATGAATGAAATGAAGAAAGTAGGAGGAAATGGGAGAACCCGGAGAAAACCTACCCACGCGGTGTCACCACAAAGTTCACTTGGCGCGAGCTGGGATCAACCACGGACCCCATGCACCAGAGGTGAACGCTCTGCCAATGAACCACCGCGGACCCAGAAAGAACTTGGAAAAACTTTTTGAAAATAATCGGTCACTAAAGGCGAACTTAGCATATCGCTATTGCAAAGAAAAGACGCTAAAACACAGTCGTAATGTAGGAAAAAATTGTGAGAATTTCCTTTAACCTACCGCAAAAATTTTCTAAATATAAGATTCTTCTGCATCAAAGAACTGATCTGAAATCGAACTAGTGCACCAGATGAAACACCAACGCTCTGTTGGTGGGATTTGTCGGATATATGGTTATTGCTGCGTACATCGACAAATATATCTATTTCTTTCAATGCTTTTTAACAAGTAGGTCTACTGTATAATTATAACTTAATGAGCTTTGTGATCTGTGTATTCAACACAAACAGTATCTGTTACACGATCTTCCTTACACTTTCACTTAATTTACCATAATAATGTCACCAGCACTTAAATTCAGGAAACGCGATAAAGTAAATAAATGAAATCCAAAGAAAGAGAACACTAAATTGTAAAGTACACATAATTGTATTGTAGGATTTACTCAAAGTGTATTTAGTTCATCGAGCAGGAGAGAAATAAAAGCGATCATAGGAATGTTGCTTCCTTATCTTTGTCTACCTAATAATGTAAAATATGGCTGCAGAACTCGAATTTATTTGGAAGCGAGAACTTTCGTTTCGAAATTTACATAATAAAAGATTTGATAGCAATAAACCAAATTTTGCCCATGAATGCACATGTATTGCCCCAAGAGATTGTTCAAATTTTGACTATCCAAGTAGTTTGTCTTAGCCAACCACGGGCTGTTTATTCTAAATTGAGTTGAAAGCACGATGAACGTATATTGCTTTCACTTTTCTTGTACAGGTCCCTGGTTCATTCCCAACTCCTGTATGTTTGTGATATACAACATTGTTCTTTTTCTTTGATTTACCCACATTCTTTAGTTTAACGTCCCACGATATGCCATTTAGGCTAAGGGAGATTATGATTAAGGCAAGTGAACGATGATGGAAGAATTGGTGGAATAAGAAAGTGCGAAGAAACGGAAGCACCCCGAGAAAACTCACGGACACGATGTTTCTACCACAAACTTACTTGGCCGGGGATTGAACTAGGAACCCACGCACCAGAGGTAAGCGCTCTACAACTGAGTCATCGTGCCCCCTATTTCCAACATTCTTTCCCCCTTTATTCACTTATCGTCTATCATTGGATAGGTGATTGGTTGATTGGAATTCAACCAGGAATGTGAGGGGTATGTACGGGATAGCTAGGTAATGATTTTATAGTCCAGCGTGTACTTACTTTTCAGCTGATTAGTCAGTAAATATTTTTGAAGGCCCCTGACTCAGGACGCACGATTCCTGGCCCGGGTGCCATGGCCCAGGGATACGATACCATTCTCTCTAAATTTTGGCAATGAGCACGTCGATCCACCCCACAATTTCGGTGAAGGGTGCATATAACCCATTCTCAAATTTTGGAAATGGTCAATACTAACATTTTGATATGATAATATAGGATCAGGGTAGGTACTGTTTTTGGATACCCTTTGTAAGTTTGGATAATCCGTTTTGTTCCTTTCTATGGGTAAAAATGTCAAAAATTTAAATGTCGAACGTTTTTGATCTGTTTTATCATCTTCATTAGGCTTTATCACATCATATGATTATATGGAAGAGTTTACGGGTCAATTCTCTTTCATAAGGCATGGGTACCTTGATCCATCCCTCCTACATTTCGGGAAGGGTATATTGACCCACCTCTTAAATTTTAAAAAAATGTCAAAATATCGCTAATTTGTTTCCTAGGGCGTGAATACATTCCTCTGTAAGTTTGAGTGGTCCATCTTGCTCCATTCTATGGGGAAAAAATAGCCAAAAATTCAAATTCGGGAGTTTTTCTATTTTATCCTTTCTGGTGAGGCTTTAATGAATGATATACGAGTTTATGGATGTTACAGGGACCTATTCTCTTTCATAGGGCAAAAGTATTATGGGTTATCCTCTTAAATTTTGGAAGGAACGTGTTGGCTTGTATTAAATTGTTAATGTGTATTGACAGGTTTCAATAATTACCTAGCGGTTTCCAAGCCCAAAATTTGAAGTTAATCACTTTCAGCTGGCACAGGAAGTTGAAATGAAATAAAGTTAATAAATGGCTAATATCGATAAAATGGTAAATCATATCAATTATAATATCTATAATTGATAACTATATTGATTTTCTCACTTTGTAGCAGCGCCGAAGTACACTTGAAAGTGATACTGTATTTACCTGGAAATGAAGTTATGTGAAAACTCTATGGAATCTGAATTAAGAAAAAAACCTGTGCACAATGGAAATCGAATTGATTAACTATATTTTTTTGTATCCAGTGTATTGCAGAATACAATGAATGAACTTAAATTTCATTCAAACAATACTATTAATAATAGCATAATCAAAGTAATGGTCAGTATAAAAATAACTAAAATATTCTCCATTTGCCAATTGTGCTTGTACTCATAAACGAGCTGCTCAAATAAATGACACTTAAGAAAGTGATCTTATTTCTTTGCTTCGTTAATGACCAAACTTTGGGAAATCAAACTCAATGAATCGTTCAATGTAACAACATGTGTAAGTAATCAAAACTTGTAACTTTCATTAGGTTTGGAAGGTTTCACAATGTACTGCTTACATCATTGTCTGTAATTTAAAAACAGAAGAAAATTGCATCAAGAACCATGCATGCAAAGCGAAAACAATTTAGTGCAGTTCGTGGAGAAACAATACTTTTGTCTTCAAGATTTTACCAAAAGAAAAAGAATAATTTCCATATTGAATATAGCCGTAACTTAATTATAAGTGCCTACATGATTTTAAGTCTAACTCATCGTTCACTATTCCTCAGATCGAATATATACGTACAATAAACTAGAAAATAAACTCGTGCACGTTACCATGTTAATGATGATCTCAAACAGATTGTACGCGGTTAATACGCAAAGGGTTACATTAGTACTGTGATAACACTGGTAATCCTTATTGAACACAATCTGATATTTGCTTCGCGGAGAATTTTGTACTTTCGGAGGAGAAATTTCCTCCCCGGACATCCACTAAAATCATTACTGTACCATGAACAATATTGTGAGCGCTTTCCTTTCCTTGTGCTCCGTTCGATTGCATAATCCATATTGAATTTGTACAAAGAGAATTGATTGTTTTCTCAAACTTGCATATCCAAATTCTCATCACATTCTACCATTCCGTTTCCAATGGATAGTAATTCTCTAGAGATGCAAAGTCTCTGAAAAGAAAAACAACGACTTGGAACAGTAAAAGTCTTTCCTTCGACATTTTTTTTTCATCTGGGAAGTAGAGTTTCCTGAACATTTCGAATTTAATGAAGAAATAACAATAGTTCCACTCTTCGTTTTGTATTATAACACGAAAAAAACATTTTTGGTGTGGGAGACGTGGGTTCGATTCCCGGTGGGAGTTCATGTTGTTCGGATTCCACGTTAATCAGTAGGTCCACATCTCATATAGCCTCCCTGCTGAAAGAAAAGTTAAACTCAAAATAAACTAAAATAATAAACGAAAAACATTTAATTACTCTATTCTGAAGAAAATGCAATAAATTTAAGAACCAAAAATATTAGGTCACTTGATAGGAAATCAAAAGGGCAATTCACTAGAGGCAGGGGATTTTCTAGTTCCAACGAATTGTTTGTAGAACTATTAGAGTAACGTTCAACAACAAACATGTTTTAATAGAAAGGTTATACTGTTCACAATAACTATTCTGAAAATGTAGTAATTTCTTTAAGAAAATCTAAGTAACCTACAGTAGGTAATTTAAAGACAGAGGATGCAGAAACCTTTCTTACAAAGGACAAGTGCTTCTATATGTTAAACTACCTAGAAAATGAAATAAATCTTTCAGTTTGACGTCCCACGAATTATACCTTGTAGGCTAATGAAGATGAATGATTAAGACAAATGAATGATGAAAGAAAAATTGGTGGAATGAGAATGTGGGATGAAACATGAGGACCCGAGAAAACTCACAGGCATGATTATGACTACCAGAAACTTACTCGGCCGGGGATCTAAACCGTGACCTCATGCAACAGAGATAAAGCTAACACTGAGTAATCGACCCTCCCTGAAATTACCTAGAAATTGGCAAGATTTCTTACGAAAATCAAGTAACAAAAAGAGCTATTTAATATACTGGAATGTTAGCAATTAATAATATAAAAGAACACGAATTGTTAAGGTGGATCACTAGGTGTTCTCACTGCTATGCTAAACGCTGCTTGAATAGTGCGGCGTTGCCAGATAGTGTCGAGTGTTTACTGATGCCAGATAAAGAAAGTAATTCTGGAATTCTGCTTAGATACTTACTGGTGAAATTAGTTTTCGACCCTTACCGGAATTCACAGATAATTTCCGCTTCTCGAACTGCAACGCTAGAATCCAAGAATTTTCTTATTGTGACTACCACAGTAAACGTAAAAATTTGGCAACAACGCATTATGGCGTTCTGCGTAAATGTTATCTCAAAATCTATTTCCTTAAATGTAAATTATTATTTAAATAAAATGTAAAACATAACACGAATAACGGTCAAACAAATTATCTATTTCGTAATAGGATTGTTACTTTAAAATATTTTACACATACAAATAAACATTTCATAAGACTGAACAGTTCTAGTAAGATCTAACATTAAGTGCCATCTTGTGTGCTCATTATAAAACGAATCAAATATTTTCTTTCATTTGTTACCTTTCTCGATATCAGACGGCAAAACCAAATGAATCAGTGTCTTTCGTTGTAGCTGAAATATAATTCTATCTGGTAGTACAATATTTATAATATGTAACGTTTCATTGCGCAATAGTTAAGGGAACGAGCTAAAATATGTACTGACTTCTATGTGGTGATCCACCTTAAGTGAAAGGAAATATTACTGCTATAAGTTTCTTAATTGGACTGACTTGTCCTGAACGTGAAGATGCTGACTCAAAGACAATACTGCATCTCAAGGAGATATTAAAAAAATGGATTGATTTTTTTTCTTATACCTCTATAGATACTGATATATTCATTTTAGTAGGCAAAGTTCTTCACTCTGTCTTTTAAATGTCTGGAAACTGTTATGGGTTTTATTTGGAACAGGAAATAAACACAAATTTATCCTGTTCATGCTATAGCTGCAGCAATTGGAATTGCGTTACTATAGTTACATGTTTTCACAAACTGCGATAACAATCCTGGTTTTACAAGAAAGACGAAAGTCAACTTCGAAGACAGGGATTCTTTAAAGAATATAGCCTACTACTATATTTTCGTTCATATCAAAACCTCAACATTTGATTCCTGATAATAGTTGAAATATTTCAAAATCGTTCGTATATTGTTGTATTGTTCATCGGGCTACAGAGTAACAGCCTCTGTTGATAATGCAGGACATGATGCAGGACAAGAATTGTTTATGACAAAAATCGTCCTTTAAAATCTGTCATTGACAAAGGGTGCATTACAGAAACATGTTTTAAATAGTGCTTTCCAAGCTGGGCACATTTAGGGAGAAGCAGACGAGCGTGAAGTATGTCTACCTTCTCGAAACGAAGAGGCTGGTGGTTACATTATTATTCATGGAAAATTAAAAAGTCGGAATGGCCAGAGATTGCAAATTCTTGTAAAGAGTTAATAAAATGTATGTGGGAAAAAAGTATTACTGTAGAAAGGGTGGACTATTTTGCACATTATTGTGCACTTGCAAAAACGAATGTGACAAGCGATATTACTGAATGTAATCAATTTTAGTTTGATATCTTGTACAACTTAGCATTAATACATATACATGCTTTATATTTATTTATTTATTTATTTAATTTTCCTCAATATAAGCGACAAAACTACTTTAATAACTCTCCTCTTAAACACATTTTTGATTTAAAAATGAAATCTTTGACCTATGAAACAGAAATTGACATACACTTTTTGCCAACAACTTAAAAGCATAACGCCATTTTAGATTACAAATGACCTCACTTACCGGTAGTCACTTCACTTTGAGTGCCGCTTCTCCATCCTAATAAGATTGTACACTTCTAATCAGCATCCCTGCCAAAAGGGGATACCGGTATTCGTTTCACACTTTGCAGTCTTTTTATAATTTGAGTTGTACAGTATCTCCACTAATAAACATACTATTAGTAAATTTCCCCAAAGCGGAGAAAATCATCTTTCATCAATTTTTAATAAATCAGATTATGAATACACAGTGATCTTAATACTTCCCTTAACAAGTTTGTTAAGTCCAAGCCCGAAATTTGGTGGTCGATAAATCGAAAACCAAAGGACAACACTTGATTAAATTTGAAACATTGGTAGACCTTAACAAGCTTAATATGCGTACGAAATATCATAGTGTAAAAAACCTTTCATTCCTGAGTTATTTGCTATTAGACTTGAAGTTTGAAGTCAAGTAAGTACATATCCCAACTTCGATGGCAAGTAACTCGAGGACCAAAGATCTACGTACCATAGCATTTCAAAGCTTATTCAGCTCATAAATGTCACCATCAGACCAAATTTGATCAAAATCGGATGAGTTCCATCAATTGCGTTTTTAGTGACATTTCTTGATTTCACTTAGTTCAAACTCAATTTTGATGGCCAACTCGGGAATCAAAGCGGTCTACACATCATAATATTTCATATTAAGCTCACTAACGTACAAAGGTCGTCAAGGTGTACCACCGTACAAAGTTTAATCAGCATCGGATGAGTTTTATCGATCAGTAGTTATTGAAAAATTCTTGATTTCTCTAAATCCAAATCCAAATTTTGATTGTCAATAACTCGAGAACCAAATTTTTCATATAAATATTGAGCTCGTCAAGGGCAATCACCATGCCATGTTTGATCAAGACTGGATTAGTATCGTCAATACCATGCCATATGAAATATTTTTTTTTACTAAGCCCAACCCCAAATTTGAAGGCCAATAACTCGGAAATCAAAGGTCTGCACTCACTACTATATCACATTCACACTAAGCTTTTCAAAATCTATCACATCATGTCACATTTGAATAAAATTGAATGAGGTTTATTAATTAGCAAGCGATATACAGTGTATAGTATTTTTTCAAAACTCCAAATCCACTTTAAGGTCAATAACTACGAAACCAAAGGTATGCACACCAAAATATTTCACATGTGTACTAAACTTATCAAAGTTTACAAAACCAAAGGTATGCACACCAAAATATTTCACATGTGTACTAATCTTATCAAAGTCTACAGCCATCAAAGTCATCTTATCAAAGTTTCATCTATAGCATACGATATAATTATATTATCATACTGATTAAACTTTTGAAAAGAAAAATCAAATGGACGAAATCATTTATTCTAAAGTTATACTTAAGACAAGAACAGAATTAAATTATTTGTTGCATTTCCAATTTTCATAATAACCGGAAACCAAAATATCTATTACGTTGTATAGACCCCATACTTTATAGTCAATAGGTCATTCAACAGTTGGCTAAGCAATTCTGTAATACACAATATCCCTAAAGATGTGTATCGTTTTATTTCCTAGTGTCATAGCGTTTTCCAATAGCACTGTGAAATGAAATGGTAAGTCATCATTAGAGATATTGAATATTGCACTATAGTTTGACCAGATGTTGAATGATGAATTGATAAACCTTCGTTGAAGAAAAATATTCCAAATTTTATAATGATTTTGTTCTTCGTTTTTCTTTGTGTGTGTGTGTGTGTTTTTATAAAACATATAAGATTCGATGAATTAATACTCCTAAGAATAGTTTTTTTTTCTAACTTTTCCAATTTTGATCTACAACGACGTTTTACTTGGTTTTGAAGCAACATATGCAAGGAACCTAGTTTTCTTTCTTTTTAGATGAAATAATGGATAAAACAAAATGCTCAGCAACTTCCACAATGAACGTTACAACTGAAATCATCATACCAATACCAAAAAGAACAAACACACCACCAATATCATTTATGGTTAACTGACGAATAGAATCGTTAGTCGTTTTGTTATGTTCTGATAATTGAACTGAACCATGAGTGAACTCTCTTTCCCATTGCATTATTATCCCGAAATCTCTTAGCAATGGGATCAACTTATCAAATGACTCCACAAGTGGAGAATTCTTATGGAAAGGCAAACCTGTATTGTAAGTCAAAATATATTCCTTCATCATACAAAGTTTCATTTTGGTTTCGTTTTCAATGAAATCCAAATTTCCTACATAGCCATAGGGATATACATTTCCTAAAAGTGCAATTTTTCCTTCTTTGATTAAAACATTCAATTCCTCGTAGCTTTCTACCAGGAGAAACCGGTTTCTTATTTCTATTAGCACTGGGTCATCGACATTATCCAAAATATAGGTCCATGCAATGTAAACGTCGCCCCAACGTATTCCTGCATCGACAAATTCTCGTAAGGTTCTTATTGGCTTTTCATATCGAGGAACTGTCAAAAAAGACACAAGATTACAATTGTAAGCTGTTATAAATAACATAGAAGTAAAAAGCAGGCAGATTACTAAAAGTTTTAGCACTGGAAAATATATTTTAGGTATCCCGAAGCCTGTGGCAATATTGATGGTGTAAACGATTGAATAAGAAAGATATAAATATCTTCCATTTGAACTGAAGGGAGTAAGTATGATTTCCAATCTTGAAAAGAAACACAAAACAATAACGCTACCCACAACAAATGCAATGAAACAAACCCAAACCTGAGGAGTTAGTGGAGAAAATATTGCCCATAGGAACTGGACACGTTTTGGAGATTGTGTGAGGAATGTAATTTGAGTTGACATGTATGCCACAGAAAAGTCGTAATATTTAATGGAATACTCTGCGAGTTCGAATGGCGGGAGTGTTACCTGATATTCACCGCTGTTCTTTAATCCTAAAAAAGTTCCCATAGTTTCGTTATCCGTAGGTTCTCCCATATCACCAAGAAAAATCTCTTCTGCCCATGATAAGTTATAATACTCTCCAAATACTCTTGTTAATCTATAGTCTATTCCATCGCAGGAAGAACTGTCAATGACAAAAGTATGAGGTGCATAAGGGAATATTAATATTGGCAAACTTATTCCTTTCATGTCAAAGAATCTCTTCTCAGTAAATTCTTCTATATCACCTTGAAATGTGTTACTACTCCAGTTGGCAATCTCTTCAAATCCTGATGGTTGTAGATTATTTCCCAACGTGTGAGACAATAAACTATACTCGCTGTAAGGAGATTTGCGTCTCGTTGGAGTTAGAACTTAAGTATAGGGAAAGAATTTCATCACGGGACAATGTAAATAATTTTTAGGTTTGATTCTTTCTTGAAGAACAATGTACTTGTAAGTTTTTCTTTGAATGGAGCTCTTCAATGTCTCATGAATAAATGAGAAAGATTCACAAATATTTGATGATGAAAGAAGGAATGTTTCACACCGTTGATCCATTCCTGCCAGCAAAACATTCCATGGCGAATATTTTCCCCTGAGATTTTCCACAGTTATGTACATGATTGGCAAGTAGTATTTGTTAATGTTCTCGAAAAATTTGTTGACTTCTATAAATATTACTTCATCCAAGATCAATAAACAATTCTTTGGCGGAAAGTGGAAATAAATTAGATTCATTAATGCCTTTTGTATTGGTTTTTCATCTTCACTCATATTGATATTAAGACTACTGACAAGTCTAACTAGAACTAGAATCAGGTATAATTTCAGTTTTGTTTTCATCTGAAAATAAAGAACACAAATAAAAAGTTAATCAAAATGTATTCATTAACAAACATTGTTCTATACGTTAATTATACATTATTAATGATAAATTTACACCTTATTGATAAAATAAGTAATATAGTAACAGATAGCAATATAGTAACACTGCTAATCTGATGGTATTACAGAGTATGTCAAGCGATTGCTATTTTTGACATTAGCGTTGTAGAAAATTGCAACGCTTTCAGACTTCCAACGAAACTATGCTATGGATAAAATCGGGTCTTTTACAACAACTATGTCCGTCAGTCTGACGACAAGTATCAGAGCAAAAGCTAAGAAATATCTGGAAGCAGTTTCGTGGAGTCGATTAAGCGTTCCAAGAATAGGTTCCTTCTTATCCTTTAATCTCCCATTCAAGCCGGAAGTAGTAGAAATCGACAACTTCCGGTTTCACGTTGATCGTCACAGAATAAAAACGGTAATAGGTAGTGACAAGCCGTTTCTGAAATCGATTCAGCGTCTAAAGAGAAGTTCACGGTTCATTTTCACCCGCATCTCCCTACTAAAACCGAAAGTGATAGAAATTAGCTACTACTTCCGGTTCATTATGGATTTTCATAAAACAAAACTGGTTACCATAGCGAGAAACATTGTAATGGATTAAGCGTCCGTACAATGTGATCTATCACCAGCTTTGTTTCTCTAGTGCAACTAGAATTTGTAGAAACCTATTACCACCTCCAATTTGACTATTAAACTTGATGTAGCAAAAAAAGAAAGAAAAAAGAAAAAAATAAAAAGAAAAAGAAAACGTAAGATATAGCAAGAATGGCTTCTGCGTCCCAAGAATAAATTCTATCTCCAATTTTATTCCTCTAGTACAATTGGAAGTTATAGACCCACTACTAGTAGTTTTAACACTGACACGGAAAGGTGCCCAAGTGATACACAACAATTTTAATGAAACTTATACTGTGAATACTAGAGAAAAATAAAGAGACCCGTAATTTATATCGGCAACGGACGGGTCTAAGGGGGCAAAAGTGTGGAGGGAAAGGAAGGCACCAGTTACATTAATTACGTCTGATATGAATATTGCGAGATATATATTTTTCATATGGCTGAAGAGATTAATGAGTACATACATACATATGTGACACAAGAGATTTGGTCATGATGTAAGTGTTTGGTTAGCAATTGATAAAGTATCAATATTTGTTATTTGATGCCACTTTATATCATTATATAAATAGGTCTGACAATAGTAGTGTTCATAACATGAAAATTCATTTCTTTTGATTAAATATGAACACTTGTAAATTAAACAATAATGATCACTTGAAACAATAAATGATAAGTGGTGTTACAATGACGTTTGTTATCTTCACACTCATATGAATTGCGTCATTGTTTCGAGTAGTATCTTTGATCAGTGATTTCAGACCAATGCCAAACGTATACTGGCATGTCCTTATATTCAATCTAAATTCGAACCTGGCCTACAACATACACAGTTAGATTAATTGTGCCAGTTGCACACATTGGTAACATGTGTATCAATCTAGTTCATGTTATAGGACTAGCGTCGGCGTATTTTGTCAGTATGATGGACCAACAGCAAACTCGTATCACAAGCGATGAAACTCAACCTGCCTACCACATCCAGGACATGATCCAAGTATGCAAGAATCTCTACCAACGTATGAAGAAATTACCACAGTTCATTTTGATTGTGTTGATGACATTCAAGAAACACACTCTATTCAAAACTTTGAAGAACTTTAAGAAAAAGAAAAGTATGAACGTGATAGTGAAATGGAAGATACCGGGATCTGCGGTGAAGTCAGAGAACCAGTGAATTTGGAATACAAATGAAGGGCTATATTGAAGCAGTGGAAAACGTAAGATAATGTCATTAAGCAATGACATAACAAAGTAGAAGTGGGTTAAGTAGAGAAGTCAGTTGTACCGCTCGAAGAAACAAATTGTGACTGTTTGTGGTCGTACACTCAGATATAAACTGCTTGAGGTGTCGCGTGTTCTGGTTCAATCTTTAAAAACTTCCTTTGTTGCACTATCCAGGTTCATAATTGACCTCGAACGTCGGGCTCTAGAAGCAAGTCGAGAACATACTCTTCCAACGTTCTCTGCCTCCAGAAATGTACCCTCAACAATGTTTCACGAAAAGTGGCAAAGTTAGTATGTCCAACGCAGAAGCCAAAGCAACAATTGCGAACTTCATTCAATTAGTTCCTGCTAATTGCTAAGGTTCCAGCAGAACAAGTCTATAATTCGGATCAGAGTGGATTTCAAATGGAGATGTATAGCAGTCGAACTTTATCCCTCCATTTATCAAACCATGTGGAGACTGCAATCACCAACTTCTACATCTCACAGTTACACAATTCACCAATTATTTCTGCAAGAGTTAAGTTACTTTTGCCCTTTTTCATTGTTTTTCAGGAATCTTGCGGGAACTTTAGCGCACGACTGAAAGGAACATTGTTCGTCGCACAAACGCATATTTGGCTTCATTATGTTCAGGGAAGCTTACAAAAAATACATCCGTCAGGAACGTACGCAGAGGGTGGGTCCTGGGGGTCCGGACCCCCGAAAATTGGACTTTTGTGTAAATTTAGCCTAAGTTTAGGGACAATTTTAGGAATGTTAATATAAAATTCTCTCACATTGAGTTTGGATCCATCCCAAAATAAATTCCTGCATACGTTACTGTCCGGATGTGATTACAGAATGTGTATTTCCTGAACATGAATAATAGTGTGCTCCTGGTAGATTCTTGGACGGGCCATTATAAAAGGGATGCCTGAAAATTCACCCCACAGGGAATAACCAACCATGACACTGCTGATGATGCAAAAAGAACTCACGGGTCAGTGGGGTGAATTTTCAGGAATTCAGCAAATGTTAATGTTTTGTACTTTTTTTCCCCCATGTTCCATCCATTTTAGAACAATTTGCTTTTGGAATATAGAATCTACATAGCTTCGTTTACATTGAGCTGATATTCAGCCATCTCTCCCAAAGTCTGTTCACATCATTGCAATCAGATAAACCCTTTAGCTAAGTCATCTTACTTACAATATGCCATAGCATCGTTTGTAGTGCACGTAACCCTGGGTTCAGTTAGTGGTAGTGTTAAAGACTTTTGGATGTTAATTCAGTAAGCAATTACATAAATACATAATTTCAGAGTTAAATTTCCGTCTAGATAACCAGAAATGACGACAACAGCTCATGAACTAGCAACACATAGCCCATTTAAAAATCAAGACGGATTAGGAATACTTAATATCAAAACTAATTAGTTTAAACTATGCTTACTTACATTAAAAGCGCTACGTAAGTACCCGAAACAATATTAATAAACGTGGCACCTTGTCGGTCCGATGATTAGGTAATCACTGTATTACAATAGCCACGTTGCTCAATACATTTGAATATATTACAATGACTACGTAAATAGCCAATATTTGTAGGTCAGATCTATACTGATAAAACAGGAATTATGACTATATTATGACTATATAACAATGCTTGAAATCAATATGGTAGCATAGAATATTCGAAGGAAAATAATACATTCTATACGTAAGTTACAGATAGTATGATAATTAGCTATTAGAATGTTCTACTTTTCATTTATAATTCAATGTATTTCCTTTTTACTCCTATCAGTTCAGGAAAATACTTGCACGAAAACAAATACATGGTTTCTGTTGTAGGAGTGGAATTTCCGTTCAATAAACAACCTACAAACAATTTTAGAATTTATCTGTAGTATGTGCTTCTTATCAGTAATTGATCGGAAAAAATACAAAGCTAATAACGATATTTGACATTAGTGTCAATGCAATATTTCATAATGATCTGTATAGTTTAGCTTTATTAATATTTTTCAATGTTGAACACAAATTGAAATGCCTGTTCTTCGCACAAGAATATGTTTGTGGAAAATATTTGAAAGCTATATTCGAATCCTCCCTTCCCTTAGGGTATGTATCTGAATCGAAATGAAATTATAAAAACTTAGCTTGACCCTAGTATTTACTATATTCAAGAAGTCATTTCAAAGAATGTACGAGGTGTGTTCAAAAAGTATCGAACCTTTGGTTGGCAAAATTACATTTATTGATTTGGAAATCCGAAACACTAATCCTCTTTTCAAAGTAGTCTCCTTGGTAATGCACACTTCTCTAGCGCTCTCACCATTGTTGCAAACACTTCTCGAACGGAGTTTTTGGAATGGTGAGCAACCATGCCGTTGCATTCCGAATGATGTCTTCTCTTGACTCAAATCGGGTTGTACTCATAAACCTGTGTTTCATCGCCTCTGATCACGGTGTTCAGAAAGTTGGGGTCACTGTTTGAAATGTTCAGCACGCCCTGCGCGATGTCCAAACACCATTGCTTCTGTTGTATTGTTAGCAGCTTCGGTACAAATTTCGTGGACATTCTCCTCATGCCCAAATTCTTGTTCAAAATTGAGTGTACCGATCCTATGTTTACCCCATATCGTTCGCAATTTCTCAGACTGTGATACGATGGTCTTACCAGTTTCGGATCTAGCCTGGTGCCTAGGTTTTTTGAGTGACAAAAATAATTTAAGCTATCATTTATATATTTTTGAAAGTTGATAGTAAACTTATGATATATCTACCATAGTCTGGGTTCTTGCTTCCCTCCACGGCTTTTACCTTCTTGATCCGCCACTGGGTCCTGCAAGACCACAGTCTGCACTTGCTCAATGGCATTGTCATTCCGGTTTGTTGAGGTTTACTGTCCACTGATGTGCAGCCATTTTTAAAGGGGTGTAAAGTCCGCAGCAAAAAACCTGCAACATGAGCATGTAAGTTTATTGTGAAACGAAGAAGTCTTTTGCTCAAAAATAATTTTGCAGGGGAGGAGCCGACGTTTCTCTGGCATGATTCGTCCCACTTGAACCTTATGTTGATTCCCTGCTCTGTTAGGCGTAGTTTAACAATAAACTTACAAGCTGATGTTGCAGGTTTTTTGCTGCGGACTGTACTACTCCTTTATGAATGAGGTGCTCATGGCATCGTCCCCAAAAGCCTGTTGAATCTTGCGAATGGTTTCCGCTTGGGTATCACCAAGCTTTTGGCAAAATTTGATGCAATATCGCTGCTCAAGTTTTTCTGTCAAAAACTGAAATCCGACAACCGCTCACTACACGTTTTCACTCGTTACCCGACTGTTAGCAACTGACGCTTTGTGTGGGCGGGAAACAATTCGCGACTGCACATGAGTGTCCCCTCTACATGTACACTGAAGAAAATTTTCCGCGCTTCATTGGTTTACACGTGCCAATATAAGGTTCGATACTTTTTGAACACACCTTGTACAAAGTATATAGGGTGAATCGAAATTATGTTGAAACTAAAATGTTATAAATATTTATTTATTAAACATACACCAAACATATCTTATATCAAGCTTGCTTCTGTTATTTGTTTCTTCAACTTGACTCACCATCTTTTTCTTGTTTTTATAGGTTACACAATGACTGAATAATATTGCAGTAAAGAAAAGTTGGAGGAAGCTTGATGAAAGTGTATGATTCGCCGACTGTAGTCATTCGAGTTTTTCGGCAGTGATTTTCATGTGACCCACCAAGCTGTTTAACAATTTGCCGCATTTATCTAAAGTATGTGAAAACTGGATCGATAGCGAACAACTATCGAGGAAATGCAGGAATCTCAAGATTAGAAAGATCTGAATTGAGGTTGCTATTGCCACTAAAGTTTAACATTCCGCTATTATATATATAGGCTAAGGATTTATCTTCACATTATAGCTACTAAATGTGTTTTGCGTGTTATAATGGGAAAAGAAAGACTGAACGTATTATTTTTTTAAATATTGAAACTGAAACATTTTAAAAGGCCCAAAATTTTCCAGTCAAACAGCCATGGAAAGAAACTCCGTTATTTTATTTTATTTTTTTTTTCGAGATCTTGTATCACTACTATCCAAAAATGAACGTTTGGTGCGTTGTGAGTGCCACTGAAATAATTGGGCGCTACATTTTTTTATACCCCCACAGTGACGTCAGATGTATACTTAACGATGTTGTAGTAGTACACACACACATTCGTACCACTACAAATCCGGCTTGCAGGGTATTTCGAACAAGATGGCGCAACACTGAATTATTGCATTACTGTCGGTGCCTATCTTGACCACACACTTCTCGCGTGATGGATTGGTCGCGATGGACTATTGCTCTGGCCTTCACAATCCCCAGAGTTGAACCCTGTGATTTCTAGGTATGGTATATGGTAAAGGAGAATGTATATAACAGGGAAACTTCACGTAACCAATGAACTAAATTACCGGATACGAGATATGATATCGTCCATTTCCTGCGAAACGTGTGTACTGACCTTAAGTGCTACTGCTAATCGCTATTTTTCATGTGTTTGAACATGATGGCTAACAGGATGAGATCGTGATGTAAATTCTTTATCACATTGATAAACACAAAATCCCTTCCCATTGACCGGTGCATAATTTTAATTCACCCTATATATATATGGAATATTGGCTTCATGCAGCGTTCACAAAAGCACTTCACTAGCCACTAACTTCTATCCTTAGCCAACTGCATCCAGTTCCTACTGCGAGATCCATCTTAATATTGTTCTCCCATCTGAGCCTACGTCTTCCTAATGGTCGTTTTCCGATTGGATTTCCAGTTAAAACTTTGAAAGAGTTCGTACTTTCTTTCATTCTGGCTACATGATCTGCCCATCTGAGCCTCCTAGATTTGATGGACCTAACAATGTTTGATAAACGGCATAAATTATGCAGTTCGTCGTCCGCCATTCTCCATTCTCGTTCCTCTTGGGTTCGAATATTCGTCTCAGGATCTTGATCTCAAATACTTTCTATTTGCGTTCTTCCTTCAGAGTAAGTGACCATGTTTCGCAGCCATACAGAGCAGCAGGCATGATTATCCTTTTATATATACAAGTGTGAATCAATAAGTAACTGCTATATTTCTATTTCTTTTCAGGCTGGCTCTAGGGCATTGTGTGCACACCAGACACTATATGTTACCGTTGGTTTTGTTGTGGTAGGTTTTAGCGTTATCATATCAGTCCACTTTTCGCTGTTGCGAAGTAAAGATGTGTGCACCAAAGAACAGCGTTCTGTCATCGGTTTTCTGTGGTGTGAGGGTGTACGCGGAGTGGAAGTTAATAGAAGACTTTCAACATAATACGGGGATAATATGTTGCTACAGCGAAATGTTTAGCAGTGGATTAAACAGTTCAAAAGTGGTCAAATGAGCGTGAAGGATGAGGAAAGAGCAGGGTATCCAACTATAGCAACAGCTGATGACATTATTGAGCGAGTCCGTGCCCGGTTTCTGAATAATAGACGGGTGACTGTTGATGAAGTGGCAACCCATATATAGATTAGTCATGGTACTGCATATGACATCATGCATGACAGGCTCAACTTACACAAAATCTGTGTAAAATGGGTTCCGAAAAATCGATGAAGAGCACAAGCGAAATCATGTGAGAATCTGTAAGTATCTACTAGACTGTTATGCTGACGAATGTGAAGCGTTTCTCAGGAGGATCATCATCTGAGATGAAAGGTGGATTCATCACTTTGAACCAGAGAGCAAACGCCAGAGCATGAAATGGAAACACCCCGCATCTCCTGTCAAGGAGAAATTTAAGAGTCAATCTTCTGCACAGAAAGTGTTGCTCACAGTGTTTTGGGACTCACAAGGGCCAATCTGGAAAAGGGGCCAACCCGGTAAGGAGCCAACAGTAAACAGTAAAAGCTACAGTGGTATCCTGATAAGCAAGTTGAAGTCTGCAATTCGTAATAAACTGAGAGGTAGATTGTCGGAAGCCGTTCTTGTGCCGCATGACAATACGCGTCCACATAACGTCGTCCACATTGCTACAAATTCTTCAGAGCTGAGTTTTGAGTTGTTGGAGTATCCTGCATACAGTCCCGATCTCGCCCCGCCTTGTTACCATCTGATGCGTCCGCTTAATGATGCTCTTAGAGACTGTAAGAACACTCACGGAAGTAAATTCGATCATCGCTACACTTGCTGAATTCCACGCATAAGCTGCTGCTTCCTTCAGAATATATTATTAGTAAACATGACTTCAACAAGGGATAACAGGGTTCGATTCTCGATAGGAGCACGTGTGACTCCGATTCTACGTCAAATAATCTACTAAATCTACGTCTTGATACCGAAAGTGAACGATAGAATGAAATTTTGCTTTACAAAAGATCGAAATCAAATGTATGCTTTAATTTCGATCCATTATGAAAATATTATCATGTCTTTTTTTCGAGTTAATAGATATTATAATCATATCGTCGTATGAGAACCAGAGGAACATAACTCCATTTTCGTAGTTTAGAGGAGAGAGAGAGAAAAGTTGTTTTCTAAACACACGTTGTTTCAATAAAATGGTAAACATTATTGCATAGCAGACAAATCAATGACAAAGTCAACTTCAATAACGTTCAAATTACACCAGGTGAAGCTTTCAAAATTCTGTTCATAATCCAAACAAACAAAAATTCCATTCTTGGAGATACGTTCCTTTGGTTCTCATACGACGTGATATGAGAAATGAATCTAATTAACTTTTCGTCATTACATAGATTTTGAATCCTTTTTTAAACAGGGCTCCTACTAATCTGGAGAAATTTATTTCCATGACTTCTCCCTGACCTTCTCTGATCTTTGGCAGGAAATTCCCTGACTTTTATGAGAGGTGTCGGATGACGTGGACATATAAATAAGGAATAAATAACAGTGAATATTTACATATGAGAACATTTATTCCACGGAGACAAATAATAAATTGCTCATACGTACATTCCACTTACCAACCATTAAAATCTGAGCAACGTTCCATACTGTGATCATTAATGATTGGTTAAGCTGAAATTGGTGTACAATTAATGTTAGAAAAAATATGTTTTATAAAATTTCCCTGACTTTCCCTGATTTCCAATGTTTTCCCCTGAGTTTCCTTGACCTGCACCATTTTCCCTGAGTTTTCCCTGATTTCCCTGACCAGTAGGAACACTGTTAAATTCACTGTTAATAATTATGAATGCTAATGTATATGTAACCAAATGATTTATACACAATGAAGCAATTCAAATTGAAGAAATAGTTTGATCAGTGTTACAATATCTATTATTTTCCACTCATTGAATAGCTTGAATCTTTTCGTGCTAAATAAAATATGCAAAATTAAGTTAAATCATTTTCTATGTAGGACATATACTGGGCATATGCTCGGCAATGGTAAATTCGTTGTTATTTCTCTTGAAATACGAGTATTTGTACCTTATATCAGAACTTAAAGAATGTCTACGAAGTGAAAAATTGCTGAAAGATCCAAAGTTGTGGGTTGATTTTACGTGGAAGGAATACAAATTGCAGCATTTTAAAGCAGTACCTAAATATTTTAGTACTGAAGTAGGCGAAATATTCGTAAATCTCTTCTTGTGACCACATAATTAACATTTTTTTCTGTACACGTATTTGTGGGTTTGATTCCTGGTCGGGTCTCGTACTTGTCTCCAATGGAAATCCAAGTAACTATTCAAATTTGGCCAATCTGTCCAATTCCAAAAAACAGTAGAAATAATACTGATGTAAAAAGTTATAGACCAATAGCTATAATCTCTACACCTGCTAAAATATTTGAAATTATTATTCAGACAAAAATATATTCCCATGTCTCTCCGCCATTATTTCGCCAAGGCAGCATGGTTTTCTACCCAGAAGATCAATAGTAACTAATCGTGCCGAATTCACTCACTTATTAGCAAGAGAAATTGACAATAAAAATCAAGTTGTCCAGTTTATACAGACTTCAGTAAGGCGTTCGATGTTATTAATCACGAAATTCTTCTTAGCAAAGGTGGTAACATTTTATTTTCCTCATACCCTACCTAAATTTTTATCACCATATCTCCGTGAACGTAGACATCGTGTTCGCTACAAGAACGTTCTGACCACTGAATTTATAGTTCATTCAGGTGTTCCACAGGGTTCGAACTTTGGACTTTTTCTGTTCCTCTTATATATTAATGATTTACCTGAAGTAATAAAGTCACAAAAACTCTTAGACGGAGACGATTTAAGCATTTACCGTGTCAATCATTGATTTGCAGAATGGCATCAATCTACTTCATGAATGGTGTGAAATTAACAAGTTATCACTAAACATTGAGAAGTGTAGTGTAAGAATAAGAAATTACTTGGAATTTGAGTATCATATTAATGACATACCACTTCAAAGAGTTGACCAAATAACTTATCTTCGTGTATCAATAAGATCAAATCTCTCGTTTGATATTCACCTAAATCGAACTGTAAATGAGGCTTACAGAAATTTTTGGAAGTGAATTCAAGAACACTAATGTTCTTAAAGTTTTATATGCTGCTTATGTACGTAAAAAACTTAAATATGCGTCCATAATATGGAATCCTAGAGTGCACACCAATTAGAAGTAATTCAACCAAAATTTATTCGCTATTTAATATATAAAGACACGTGGATCTATGTCCAATATGAAAAATATCTTGACTTCTTACCAAGTTATTCAATGTATTCTCTCGAAGCAAGACGAACTAATTTCCTTCTGTGTTTTCTGCATAAACTTATGCATAATGAGATAGATTCGCCAATATTATAATCTGAAATGTCCCTTCATGTTCCGAACAGGAAAATGCGCATGTGGCTACAAACATTTCGTGAACCACCCCATCGTACTAATGCATTAAGTATATCGCCTATTAGGAGAATGTGCACAATATATAATAGTGTCCAAATAAAATGCCCTACAATAGATATATTTGATGTATAGCACGTAGAACAAATAGTATGTAATATAATCATTTATGTATACTACTGAACACTGTCAATGGGTATACACCTGTTCTGTTCAATATACAATAAATAAATAAATCCACTTTTAGCGGTATATTTTCTCTCATATACGTTAAATTCCAAACAATCGATTAATAACCACGGATGGCTCTAGCCTCTAGGTCAATAATTATCAGCTTAGCTAATGTACTACCACTTAAAATAATGAAATCTTTGAGTTTTACGTCCCACGTTTATGCCGGCTAGGCTAAAGGAGACGGTACCACTTAAAATAGAAAGAAAAAAATGGTCAACCACTAACAAGGGTGAACTGACAATAAAACTCAACGAAAAGAAGGTTGGAACGTAGTGCTAAATTTTCTCGCTAGATGGCCGAAAGTTGCTACAATAGTATCTCATCCATCAAATGCCTTAGTAAGTTTTAATATTGAGAAACAAAAGTTGTCTTTCATTAATTTTAACATACCTTGATTATAACTACACATTGTACTGTATTCAAGGCCGAATTTACTACTAGACCTCAGCCAAGGGAAACAATGTTATTTAAAAAACGTTGAAAATTGACGTTGTATGCTGTATGAAAATTAAATAATCAGTACAAAAAATACGAAAGTTTAATAATAATAATAATAATAATAATAATAATAATAATAATAATAATAATAATAATAATAATAATAATAATAATAATAAAAATAATAATAATTGCCCTGCAAGTAAATCCATGTAGCGAATGTATTAGCTTCAATCACTGGTTGAAGTCTCATTCAGCTAAAACTAATTCTCTCTAACTTTCTTCTATCGTTTTTTTTTTTTTTTTTTAAAAAAAATAAAAATGTAAATTTATAACAATTCAAATCTTTCTTCACAGCAAATACAAAGTGAAAATTCTTTCAAATTTTTACAAAAACATTGAAGCAAATGTATGTATAAAATATTTTTAAGAAGTTTGGTTTACCAAGCGAAACTCCTCTACCTATTTACCCTGTCTGTCAATCTATCTGTCCAGGAGATAAAAAAATCTCAAGGAATAGTTAATGGATGGCCACCATTTTTGTCCAGAGTGTAGAGGATTAAAAGCTGAGAAAAGAGTACCTTGATGGGAAATAGGGTTATTTCCTCAACTGTCTATTTGCCCAACATTCAAGAAAGGTGTCATTTTCTCAAGTGCTTATCTTTCTTCTTAATCTGATGATCATTAACCAAAAGAATTAACTAATACAAGAAAGAAGAGGGGTGATACTTTGCTGCTGGCTATTTGAGCTGTTGCTGATAACTAGGGTTGCAGGGTGTCAAATAAAATTCTACTTTATCGAACAAAATTGCATATAATGTTAAATGTTTTATAATATTAATTCAACTGAAAATGAACATAAAGTATATCTGCAGAGTATGAAATGTCTGTTTTACAATGAATTCATTGAACTGGTCTTTAGAAACAAATCTCAAGGCAGAATCACTACACACACGGATTTATTCTTTACATCCCTTAAATCTATAAGTGCTGTGTAAAGTATTGTGATATGGAACAAATCACACGGACAATGAAAAGTTACATTAATCAATTGCCGAGTTTCTATTGACACTGTTGGAACCATGTTCCTCCAATATTTGTTGAATAAATTATATATTATTATCACTTTTGAAGGAAATTATCTATTTTAATTCAAACTTTAGTTCATTGGTCGAACTTTCTGTTGACACGTAAGCTTACTAGTAGTTCTGTATAAGATCAAGTTAAAAGAGTGTGAGGTAAACAGTTTGCGCTGCTTTTTTCAATCGTGAGATCTTGGATTCAAATTTCAAATCTGTATATCCTGATTAGGCAGGCCAATTTTCTCAGTCTTAAGGTGGATCACTACCCGGAAGTCGGTATAAGCATTAGTTTATTGCCTTAACCAACGCGTAAAGAAATGGCACATATTATAAGTATTACACTATAAAATAGAGTTATGCGTCAGCTACAACTTGAGATACTATTTTCTGTGCTTAAGTATTCTGTTAGCCTTCCTGGATGGCTTTTTCCCAAATTTTCTTTTACTTGTTAATCTTTCAAAGTGAAAAGACTTTCCGGTTGGATCTGAAACTGAAAGTAAAGAAGTTTCCTTGAGCGCTTAAAACCTTGCACTTAGAAGAAACATTATTTTTATTATTAAAATCGCTTATGCCTTCAGTGATTTGAAGCTGTAACTGTCGGGAACTTACAATTTGTCGTATCCCAAAAGTTCCATAATACCTATTTATTTATTTAAATTTATTTTCATAATTTGAAAACACAAATTCTAATGAGATTAACAATTTTTTTAAAAGCCATTCGACGTAGAATTGATGATATTCTACATTTTTAAATAAATCTAAAATAAGCAAAAGGCATTATTATGCTGTATAGAACATAGTGATCAAAAACAATGCTTTCAACCTTTTTTCTCGGGTACCCCTAGACACAATTCGCCATTCAATTGTGTACTCCTGAAGCTGTTTAAGAGAAATTAAATCAAAATGAACTTATTGAACTTAATACACGTTTTCTTGATTAAAAAGGGGACAAAGAGAGACCCAACAAAATGAAAATCTGTGGGCCAATCAAAACACTATTTATAGGGGGATAAATGCACATCCGAAAAAATTGAGTTGAGAAGTTTAAAAATATTGGGGGACATCCAGTTCTACTGAGAGGATTTTTCCCTCATCATCCCTGATAATTCGCACACTGAGAACAATGGTAATTTAAAAAAAAAAAAAAAAGTTTAGCACTAACTGTTAATGACATGATTGAGCTTGTTTCCAGGACCTCAACTCCTCGATTCTTGGTCGAATCTTCGAAATTGCGAGAATCAGAGCTGATTCTGGATTCAAACAATTTCTGTGTTTCGTTTTTATTAATGTTAATGCAGAGAAACACTGTTCACACACATATGTTGATGGAATGAAGAAGTTGTGAAATAGCACTGTCACTAATTTCATTTTACTCTTTTCAAATACAAAAGTCACAAATTGACAAGTTATCCAATTTCATTTGCAGTGAACTGTCAACGGACATTTCCAGCAGACCCCAGAAGAAGCATTACGTACCCCCAGAAACATCTTCGCGTACCCCCCAGGGTTACGCGTACCCTCGGTTAAATAACTCTAATCTAGAACATGGGAAGCATTAAGAAATAGAATAGTAAGTTTTGATATGGTATATTTAGGTGCTAAGCATAACACGATAAATTTATGAGGTCATAACATTATTATTAAACATATAATAATAAATAATTTATGGGTAGCAATCATAGGGTTTTGTTTACAGGAAATCTATCCTGTATCTCATTCTGTCAACTAGACCAAAAGATCTTGTGATGCATGTACATTATTTGGTCAAAACAATGATAAATGTTTTAAAAATAGTAGTGTGAGTCAGTTTTATCGAGATCTGTATTACCAGTGTTCGAAGTGGAAAAAAAGCAGAGGCGGTATGTTTTATTACGATTTTGACTCAACATACCGGTTATTTAAATATTGTCTTGGTCACTGAGAAACCTCCAACTGAAAAACCAGAGGCGGTATGGCTTACTACCGTATACCGTCTCACATCGACCACTGTGTATTACCATATTGTTCTGTTTTCAATACTGGAGAATTTACTATAGTTTTCTTCAATCCGCTGATTCGAATTATATTATACACAATCTAAGAAACTAATATGATTTACTGAGGCAATCGTGCGTATAGGACAACTTATTTTAAACAATATCGCCTGTAATCATTTATTGAGTATTTGAAGGTTTTGAATGGTTCAGATGCAGGGTTTTGCCTTCGTAATTCAAAAATGGGATACTGAAAAGGTGGAAACTGCTATGATTGAATTCTAAATTGAAACTTGTGTAGTCTACATAGTTGAGGAATATTCAGATATCTTTTGATATTAAAGACCTACATTTTTAAAATTTAATAGTAAATTTTATCTAACCAGTGGCAATATTGTATTTATTTTATCACGTATAGAAATCATATTCCCCCATTCTGGCTATTGGCCAAGATTTGTATCCCTGTCTTGGATTTCTAGTTCAAGATCAATATCAAGATAAGGCACTTGAGGAAATGTCCCACATTTTCTGGACTTGAGGAAAACGTGCTTGAGGAAATAACCCGATACCCCTTGATGGATATGATCAATCCACTTGATCCGAAAATACGGACAATCATACTGTTTGATAAAGTGGATACTTTCAAATATCTATTATCAATATTAAGAGAAGAAAACCATATTCACGAAGAAATTAAATGTCGACTAAAAGCAGGAAATTCGTGTTATTATTCAGTTCAAAATCTCTTGGCCTCGCCAATTCTGTAGCGGAATTTGAAGCTTAAAATATAAAACGATAATCATGCCTGTTGTTCTGTATGGTTGCGAAACATTGTCGCTTACTCGGAAGGAAGAACATAGATTGAAAGTATTTGAGAATAAGATCCTGAGACGAATATTCGGACCCAAGAGAAACGGGAATGGGGTATGGCGGAAACTTCATAACGAGGAACTACATGATTTATACGGTTTACCCAACATTGTTAGGGTCGTCAAGTCTAGGAGGCTCATGTGGGCAGGTCATGTAGCTAGGATGGAAGAAAGTAGAAAAGCTTTCAAAGTCTTAACTGGAAGACCAACTGGAAAACGACCATTAGGAAGATCTAGGCACAAATGGGAGGACAATATGAAGATGGATCTCACAGAAATAGGAATACAAAGTAGAAACTGGATTCAATCGGCTAAGGATAGAAATCAGTGGAGAGCTTTTGTGAACGTGGCATTGAACCTTCGGGTTTCATAGGCCATAGAGTTAGTTAGTTAGTTAGTATCATTGGAATAAATAATAATAACTTAATAATATAGTAATAATAATAATAACACTAAGTCAACTTATTATATTGATCATAGAACCTGTTGTTAAATGATTTGTATGATACCACTGCACTTGGTGAAAGCAAGAATATTTGAAAATATCTGCGTTTTTTAGCCTAGTATGTGATTCGTCCGACCTGTCTTTTGCATAGGAAATTCAGAGAAAAGTGGATTTTGTTTCTAAAGGGATTGAAAATTTCAGGAAACAAAGTAAAATCCTGCAATGTCCTGTAAAGTTTCCTTGCAATGTCAGTATTAAATCCATGCTGAAAATAAAGCAAAATCCGATTAATTTTGGTGTACATAAGATGAGTTACTTTTGTTTCTTTCTTAACCTGGATCTTAAATCCACACACACAGAGATAGATAGAGAGAGAGAGAGGCGGATTCAAGGGGAGGGCTACTATAGTCCCCCTTAACGCTCAGGTATACACTGGATAAAATGGCTTTCAATCCTACTTTCTTTACACTCAATAAAGCGGCAAACTATGACTTAGCCCCTCCCTTGATCATATATATTCAGGAAAACAGATAAAGGCTTTTATAATTGCTTTATTCAAAATAAAGACACAAACACGAAGAGAAGATTCTTTAAAGTTATGAATCTTTACAAAACATAACGATTTGTTTGTTACTTATATATCTGGTATTTGGTATTCCTGGACCTTGTGGTGGACAAACACCGTGAGTGTGGATGTTCTCAAAGTTCTGTCATATCCTCTCAGTTTCTTCATTCTATCTTTATAATTCATTCATTACCGTTTCCTTTAGCCTTGGTGCATAATCGTGGGACGTTAAACTAAATAATGTTCATATATTTTTAAATTAGAACAAAAAATATTTTAAGCTTAATTTCATATCAATTCTATCTTTTGTCCTGAAGAGAATTTTGAATATTTAAAATGCAAGAATAATGCTAATTTTTCATTATGTTAAAATAACCCGTAAATTACTTTGAATTAATAGTACCTGACGAGTGAAAGAAAGATAGGATTCTTCTAAAGGTATTCCTTATTAGAATTTCAGTAGCTTATATTTATGTATATTTACGTCATTTTGCACTTAATAACGATCCCACCAACACAGACAAAAATACATAAGAAATTTTGCACTTTTGCTTCACGTTCCTTTTCTTTTGCATGAGGTAGACCAATGTTAAACTAAAGTCCTCAAAGCTACTATTATTTGTTTAATTATCTAAGACTGATGTATCTCTATCTACATCATATTTTCTTTATATTGCAAACTTAATGCAATGCATGTTCCTGTATGCATCCAAAATACAATTTCTAACCCTAATATTTTCATGAATTCTTTAACATTCATTTTCTGTCAAGAAATTTCTTATGTGATACTGCACTGTCGCAAGAATAACATGGATTTGCATATACAGGGTGTTTCAAAACAACACCGACAACGTTTGGGAGGTGATTCCTGACACCAAGGTAAGACGAAAAGTATAGTCCAACCTGGGTGCACAAATGCTTTCTTTCAGAGATATAGGCTGCCGAAAACATGAAAAATGAACTTTAAAAGTCCATAGCTCCAAAACTATGGGACCTACCGTAGTCGGGTGAAGACTTCACTTAGAAACTAATACATGCGCTATCCAAAAATCCATGTTTCAGAATCCTAAGGTACTCACGCGACAATTTTCACAGTTTGGCTACAGGCTTACGTATAATTTGAAGTACTCACCAACTACCTTTATAAAAATTGTTGCGGAAGTACCGGAGCTCCACCAAGATCAGTGGTTCGAATCCACCCGTGACTTGCTAAAACTTTTTGAGGTAAAACTATGACAAATAAAGATATTAAAGGCTGGTAGTATGTTAGACAGAACAATCTTTCATAATGTCGTAATCTATACCAAGAAATACCAACTTCTACCAAAACAATCATCTAAATCAGGAACCAACGAATATGACTACTTTCTAAGTTTAATTGCTTTAAGTTATAACGAGCGAAGCAATGGCAAGGTGCTGTAGATTGAGTTGGTAACTGTCGAAAGACAAACATACTTAATCAAAAAGAGTCTCTTCAGAACAGTTGGAAAAAAAATCTTCCGCGGCTTTACATTCTAATGTTAAAGTTTGTACCTATATTTGCTTAATGAATTTACATGTTTTCTTTTTTTTTTTTTAATGTTGTTTCTCTGAATATGGTTTATATATGAAACATAACTGGAAAATGCATTTAAATAAAATCATGTTCTTCTATAGAAAAATAATTATGAAAAAAATAAGCTTTTAAATGTTTTTTTTTATATATTTTAGTTTAACATTTTCTCTCTCTCAGAAAATGTTAAACTAAACTATGGATATATATATACAGGTATATCCATATTTTTTATTTTGTCTTATAAAGGAAAGTTTAAATAACACATCTAAATATTAAGAAGCAGGCACGCTTATGTCCCTAAAGTTTTACAAGAAAATTAGCTGAATTGCCAATTATGTTTTCCATTAGGTTTATGGAAAATATTTCAATTTCTTTTTCCCTTAGATACACATTTTCATGAAATTATAATTATATATATATATATATATATATATAAAGATAGTCTATTTTTGTGTTATATTTTGAACTCCCCTACGCTATTGGGAAACCCTCCCTAAACAATGTGACATGATAAAAAAAAAATTGAGGCAGAAGTTATCCCAAGATTCATTTCAATAGGGTAAACCGTTTTTTTTTTTCTGATGCGATCACAAACAATAGACAACGTCTATTCCAATGTGGGGAAAAATATAGAAATTGCAACTTGCGGCCCCTTAAAACCGGAATTTTGGAAAAGTTTGTGTCACGTGTCCGCTTATTTGCAATGAGGATATTCTATTTCCCGCTAATTTTGAATTCCATACCTCTTTAGGATACGCCCTTGGATCAAAGTAGCGATTCAAACCTAGCTCAAGGTAACTACTAAGTACGTTCCGAATTAATTTCAAACTCTTCAGCCTGTCCCAGTGATGCGATCACAAAAACAGACAGCATTGCTTTCAATGTGTATCCCAGTGGGAGCATAATATTTTATACAGTGTATACAGGTTGGCCCAAAAGTAGGTATACACCCCTACATTGATCAAATATCACATTCTAGTTTATGGGTTTATTTGCTTCGGCTCTTCCAAGCTTAAGATATAAGTAAAAACACATTAAGAACAAATAATAAAGAAACTAATTCTACCTTATGGATAACAATAAGAAATCATATTAAATGCAATGAGCTGATCAATATGAGACTGTATACCTCCTTTTGGGCCACCCCCACGAGCACTAGGGGTACCAATATTGAGTTTTAAAATTTACTACTGGGTCTCAGAGACCCATATTTTGGTTAAAGTGTTAAGCTGTAGGTCCATATCTCACGTAGCTTCGCTGCTGAAAGGGACGCTAAACCCAAAATCAAATCAAATCAACGAGGAGAAAAAAAATAATAGAGAATGTCTCTTTCCACTTAAAATGGAAAGTTTTTAAAACGCCGGAAGTTATTTATGTGGTATTCTATTCTGAGCAAAATATTTGATTAGTCTTTTCACCTTTCCTTCCCTTAGCGTACGTTTCTTAATGCTTTCTTATTCATTACTCTCGTAATAAAAGGTGCTTTCTGTCCAAGTATCACATTTCTACATATAACCATGGGCTCAATTTTCAGTGAATCGCTTTCAGTTTTCCGTTTAATTGTACACATTGCCCCCTTCCCCTTCCACAAGCGGAATTTTCGTGAAACCCAAAATACATGTTTCCCTTATTTTTATTTATTATATAACGAATTTCACACCTCCAACATAAGCAAGTTCTTGAATTAAGGATTTTCTGAATAAATAATCGAAAACGCTGATACATGTGTTCTGTTAGTTTTATTTAAGAGTTTATAGACCAAATTTCGCATCTCAACTTAAGCGAATCCACACATTCGGCACGTTTTCGATCACTTATGTGTTTCTTCCTCCCGCTCCCCTAGGTGTGCAAAGGGGTCTTGCTCTCGTCAGGGGCGGATCCAGGGGGGAGATCGGGGTGATCGCCCCTCCCAGAAGAGGAAAATTTCTTATTTTTATGTATATAAATAAAACCCATTCCAAAGTTTGGAGCCCTTAAAAGCAGCAGTATGACAACCCACCGCTCCCCCCAGAAGTCGGTTCTGGATCCGCCCCTGGCTCTCATTTTCCTATAACTAACATGCTATCACTCTTCTCCTCCCTTAGAACGCGTGTGGTGACGTCATCAATATGGCCGCCACTTCAAGTACTTAACACTATTATCTTGAGAATCACTTAACCAATTTTTATTTTGTTTTCGTCAAGTGGAAGTTTTAATTTAAAGCTAAAAATTGTGTTCAACAACATTTTATTATACAAGCGATAATTAAAAATGTATGAGGGACTTTATATATTTTCCGAAATTAAAATTTGTGTTTTTTAGCAAATTACAAAGAAACTATCAGGTTTAGAGGAACTTGTTACAAGATATATATTTTAGTAATTTAAGGCCTTTAATCTGCTGTAAAGAAAATCAAAATCGGTCTATTAATTTTCAAGGTGTGGACATAAGAATAAGTTAAACAAAAATACTTCGTAAATGCTCGTCACTACCCAGTTGTAGACGTCATGAAGAAGACTCCATGTTGAAGATAGTCACATCATTAGGATTAGTGCTCTCAACGGGTCGGGTCGGGTCGGGTTGAAGACCGACCCGACCCGACCCGTGACCCGACCCGACCCGACTGACCCGAACCGTGTTCTGATCTGATTGACCTGACCCGATAACCCGACCCGAGCTGACCCGGTTGACCCGACCCGACAACCCAACCCGAATAACCCGACCCGACAACCCGACCCGAGCTGACCCGATTGACCCGACCCGAATAACCCGACCCGACAACCCGAACCGAGCTGACCCGATTGACCCGACCCGACAACCCGACCCGAATAACCCGACCCGACAACCCGACCCGAATAACCCGACCCGACAACCCGACCCGAGCTGACCCGACTGACCCGACCCGACAACCTGACCCGACAACCCGACCCGAGTTGACCCGACCCGTAACCCGACCCGAACTGACCCGATCCGAGTCGGGTCGGGTCGGGTCACGGGTCGAGTCGGGTCAACCCGATCCGTTTGAGAGCACTATGGTCACGACACTGGGTGAACGCCAAAATGCACTCACATTGGGAAACTAGTTTTAAAAGCATAATTTTAGAAAATAAAGCATAAAGCATAATTTAAAATATATAGCACAATTCTTGGAAAATTTTCTTTAACTGAAAGTTTAACATACTGTGTTAATATTTTTTAAAGCCGATATTTACAATGCAAAATCATTGAGAACATACCAATGCAACAATGAAGAGCTTATTTTTATTTCTGTAAACTTTCCGGTGCAATCCTTTGATGTGGAGAAAAGAAAGTAAAAGAAGAATTTTTTCCGCCAACAATGAATAGTATGCAAGAACTCCATACTATACTGTTACAGTGACGACGCCCTTTAAGTTCTTAGGAGGGCAAAGGAGGGGTAGATACATTTTCGGGAGGCGGCTATTTGCCATACCAAAAATGACATATTTATTACGTTTGACTTATTTTATATTACATTGTGTATTTCGTTGCTGTTTTTATGTTAGATCTATATGATTATAAATTAAACTTATTTCAAATAAAATTTGTAACTAACAAATAAGTAACGTCTGCACATGAAATATTTTTCAATGAAACTTTTGAAGCCTAAACATAAATTGAATTACTTTCGCGTATTCTACAAGTAACACATTCGTCTATATGCTACGTATCTCTCGCTCTCTCCCTCTCTCTCTCTAACTCTCTCTCTCTCTCTCTCTCTCTCTCTCTCTCTCTCTCTATATATATATATATATATATATATATATATATATATATATATATATATATATATATATATATATATATATATATATATATATATATATATGTAGAGAGAGAGAGAGAGAGAGACAGAAAGAGAATTTACGAGGAGCTGCTGAAAATGTCGTAGTCCAATCCAGAAGGAATGTAGGTACTAGGTAGAAAAATGAAACCGTACTTTAGAAAAACATATCTCTGTATGTACAAATATAAATTTTCATATTAATAATGAAATTCTTATTGTTTCTCAGGCCTCTGAAGTGATTGTGTGTGCCCAAACAGATAATTTCACGAACATCCAGATTCTTACTGTTATAACATTTTTGTTCCACCAAGGAAAGTCACCGAAGTAAATTAATTAGGAAAACAGTGAAACACCGCGGGACTCTCCTCCGTTATATATAGTGTTGAAGAAGTAATTGGCTTAGTGTAAACGTAGCAATTTCTCAACAAATTATGCTTTACATCCAGGATGATTAAAAGCAATGACTCTTCCTGGAATCATGGATTCAATTTGTGACATTATTCTTGAAAATTGCAGCATTTCAGCCAGTGGTGGATATAGCCCGGGGCCGGAGGGCCTAGGCCACCCCAGTTTTTGTGTGACAAAAATAATTTAAGCTATTTATATTTATTATAGTCTGAGGTCTGCACCCCGCTTTCTCAGTTTTTACCTTCTCAGCAAAACTTGTGTCAGGGATTCTGGGCATTTCTTTGGAACTCGTCGGTAGCATAATTCAGAATGGCTTGGGTATGCGCAAGTTCTCGGCATAATGGGTTCCCAAAATATATGTCAGAAGAATAAAAGGGTAACGGCATTAAGAGAAGTATTCTTCCAATTTGACCGTAATGCTGATCAATTTCGCTGACGAATAGTAACCATAGATGAAATATGGTTGTGCCACTATGATCCTGAATCGGAACAAAAGTCAATGGAGTAGTAGCACTCATTTCTCCATCGCCCCAAGAAGTTCAAGACACAGAAGTAGGTTGAGAAACTGTTTGGAACATTCTTCTGGTATAAGTATAGAGTGGTAGACTACCTCTTCAATGGTCAGATATTTAATCCAGAATCTTTACATTACTTACAAAACTGAAAGAAAAATTCAAAGTTCAACGCTGCGGAAAATGAAAAGAAAGGAATTCTGTTCCTTCAGGAGAATACACCTGTCCATCAAGCCCCTGCGAACATAACTGACATTGCATAATCTAGGATTTCAATGTCTAGATCATCATTCTTATTCCGCAGATTTAGTTCCGTCTAACTATTACGTGTACTTATTTCCCAAACTTAAATAACACTTGAAAGATGCCATTTTAGATCTGATAGGGGTAGTGCTACGAACAGTGGTGCGAGGAAATCTAGATTTTTTTAACTTTTCTGCAAAAGCTGGAGCACTGTACAAGGTAGTATAGAATCCACGTGCACTCCTTCTGGGTTGGGCTACGAATTTTTCAGCAGTTCCTAGTCAATATGGTAGGCGTCACGTCAGTACTTTGAAACAAAATAAGTAAAGGAGCACTAGTATAAACCAATTACTAACTAAAGATCAGCACTCTGACAATACATTTTATTGGGAATCAATTTCATTCCATAATTTTATTATTATCATTTGCAGGAAGGGAAAATACAACTCTTTTTATCTCCTTCAAAAAATTAAGCCCTAATAGTTGCAAACTAGGCTGTTATAAGCACATCCTCTGAATATTGGAAGCCGAGAATAATGTTTCAGAAAAAAGAAGTTTTAAATAAAACAAAATATGAAACTGACAACTTCAAACCTGGACAAATACAAACAAGTTACGTAACTGGTTTTACCTTTCTTTTGTTTCCAATCGAAGTTGATCCAATGAGAAGAAAACAAGTCGACCAAATTTACTATTGTTCGCTAGGCACAATTATTAAAAATCATAAGAAAGAAGTATAACTAAAATTTACCTCAAAAGGGGCTAAATTAGAAAACAGAAATATGCGTGCATACCCAGACGCTCAAAGAAGAAAGCTTGAGGATTAATCTGCCACATAGTAAATTCATGGAAAGTAGACTACAATTTGTCAATGAGATTGGTTATGATACTGATATATAATACTACATGAAGAATGTTTAAAGATTGTACGAGTCTGGGGGGCAGTCTAGGCGGCAGTCAGGGGGGCAGAAGTAGCTACTAGGGGGGCGCTCGCCCCCCTTGCCCCCTCTGGCGTCATCACTGTATTGTTATGTTTACTTTTTGAACTTAAGCACTTTCTGTACCTCGGTGGCATCTTTTACTTTCCCTTTCTGTATATATGTACCTGTAAGGCGCACACAAATGATAGAAAAAATTTATTCGAGCAAAGCACATCTCTTTAAAATGAATTAAGTAGAAAGTTCATTAAATATGAGAGAAACTAGTTGCAAAAAATATCAATAAATAGATCAAGATATTTAGAATATTTGATGTATAATAAATATACATTATACACGATTAATGTAAAATAATCATTGAAATTAACAATAAAGCATAATTTTTTAAAAAAAGCATAATTAAACAAGAAATAAAGCATAATGTGGGTTGCTCTAACAATTAAGTTGTATGAAGACGAGAAGAAAACGAAAGCTGATTCCTTAACGAATTTCGTTGATCATCTTTGTGTCTACAAAAACGCATTCCTAGAAACCTACAAGCTAGGTATCATCTCTGTGATTATATCAGTTTCTAGTGCTACATGTGAAAGATCATTCTCTTCTTTGAAAAGATTAAAGACTTGTATACGCAAGTCAATGACTCATGATAGGTTGAAAAACTTAGTGTTACTTTATATTGAGAAGAAAATTGCTAAATTGTTAGATCTTTAACAAGTTGTGGATATGTTTGCTGCTGCCAACACGAATAGAAAGATCCTCTTCAAGTAGAGGCATGAACCTATAAGTTATTTTCTTTACCTGTAAAAGTGTATTTGCTTCCACTTAAGTCAACCAGCTACACATATTTTAAACGCCATGATTAAATAACTATTTACTTATATTAGAAATCAATTGCATTAATGAATCCTAGTTGTTTGAGGTACTAAATTCTTATATTTTCACTGTTTTCCAAAGAGTAAAATCATGAACAATAAAGATGGAAACATTCACCTTGAATACACACACACACACACACACACATATATATATATATATATATATATATATATATATATATATATATATATATATATATATATATATATATATATATATATATATATATATATATTAAAGATGTCCCCCTCAAAATCCTCTTGGGCCCTTCATTGCCCCCCTGAAAAAAACTCTAGCTACGCTACTGGACACCATGCACCAGAGATGAATTCTCTACCACTGAGCCACCGCGGCCCTGCTTGGGCTTGGTCGTCCATATCCAATCTCTCTTTTGGCGTTGCTTAAACAACTTCTAGTTTTGTTCTAAATCCAGACTCCATATTGGCGTAGATATTAATATTACAGTCGATTGGTAAAATCAATCTTCCACATTTAAAAATTAAAGTACACACAAGTAGAAAAATAAGCATTTATCATAAAAACACTAGCTGCAAGTGTTCAAAATAGATTTATGGTTTCTATAAAATCAATTGAAAATTGCTATTTTTAATTAGGTAGCTAGTGAAAAACAGCAGCTTTCGACTCCAGCCGAGTTTAAACAACCTAAACTCAGTTGACCAAAGTGAACTGACCCGACAACCCGACCCGATAACCCGACTGACCCGACCCGACAACCCGACCCGATAACCCGACCCGAGTGACCCGACCCGAGCTGACCCGATTGACCCGACCCGACAACCCGACCCGAGCTGACCCGATTGACCCGACCCGACAACCCGACCCGAATAACCCGACCCGAGTTGACCCGATTGACCCGACCCGACAACCCGACCCGAATAACCCGACCCGACAACCCGACCCGAGCTGACCCGACTGACCCGACCCGACAACCCGACCCGATTAGCCTGACCCGACAACCCGACCCGAGCTGACCCGACTGACCCGACCCGATAACCCGACCCGAGTTGACCTGACCCGACCCGTTTGAGAGCACTAATTAGGATAACCTAAATAAAGATATGCGTAGGTGCTGATACCATAGCATTGCAACTAATTTGATTACCTACAGTAGGTACTGCTTCTATAAAGCCGTGGATGAGGCCGCCAGCTTGCGTCATTTCGCTCTGCCGCAACGCGATCCAGATCTTAAATTTCGGCTACTATCCCATGACAATTCTGTCTCACAAACTGATCCCCGAAGGGCGACCATCTCAAACTGTGATCACCAAACAGTAACCGAAATGTGGAACTGAAAAGCTAATTTAAATGCAGCAGCCGACTGCGGTAAGACCGAACCTTTCGAATACACCATCAAATGTGGTGTATGTACTGTGTCCATTCAAGATATCATGAAAGATACGAATTGCTGAATTTTGATAAAATTTACTTAAAATATGTTTTGGATAATAGCACATGAATCAATAACAAATAAACTGTAAATCAACGTATATTTATTTTCGTTTCAATCCTGCGTACAAACAATCAATTGAGTCCCAATAGCAGTTACTGACGCTCTCAGTTACACTTTATATATATATATATATATATATATATATATATATATATATATATATATATATATATATATATATATATATATTCATCCCTGCTAACTAGGTACCTTTCTACCTTCGAAGAAATACTATAACTCAAAAGTGAAACCACTACACACATTGCACATGGCGAACCCAAGGTACCACTCTTTATTTATTGATCAAACTCATCTCCACTAACATCGCCATCTAGATATGATTCACTCTTAAATTTATTATAACATAATAATTCATTTGCAGGGCACTCACACATTTCAGTACAAGGAAGTTTATTTGCTGAACATTAGCACTGAAGATTGCACTTATTTCTAGTTTATGAGCAATGTACTAACTTTAAAATAGAATCTGGCGCACAAGGTACGTAATTCTCAATACTCAGGTGTAATATCTCAATTTTCTTCACACCAACCGTGGCCAACTCGCGAAGGTATACAAAGCTTAACTTTACCATCTTTATTCCATACAATCATTTGGTAGTTTACTCTCTGAAAAGCGAGTGTGAGTGAGTTTCAAGTTGGAAGTTGTTTCTTTTAATTTGTCTGCATTTTGCTGAACATATTCCAACGAAGTTCTGCAAAAGAAGTTTTATACATTTGATAGATGAATGCTTCAAGCTGATCTGTTAGTGTAGCAGGAAGTTCTTTTTGCCTTCCAAGATTCTGTAATGCAAAGAGAGTCTCTTCATTAGTTTTCAAATGCCTTCCAATAATGTGATTTTCCTTTGCCGGATGTACATCCAGTAGGCTACCGTCACGTCCAGAGAGGTCATGTAACGTTGGAAGTGCAGATGCATTTGTAGCACCTAGGACGTGGTAAATATCTGACACACACAATTCTTTTGAGACGGTCTAAAGTAGGAGTTTGTGGGAAGTCTTGGGTAACGCCTTAATGCTAAAACTAAGATATCGGTATCTTGAGCAAATATATAAAGCGTTGTAGCGCCTCTTTGTGTTGCATCTACAGAGAGAAGAATTATCTTGGTATTTGCTTCCTCCTAAGTGCTACTTAGGTATTCCAAATTGCAGTGAGCTGCAACAACATTTGTACGCAATGCAACTACAAGGATTTTCTGACAGCATTTAGCATATGAAATTATTTTCTCTGATAAATAGGATATTAAGTCATCTTTATCAGCAACTACGCATCCACAGTAAGAAGGCACCACATATTTGTTATACAGAGTTAACATAAATGATGCATTCATTTTGAAAATACTATATTTTCAAAAGTATTACACTTACACATGTGAAAAATATATGAAAAGAAGCACAAACTCACCAAGTTTGTATTGTGTACTCCAGGTGGCAGCACAGAGTCCATTATCTTTCAGATTGGGTGTGGCAGTGTGGCAGTACGAGATTAGTGCCTGTCTAAAATGGAGGGAAAGTAAGAAAAAAGTTTTTGTGTGCTTGAATATGCCAAATGTTCGTCTGAAGTCATCCAGTGCTGATTTCAGGGTTTTTGTCTTCCAACAAGACAGGGCACTCGTTCAATGGCACATTCCAGTTCTTGACTACCTAAACGATGAAATTCCGCATCGCTGGATTGGGCGTATTGGTGAGAATGACCTAGCTTTGTTCCCCTGGCCTCCCAGATCCCCTGATTTAACGCCCTGCGACTTCTTCCTGTGGGGGGTACGTTAAGGAAATTGTTTACGTACCCTCATTACCATAATCCTTAGTCGAGCTCAAAGAACGCATCAGTGCTGCCGTGCAGACAATTGACAGGACTATGCTACAAAATGTATGGAATAAGCTCGAGTATCGTCTGGACGTGTGTCGTGTCACCAAAGGGGCACATATTGAACATTTGTAGAGCGTGTATAAACTTGGTGAGTTGTGGCTCTTTTCATGTATCTTTCATGTGTGTATGTGTAATACTTTTGAAAATATAGCCTTTTCAAAATGAATGAATCATTTATGCTAGCCCTGTATAACAAATTATTTGTTAGGCAGCAATTATGATTTCAAGAAATAGTTTTTAGTATAGTAATTGTAAATACCTCATTTGTTGTTTATAAGTTCAATGACATAAACTTCAAGTTAACTTCACAGTCCTTCCGTTGTTTTGTATCTCATATCGAATATGTAAATGGCAGACACGGCCTTCGTGAAGAAAATGATGTCTCTCAATTGTGACAAATAAACGTGAAGTAATACGTTAGTGACATGACAAGGAATTCGCTTGGGGATAAAATGACTTGTAAGTACACACAAGAAGGTCGTATCATCTACTGCGAGTATTGTTTTTTTAGGAAGTGCCAATGATTGTTTTATAACTAGTGATGTCATTAGGGAAAATTAACCAACGTTTACATCTATTTGTACAGTATGTGGCGTTGTATATATATATTACTTTTTATGTAACCCTGAGGGAGCTATTTACTTATTTATTTCATTTAAGGTAATGCTTTTGCATGCGTAACAAAAGGAAATACGTATTGTTAAAGTATGAGGTATAATAATGTGGTTTCGTTCAAGTAAAGCTGATTCTCCATTAGCATTAGACGGCCATATTCTCACAATCAGAAGTAGGAATTTAGTAATTCGACTTAAAAGTAGATTGTTTGGTTTAATTCCATTTATTAATAACAACACAGGACTTTCCAAAGAGAAATAATAACTAGGTTGTTTAATAATAGATCTTATAATATAACATATTTATATTGCTGGGGTTATTTTCATGTAAAGTTGACACTTCGAATGAATTGTATGAGAAACAGTTAACGGAAGTTTAATGACATTGCTAGTAGAAAAACACTTCATATGGCATAAAAATGCATGCGTTGCGTCTGGCACATCTTTGAAATACCTTTATGATCACTTTGTACACTGCATTCGTTCATATAGCATTTCACTTTATCATAAATGCCTATTCCTTATGGTGTGCTACGTACTAAAGAGCACACTTGCATTTCATATTTCTACCTCATTACACATAGAAAGTAATATCCCGATATATTTTCATTAGTTATATTATATTTTTGTGAAATCAAGCAAGATATTTATTCTGTGAATTTTAGAAATGTATCCTCCTCTCCAAATAGAATAGTACCTTAGTTTAGTCTAACGATAAAAGTTTGCTTATGTTCACTTATTAAATCAAAGTAGGGGAGAAATCTTATTTCTCATAATATTATGATATGAAGTGAAAGTAGAAGTTCTTTACCCTTTTAGTCCCTTATTCTTGGCATATCAACCGTAAGCAATTAGAATAATTGGAAGTCTCCAGGGATGTCATGTTTAATCAAACTCAATTTCTGGTAAATTATCGTGGAAAATTTTGTCACAATAATATCTGCACAAATTTCCAACCGGAGGTTAATTTATCCTCTTTTTGGTTGATTTCAATTCTAATAGTTTATGGGCCAGATAAGATATGAGTATAATTTGGGGGTACCAGATTTCCTTCAAGCCACAATTGTATTGGTACCTGAGAACAGCGAAAAACTATGATGACTGTCTCGGAACGATAGCTTTCCAAGATGGCGTCGAATCAAAGATGGTGCCCGAGTCGATTTATAACACTGGCAATATCTCGGCTCCTAAGAGAAATTTTAACACTTTCTTTTTTTTTAACAATAGCTCATTATATTCGCAACAGACATTGCTCTCATCATTTTTACCGTATATTTGACGATATGTGAGGAAAATAACAAAAAATAAATTTCGAAGCGCTTTAAGTTTCATTTAATCTATACCAATCATGACAACAAAAGATTTTATGAAAAAATACCTTGGCAAGAGAAAAGAGAAATTAATTAGCTTTCGTTTGATGTATTTGCGAACATTCTAACAATAATACAACCGGAAATATCAAGATTTGAATGTTCAAAGGTCCGCGGCGTTGAGAAAACAAATAAAAATCTAATTTTTAAAATAAAATTTCTCTTTTGCAAAAAGCACGTAACATGAGCTACATTTCATACTATTTTACTCTCTTAAAATGTAAACTTACCTTGCAAACTTCAGTTCTCCTCTTCACTGTCTTAAAACCCAATCTCTTCCTTAACTGTATACTCCTCAGGATCTATTGAGGTAAGTTATCACGGTCGGCGAGCTTACAAGCAAGTGTCACTTCATGTTATTAAAGCATATAAGAACAGCTAGGTAGCATACAGAAACGAGAATAAGAGCAACTCAAAAGGCTCAAGACAGCTTCTGGATGGCAATCTGGTCATCCACTGAACAGATAAATGTCCAGTCTCATCAATTGTCCAACCACAGTTTTCAGACTCGGGAATTTCAGGAAAATTCTCAAGGTATTGTTTCCAAATTGCAGATTGGTAATTTGCTCTAAGAGCATGCTGATAGAGGCAATCTTCTCAGTGAGGAAGTTGAACAGAATCGATTAGACCTCATTTGCTTCGAAATAATTGTTAGCGTGCTTCCTTTACTTGATTAATACGCTTATTTCTCAAATACAGGGAGCAAACAAACTTTTGTAGTTGGCTGAAAAGTTCAATATTTATATTACAGTCTCTTCAAAGGAAGAAAATGAATGTATAAATTCATCATTTCGTAACAGTTTAATTGCCTTTAATTTTCCTTGATTATACATAGCACTAACGGAATCACAACCAGTCATTATGTGAAGAGAAGGTAAAGCAGATACTAAAGGAGATCCCAAAAATGAGACAAGTTTCCTTACATCAATAAGTCGATTTTTTTTTGTTTGTTTGTTTGTTCCACGTTTAATGTAAATATTACTTTGATTTTCAATGTGCACAGACGCATATGGATAACATAGAACGAACACATCAGTGTCATTTGATTTACATATAATATTTGAAAACTCTTGTGACGTGTATTTAATATGTAACATCATTTTCCTATCAGATTCTTCTCGAGAAGATGACAGTTCTGGCACTTCATTGATATCTTTTACTGTACTTTTTAAACACTTGTTTTCATACGTTGCGAACAAAATTTTTCCTTTCAAATCCATTCTTCTCTCCTGTTACTGCTAACTTTCTGCGAGGAATCTCGTTAGCTTATTCTTGCTTTCATTACTTTTTAAGAGTTGCTTTCAGTTTTGTGCTTTATGTGCACTTTTCAAAACATGAAATGATATCTCTTCATCAGTACCTCTCAAAGTTCTTTCAGCGGATTTTATTCATTTCTCTTTATAAGTGTTAAAATCTACATCTATTCGGTCACTGAAATGACCTACTTTTAAAAGTTCTAGCAGTATTAAACGAGATAATTCAACAAAAGTACATTTTTCGCCATGTAAATTATGAATAAGCTCCATTACGTCAATAGATATTGCATATATATCTTGCAGATGGTAAGTAGGTGAAACCATACCTTCAAGAAAGTTTGCTAGTGCGGCTTTATTAATTTTCCTTAAAGTACCATCAGAATTCGCTAGACTCCACAACAAAGAACCCAAAGGATGACTAAAAACTTCCTCCGTGTTTACGTTCCGGTTCTCCGCTATCAAAATAATATTTTCGAAAATACTTCTACCTGTCTTTAAAATTATTTCTTTGCTGCTTGTTTACACCTAACACCTGGTTACTTTTGAAAGTTTGCAGTTGATTTTTTTTAAATAGGGTCAAATAAACATTTGTTCTTTTCTAAATGATCATGTTTTAAGCCTTTGTAAGTTTTCCCCTTTCTGTCTTGCCAATAATAAATTTTGTCAGTGCTTCTAAGCCTCTTGAAATATGCACAATGTTGCAGGAATTTTTGTTGAAAGGGTTGGTCCACTCATTCTGTAGAAACTCAACTAAGACCGAGACATGTTCTTCGTCTTTAGATATACGAGTCTTCTGAAGATCCGGATACTGGTATTTCTTGTCTGGAATAATTACAAATTCTCCCATCTTCCCAAGTGCTGAAGCTCGATATTCTGCCGTTAAGTAGTATTTACTAACTGCTCAAGGCTTTGAACTAAATCCTTTTGTCCCGCCTGCTGTCTGTGTAATCTCTAAAACCTGATCAACCGTATTTGTGCAAATGGATTCTTTGATTTAAGCTGGACCGAAAATTCTCCAGACATGAAAAACTCAAAAATGAAAGGATTTGAATTTTCCAATTGGGATAGTTCAGCCAAATGAATTGATAAATACCTGGCATAGTTTATTTTATTTAAAGCAAGACACCATGGGATCATTTCTTGTAAACACGAAAGGTGGAGTAACCATTACCTTTCCTATGAGCTCGTATCAAGGCCAACAGTAACTCCACTAAATCTGTAAAATATCCAGAAAGACGAAAGTGCTCTATTCATCCTCATGTCTCAAATGGTTCAGATAGCCTTCGAAAAGAATAAAACTTTCTTTAATTTGGCGTCTCCGTAAGTTTCAAAACTATTTTGAGATGTATTTTCAGCAAATGAACAAAATAACTCATTTAATTCTGTAACTGTAAAAGAAAGACGAATATTTTCGACTTTGACATGATCCAAGAACTCATTCTAAATTATTCTCATTAAAGCTTCGCGGACGCATTTGTGCAGTTACAGCAGGGTTGCATTGCTTTCCATCTAAAACTTGGCAAATAGATCCAATTGCAATTGTTTTTGATTCTACTGTAATTCTAACAAGGGACATCACCCAAGTGTCCGGCTCCGAATTCAATGATTTTTTTCTGATAGAGGGCATGTATGCATTATTTGTGATAGAAATTTTTGCCATGGTGCATGTTTTATATTTTTATATAATTTTTTAATAGTTGTGATGTAGTTATTAAAGATTAATGCAAAAGCCCTTACTACCTAGTGTTGTAAAAAAAACGGTTTTTTTTCTGTGAAGTTTTTTTCAATAAAAAACATCGTTCTTTTTCATGTTTTTTTTCAAATGTCTGTTTTTTTTCTGGCAGCTATTATTTATTGATTTATCTTGAAGATTATTGAAATAATCAATAGAACTTGAATCGAAGCCCTCGTAACTTAAAAATCGTTTGTTTCCTTGTACCTATACGAGCAAAATCGTGTGATTATTCCATTCGGACCCAGATCATTTTTGGCGTTTTCCTACTTTGTCAATTAGTGACTTATTGCTCTAAAACCATTTACCCTATTGATATGGTTAAGACCTTGTTTTTTAGAAAAGGAATGTGGCTATTTTTTGGTGTACATTACATTGCAGTGTTGCGAGCGGGTGGGAAATTACTGAGGGAAATGTAGGGGTGAAAATTTACAAAAAATCCCTAACCGAATTTCAAGATTTTTGTATCTAGCACCACTGATGCCATATGGGTCTAAGTCACCTAAAAAAAATTCTTTGGTGGTTGACAAGGTACAGTGAAAATCTAAAGTCGCTGGCTTCCATTCAAAGAGAGAAAGAAAAAATTCTCTGTTTCCATACACATGAAATGTTGACACTTTTTACGCCTCAGAAGCAAAACCAACAGATATGCCGGGGCTACAGCTTCTCTAATTATCCTATTGAAACTTTTTATGGTGCGTTCTGTAGGCTAAAGAGAAGGCTTTCAGGTAGTGGTACATTTGTTGCAACGTAGCGAGCAAGAGGGAAATAATAGAGGGGAAAGGGAAATTTGCCAACTTTTTTACTTAAAATCAGGAATTAATTGTTTTGGCTGGAAACACTGTCATAAAACAGACGTAAAGTATCTGAAAGTAAACCTTCGTACCCCAAGAATAATTCCTACAAGTATCATGGCGATATCTAACAAAGTAAGCATGATTTAAAAAAAAAAAAAAATCTCATTCTACCTCAGAAATTCACAATTTTCTTAACATTTACAGAACATAGTTTATTATAAGCCTTAACTGTACTTCCCCTAATTATTCTACCGAAACTTTTTATGGTGTGCTGTGTAGGCCAAGGACGAGGCTTTCAGACAGTGGTACGTCTGTTCGAATGTAGCCAACAAGAGGGAAATAATAGAGACAAGGGATTTTTTCACAAAATTTCTCCCTAAAATCGGAAATTAAAATTTTCTGTAGCTGGCAACAGTGCTAACAGACACACACAAACTATCTTAAAAGAAGCTTTGGTATCCCTATAATATACCCTACAAGTATTGTGACAATATCTAATAAAGTAAGCAGTTCATTAAAAAATATTTCAGTCTACCTAAAAAAAATCACAGTTATCTTTCCACTTAGAGAACAAGATCTACTGTAAACCTTAACTGTACTTCCCCTAACTATCCTATTGAAACTTTCTATAATGCGTTGTGAAGGGTAAAGACAAGACTTTCAGATACTGGCACTTTTGTTCCTATGTAGCCAACAAGAGGGATATAAAGACAAAACACGTAACTTTCCCCTAACATATTGAATTAAAATTTTCCGTAGGTGGCAACACTGCTACCAGACAGACGAAAACTATCTTAAAATAAACACTGGTACATTACTAATATATCCTACAAGTATCATGGCGATATTTAAGAAACAATGCTTTTAATTACCAAAAATATATTTCGATGAAGAGAAAAGTAGGGGAAAATCAAGAGTTAGAACCTTAATCCGAATTTTTCGTGCTTACCCCACTGTAACGATATGTACCCGAGTTTGTTCAGTAAGAACAAATGTTCGACTGACGTAAGTTGACTTGCATTCCGACGTATAGGTACGGTTTATAACAAAAATTTCGAATTTTTTGCCCAAATTTAAGGAGATTTTAATTTCCGTAGTTGGCAACACTGCGCGCAAGCCCGTCCAATTGATGTCAACAATTAGGTATCCATCGGACGTATCTACCTGACAAGTCTTAAGGAGGTCTCTCTACAACGAATGAAGCTACAGGGGAAAAGTAATAAAGAAAATTCGAAAATTCTCAAATTTTTGACTGGGGTGAAATTTGAGATGGAAATTCGACACACAGAAGAAAAAGAAACTAAAATGATAAACTATGGACCAACCATATTTGGCAAGAAATATATATATACCGATATCTTAATTAGTGACCATACAGGAGCGGATTAAAAAATTGACATATCCGTATGTGCCACTTTGGCCACCTGGGTCCGAAAGGGTTACGAGTGTACATTTAATTACATTTTTTGACTACTAACTTGTGTTGTTGTATTAATTATAGTCTTGACTAATAATAATATCGTTGCTGTAAACAATCACAATCTCTCCTTTTTACATCTTAGTTCCAATACTGATGCTGAGAAATGCAGGGTGTTTCAAAATGAATATCGGGGAATTAGGTCTTCGCAGTACTTATTACATTTTACGCACAATTATAAACAATACATCAAATAAAAGAACACCTCAAACAGTTTTTGCTTCAAGTGTTCGATGTGAGCTTCATTCGTCAGATGGCACACATAGAGTCAATAGGTGAGAAAGGCCCATAAACTTTCCGCCATATGGCACAAAACATTCAATTCACACAGACGGTTGCACTGTAACTACAGATTCAGTCTTTGCAAAGTTAAAACACACAAAGCTTTCTGGTCTCTAGTCTCCATCTTTGCTACTTGCTCTTTCTAACTGCAGACATGGCATGCGTGTGTACAAAACTGTTTGAGTTGCTCTTTTATTTGATAATACTTATAATTGTAAGTTAATTGTAATAGATACTACAAAGTTTCAAAACCCTAATATTCATTTTGAAACACCCTGCACTACTTCAAATTATGTCATCCTATATTCATGTCTTGTATGTACACTCATGTCCAAGATTATTGTTGTATGTCTATAAATATGTTGTTGTAGGAATATAATTTGATAACGAATCCGCCTGGTATTTGTTATAATATTAGTATGTGTATAATCGGCAAAGACATGTATGTGGCAAATTTCATGTCAAAACAGCAGTAAATAAGAACAATAAAACAAAAATAAAACTTTCTTTCCATTTAGCAACAGTTTTTTACTCTTTCTCATTTTCGTATTTATAATTCTTTTCCTTTGAAATTTACAACAAATATACATTTTCCGATTATACACGTAATATTAAAAGTACCCTGCAAAATCATTATCAAATTATATTCTTACAAGAAGACAGTTATAGATATGCGACAATCATTGTGGACATGAATGTACACATCATCGGGCCGACCCCAGGCAATTTGTCGCCCGCGCAATGACGTAATTTGCCGCCTAAATCTTTCTCCAGAAAGAACAAATCTTAAAAGTCACGATTTTAAGTATGCTACTCCAGCATGAACAACGAAAGGGAGGGAAACTACACTCGCACTCAGAAAGGCTTAAACACTTACTACAAATACAATATTGTTGTGTCTGTTTTTTTCTTTAAATATTAATCTATTATGTTAGTGAAAGATAAAGCAAATGCATCTGAAAGATGGTAATCCTTTTTATAGAATTCAACATCGAGTTTCAATCTCAACATATCAGTTTGCAATTATAGTGCAACTTGCTCTTTTACCTTTATTTCTTTATTTTCCTTCTACATCTGTTATTATTTTTTTTTTTTTAAAAAAAAAAGAGTGTTTCCACTTTCCATGATAACAATCTTATTTGCGACAAAGACAAGAGAGGCTTTCGTGTCAGAACTTTGATAACTAACCAAAGGGGACAGGCATTCGAGAATTGAGTTCCTGCATTTGACAACAATCAAGCAATTTATTCTGGGATTTATTTTACCATTTGCTTTAGCACTGATCATGTTACTTAAAGTAATGCAACCTAAACATAATTTATGAATGTAGTATTCAAATAGAAGGTCAGCTTAGTCAGTGGTGCCCACCCCCTCATGTCCATGACGCACCCCCCCTCAATTGTCTATCCGTAGGTGTTCTTCCATGAAAAAAATATTTTCGATTAATTTTTACACACCCTCAAGCATATTTATATAGATTTTTAATCCCCCCAAATATTTCAATGACACAATTTGCGTCATAGCCCCCCTGGCTTAGTAAATTTAGCTACCATGATCATGAAGTCTATCTCCAACAAGAAATATTTATTTTAAATAAAACACTTATGACAGATATTGCAGCCCAGTGCAAATGCACGTGTTGCACATATGGTAGAGCCAGCAATGCATATCATATATCTAGTCGACAAATTATTTATATGATATTCAGAAAATATTAGTAGGCAAATTAGTATTAGTTTTTACCTTTAGACAAGTTATTTGCATTTTATACTGTTCGTGATATTATTTTCGTACTTATTAAAAGCCTACTTTCACGAAAAAAAAAAAAAAAAAACAAATGTTCATTTATACTTTTATTTCTTCGTTGATATTGGTGAAACATACAGAAACACGGATTATTAGTAGGTACGCTACTCATATAAATTGTAAAATATTTGTACCGTATCAGTATCTAGTGTTTAATTTATGTTGCATTTTATGGTAATTACACCTACATAAAAATACTTCAGACTTAAATGACGTAAGATACATTACAAATGACTATTTGAAAAAAAACGAAATTTAGAAAAAAACGAGAGGCAATGTTTTTTTTTCTAAAAAAACGTACATTTCTGAAAAAAAAACGAACGTTTTTTTTCTATTTACAACACTATTACTACCCTTTGTAAACGGAGTGTTAATGAAAGAACAACCATGTAGATACATATAAGGCCTAGGTAGAATTGGAATGTTAGATATGAACTTAACGGGAGCCATCTTGAAATCCGCCATTTTGAATTAAGATCAAGTTATTTTTAAATGAGAATAGTGTAATATCAAACATAATTTCGGGCTAGAATTTAATCAGGAAAACAATGGTGAAGCTAGTTTTAAGATACGCACATTTAGGGAAAAGTTACAGGCATATTAATTGTTTATACTTACTATGTGCGTAAGTCCCTTGCCTCCGCTTCTAACTCGCGTATTAATGATAATATGTGGATAAAAGCTTAGGTAATACATATTATGCCTAGAGGCAAGTAGTACTGTAAGGATAACCTTGACGGCAACCATAATGAAATCTGCCATTTTGAATTAAAGTGAAATTTTGAGAAATGAAAACCATCGCATGTGACAACTCATTTTAATACCAAATTTCCCAAAAAGCCAATGGTATGCTTATTTTAGTTGTATAGTTAACCAGTATGAATTTAGGACTGCTTCTAATGTACACTATAGCACGGCCTACAAGAGATGGTCTCTGACCTTTCTTACCACATGCGGTGGGACATTGCAGCCCCTACTTTGATACCAGTGTTACCAACCACGATCACTCTGTCTTATACCATTAGTTAAATTGCCACTACAGTTGCACCGAAAAAAGCCTTGACACGCGAGTAGTAGCAATGTCACTGCGAGCTGTCAGAGACGTTTTCTTACTGGACGCAATATAAATGTCCATTATTCGATCTTTCAAATTGGCAACTCTCCTAATTTTCACCGCATGTTTTAAGATTCCAACTGGCACTTTTCAATTGTTGATATGGCTCATGTTTTCTAAATTTATTACATTTTTTTAAGAGTTGCGATTTGTCAGTTCATGAATTGTGTTGGGATAAGCATCCAGCAATCTTTGTGAATGTTGAAGGCTTCCAATGTAATTATTTATTTCCTATACCTGCCCTTCAAAAACTCGTTTACTGACATGAATCTTCGCACAACGAAACAACTCAACTTTGCATTCAAGTAATACTGAAGACGTAGCTTCTAATGGATAATAGATAAGACGAGAAATCAAATGAAAATTCATTTCAAAAGGGAAAGCGAAATATGATTATTGTGTAAATCAATGGTCTTTTGTTTTGTTTTATATTTGTCTTTATTGTTTATTTATTTATTTATTTATTTTCTATGGCAATTTTTTTTTTGCTAGTCAGACAAAAATGTTATTCGTTTTCTAGCTATTCTTGTCCAAGGTTCATATTTCTAAGATTTATAATCAGTTTTGATCGGAAACTCGATTAAGTTACACCTCTTTATAAACAAGTTAGCTGTTTTCATATTATGTTCATGGCAGTGGAGTATTTACAATTCTGTTTCGGGGGGGGGGCTTTACTAACTATCGGGGGGGGCTTTGCCTGAAAATGTGAAAATTCTGCAAGATATTTCATATACTTTACTATAGTAAGATTTTGGGAGGGGCTTAAGCCCAGAAGCTCCCCCTAAATACGCCACTGGTTCATGGCACAAACAGCGTGTTGGAAACAGTCATATTATGCCTCTTTTTGATATTTTCTAACATTGCTGCTGTTCCTTTAAAGTTGTATTTATTAAAAATATTTTATTTTTTGTCGTTTGCGCAACATGTAGGCTACATTTCCTGATAATTTTGTGTTCATATAGTCATAACAACAATGTGTTATAATTTCATTTGTATTTCTTTTCGTCACATAGGTCCATAGGCTTCTCATGTATTCTGGTTTGAAATAAATAATTACATTGCAAGTCTTCAAAATTCAGAAAGATTGCTGGATGCTTATCCCAACACTATTCATGAACTGACAAATCGCAACAATCTTAAAACATGCAGTGAAAATTAGGAGGGTTGCCAATTTGAAAGATCGAATAATGGACGTTTGGTGCACATTAGAAGCAGTCCCAAATTCATGCTGGTTAACTATACAGCTAAAATAAGCATACCATTGGCTTTTTGGGAAATTTTGGTATTAAAATGAGGTGTCACATGCTATGGTTTTCATTTTTCAAAACTTCACTTTAATTCAAAATGTCAGATTTCAAGATGGCTGCTGTCAAGGTTACCCTTACAGTACCACTTGCCTCTAGGCATAATATGTATTACCTAAGCTTTTATCCACATATTATCATTAATACGCAAATTAGAAGCGGAGGCAAGGGACTTACGCACATAGTAAGTATAAACAATTAATATGCCTGTAACTTTTCCCTAAATGTGCATATCTTAAAACTATAGCTTCACCATCGTTTTCCTGATTAAAGTCTAGCCCAAAATTATGTATCATATTACACTATTCCCATTTTAAAAAACTTGACCTTAATTCAAAATGGCGGATCTCAATATGGCCTTATTTGTATCTACATAGTTGTTCTTTCATTAACACTCCATTTACAAAGGGTAGTAAGGGCCTTCTGCAGTAATCTCTAATAACCACATCACAACTCTTAAATAAATATATATATATATAACATGCACCATGGCAAAAATTAGTGTCATCACAAATAATGCATACATGCCCTGTATCAAAGAAAACAATTCATTGAAACCGGAGCCGGACACTTCAGTGATGTCCCTTGTAAGTCCAGTATTACCAAATAACTTCCCAACAATAGAAAGTGGGGTACAAACTATGTGAAAAGCTCCCATCATTACGAAAATATTGTCAAATTCGCTAGGATGTGTCCATTTAATTTCTATTGCTTATGAAAAATTGGCCTGATCTACAACAACAACAATATTTTCCAAATTTAGCCTTGACTTTATTTGATTGCACTCACCGTCAGTCAATATTTCATAAACTGTTGAGTAATTAGTTGCTGGATGATTTATGGAAGGCAAATAAGCTATTGTATTTGGTTTAACTTCAACATTGTTTCTGATTACTATATTAAACTGTCCAACTGTCTGATTTCCAGAGTTGTAATGCCGACTTAGAACCCAAAGTAAAAATTTCCGTTTAGATCCTTAGATCCCGAAAACAAGTTAGGGAAATCAGGAATTAGCTGTGTTGTAATCTTAGGAGGCTTAATTTTCTTACTTGCATTATATTCTGATAAAGGTGAATGATGAACTACCATGTTTCTTTTTCTTTCTTTCATTTTTTTTTTTAATCATCATTAAATACAGGTTTCAGAGGTAAAAACGAGTCTGATACTTTCTGAATTATGCCATTAACTAGGTGAGACGTTCCTGTTCCGCTGAGTGTCTCCCCATTCCTATCGATGTTATCAAAGGCAACGATAGTCGGAACCCCTGATGAATACTGCTAGGCAGAGGAATTGTATTATCTTGAACTGTTGCAATTTTTTGCATGCATAATGAAATGTCTATTTCAAGTACTTTCGAGTAGCTACAACCAGGACCCATTCGGTCCAAAAATGAAATTAGTTCGACATTACCAGTTAAGATTTTTACAGCCATAGTCAGCAAAACTTGTTTAAAAGTTAATATGTTACCACGAAAAACTGCATAGACACTCCATAAAAACTCGCCAACGGCCCAACGGTGTTTATGGAAACATTCCACCTCACTATTCATTGTTTAAATTGAATGGCAGTGCTGCCACGCGCACCTTTCAACATTCAAATCTTGATATTTCCGGCAGTATTATTTATAGAATTTCACATATACATCAAAAGAAAGTTAATTAATTTATCTATTCTTTTGCCCAAAGTATTTTTTCATAAAATCTTTTGTTGTCATGATTAGTATAGATTAAATGAAATAAAACCTTTTTTACGCCCCACGATTATGCCGGCTAGGCTAAAGGAGACGGTGATGATGAGAAATGAATGAAATGGTGGAATGAAGAATGTGGAAGAAAACGAGAGAACTTTGAGAAAACCTACGCACACGGTGTTTGTCCACCATGAAGCTCATTTGGCGCGAGCAGGGATCGAACTAAGAGCCAAATGCACCAGAGGTGAACGCTATATCACTGAGCCACCGCGGCCCTTTAGATTAAGTGAAACTTAAAGCACTTCGAAATTCATTTTTGTTATTTTCCTCAGATATTGTCAAAGATACAGCAAAAAAAGATGAGAACAATATTTGTTGCAAATATAATAAGCTATCTTTTAAAAGAAGAGCGTTAAAATTCGATAATTGGGAGCCGAGATATTGAGAGTTATGTAAATCAACTCGGGTGCCATCTTTGATTCGACACCATCTTGAAAAGGTACCGTTCCGAGACGGCCATCATAGTTTTCGGTGGTCCTTAGGCACTAATACAATTGTGGTTTGAAGGAAATCTGGTACCCTCAAATTATATTCACCTTACCTATACTGGCCAATAGACTACAGGGTCAGTCCTTAAAGTAGTAGGACTGAGTCAATTAAAAATAAGATATTGACAGAAATAAAACTTACGCTTAATATTCTTCGAAATATGATCCTCCTACATCCACACACCGCTACCAGCAGGATTTCCAGTTTTCATACGCTTCCTGGAAGACGGAAGCTGGAATGCTGTTCAGCTGCCTCGTCACGGCCTGTTGTAATGCTTCCACCGAGCTTTCAGGGTGGTTTTGAGGCGGGGGAAGAGGAAAAAGTCTGGTGGGGCAAGGTCGGGACTGTAGGGTGGCTGAGGCAAGGTTGCAATGTTATGTTGGGCCAGATACGCACCACTCGGAACGCTGTGTGGCTCGGCGCATTGTCATGATGCAGTCGCCAGAAGTTGGCATGGCTGGGCGGACGCGGACGGTGCGTTTCCTCAGCCGTTCCAAGACCTGGAGGTAAAAAAAAAAAAAACTGCATTGACAGTCTGTCCGTGTGGAACAAATTCCCTGTGGATCACTCCTTGTGAATCGAAAAAGCAAATGAGCATGCTTTTCACTTTTGATTTCGTCATGCGCGCCTTTTTAGGGCGTGGGGAATTTCGGGTGTGCCATTCTGCGCTTTGACGTTTGGTCGCAGGGTCATACTCAAACGTCCACGTCTCGTCCCCAATCACCACATTGTCTAACAAGTTTGAATTTTCACTCACTTCTTCGAGAAGGTCCTGGCAGATCCGTTTGCGAACGACCTTTTGCTCGCCTGTCAGCACTCACGGCACCAACTTGCACAAATTTTCCTTATTTGCAATTGTTCGTGCACAATTTCGTGAACTTGGGTTTTAGCAATGCCAAGTTCATCGGCAATCATGTAAGCAGTTAATCTTCGGTCACTGTCCAGCAAATTCTTCACTCTTGCAACATTTTCTTCCGTTTTGGAGCTCGAAGGTCGTCCTGACCGTGCAGCGTCTTCAACTTCTTCTCTCCCCTCCCTAAACAGCTTGTGCCACTCAAACACATTCGATCTTCCAATGGCATTATCACCGTACGCCGTCTTGATCATTTCATGAGTCTCTTTCCCAGTTTTACCGAGCTTCATTCAAAATTTGATGGCGTAACGCTGTTCCAAAAGATTGGACATGACGCAGGGTGACGAGGGTCACTCGCAGAGGTTACGATGACGAGCGATCTTTACCCTGCTATGGCTGGCAGCCGACTGGAGCTACTTCCTGTCTTTCCCTAGACCCACCTCAACTAACAACAGGTGGAGTAATCGCCGTCAGTCTGTAAAAAGAAAAGAAAAAATCAGTCCTACTACTTTAAGGACTGATTCATTATGAGTAAAACAGAAGAATTATTAAAATATAAAATGAATTTTGTATTTTAATTCTGTGCTCACGTGGGTGCATTTTTTAAAGAATGCTCAGTACCTCAAAAACTATTCAGTGTCGGCTCTCTCTCAAGTAAGATGTTTTCGTTTCTTCCAGGAAATTCCAACATGGAATGCTAGGTGATACATCTAATGAAAAAATGAAGTATAAATGCAGCCAACGATGCACAAAACTGTAATAGACTTAATATTTATGATATTTCTTCTCATTTCAACCAGTTAAGTAATTTGAAATTAATCCCTCATTGATATTTTTCATTGTTGTATAAGTAACCTTTATGAAACGAAATCTTTGTTTTACACAACATGGTTATACAGTGAAGGCTAAAGAAGATGGTAAGAATGAATGAAATGATGGAACAAAGAAAGTGGGAGGAAACAAGGGAACAAACGTGATCGTGTTTGTTCATCACAAAGCCTACTTGACTCGAACTGGGATCGGACCAGGGACCCCAAGTAACTTATAATCTAGGAAATAATTTGTGACAATGAAAGGATAATAATCTTACTATGTACAGAAGTCTACGTATTCTTTCTATGCCTAATCGGTTATTTCATTTGGTTTTCACCAAATTCTCCCATTTAAAACATCGATACAGTTAAGATTTGAAATAAGAAGGACTCAATAGTCAACCATACACGTAATATGATGTACAGAATGAAAAATAAATCAAATTAAATCAAATAAATATTGATAATAGCAGAAATATCTAGTGCATGCAATAGCTTTTTGTTCTTTTTTCCTACCTCGAAATATATTCCTTTTTCCACCTCCATAACATAAATTCCTATATTCAGAGTATTTTCAGCATCAGATTCAATAGTTTCCAATTCATGATAATTCTCATTGATTAAAAACCGATAAATCATTCCAAATATTAAATATTATTAAATGATGTCTCGAAGGAGAAAGAGCTCTACCGCTGGTCTAGTGGCTAGGACGTGCGCTTTTAATGTACACTCATGTCCAAAATGATTGTCGCGTATCTATAACTGTCTTCTTGTAAGAATATAATTTGATAATGATTTTGCAGGGTACTTTTAATAGTGATACTTTATGTAGAATCAAGAAATGTATATTTGTGGTAAATTTCATAGGAAAAGAATTATAAATACGAAAATTATAATGAGTAAAATAAAATGTTGCTAAATAGACAAGAAAGTTTTTTTTTTCGTTTTATTGTTCTTAATTACTGCTCTTTTCACATAAAATTTGTCACATACATGTCTTTGCTGATTATACAGATACTAATATTATAATAAATACCGGGCGAATTCTTTATCAAATTATATTCCTCAAAAACATATTTATAGACATGCGACAATAATTTTGGACATGAGTGTGCATGGTCCCGTTTTCGAGTTCCGGTGGGAGAACACAAAAAGATAATCTTACAATCATTCACTTTCAATAATCATTTGTTTCCTTTAACATAAAAGGCACAATTGTGGAAAGCTAAACTAAAAATATACTTTCTTATTTCATTTTCGAAGGAAGACGTCTTAGATTTCATGCTTCTTTACAATAGAACAGCAGATGAAAATACCTGGTCACTAAAAACTGAATTTCTCTTCCTTATATTCATATAAAAAAATGCTAACAAAATTCCGATTGTCGGAGGAGAGAGGTATTTCTCTATCCTAAAGAAAATCAAACCGGAAATATTTTGCTTTCTAGTCAGAGAGACATAGTGAGCAGCACTTCAAATTTCAATCAGAAAGTAATAGAAAAATTTGCAACTCGAAAAGAATGAGCTTCCAGAATGGTTTATTTAATTAAATAATTTTGTTTAACTGTGTACATGAGTATATACAATTTTCTTTGTTTTTTCTGCTTTTTCCGTAACGCCATTATTCATGTCTTACAGCACATGCTATATATTCTATTTATCTCTTGTTCAATAACATCGTTATAGAAGCTCTATGTAAATAGTATATAACGTACATTGACAGTAATTATTCATTTACGAGTAAGTTGAAAAAAAAAAAGAAGGAAGTAGCCTATACTGTATATTAAATCACTATTGAAGAATGTACTTAAATCAAATACAGCTTGAAGAGACTGTTCTCTTTATATTTCCTGAATATTATTTAGATAAGACTTAACAATGCTGGGGGAGGAGAACACTCGAGCACAAGCACATACGTTTGATATTGCAACTGTTGCTTCTGCAGACCACGAACCGATACTAGGGTCTGTAATATCCACTCGAGCTAATCATGGCTAAGCGGTTAGCATATGCGCCTTTGGCGTGGGGACCCAGCTTCGATTCCTGGCAGGACTTCATGTTTGACAGATCCCACGTTAAGATGTAGATTCACATCTCATATACAGCCTCGCTGCTGAAGGGGACGCTAAACTCGAAATCACAGTCACACACAATCTTCACTCATAGACTAGGGTCATGAGCAATTCTCGATGTACATTGATGAATTTTATTAAAATTGATGGTTAGCCACTAGTTAGCAGTGTTGGGTAAGTTAGTTGTAAAAATGTAACGCGTTACAAATTACTTTACTTTCTCTTAAAATGTAACGCGTTAGTAACGCGTTACTTGCCCCCAAAAAGTAACTGTTACTTTACTTCGAAAGTAACGCGTTACTAACGCGTTACTTTTAGGTACGAAACTTTAAAAATGTGAAAAAAATTATGACTTCAATTTTCCGTACTACTATTACTACCGCTATTATTATTATTATTATTATTATTATTATTATTATTATTATTATTATTATTATTATTATTAATAATAATAATAATAATAATAATAATAATAATAATAATAATAATAATAATAATAATAATAAGACTGTATATAAAAAGCAAGGTAGGCGGTTTTATTTGAATACTAAAAAGATAGTTGATTGCCAACCTCGCTAGTCGTGAAGTCTAGGAGTCAAGGACATTGTTCACGAGCTTCTGAATTTGGGTTGAGGGTCTAGGTTGAGTATTCGGGCTCGAGCCGAACACTGTTAAAAGTTATAGGGCACTGGCTAAATATCTTCAAAACTACTCGGCCCGGGTTTAGAATTGTCAACGACTCGAGCAGCTCGGCTCACAGCTCATTCACTATCGACAAGAACCGAGAAGTAAGCCGAGCCAACAGCTCACCCAACCGACTTGGCTAGAGCCCTCGGCTCATTGAGCCGAACCGAGCAAATGGCTCATCCCTACCAAGCCGAGCCAGCTCGAGTCATGTTCTCAGTTGAGCCGAGCCGAGCTGAGCTTGTTATAAAAAAATCTCTTGTGGTCTCGTTATCGAGACGAGACGGGATGCAAGTAGTGTCCCATCTCGTGAGCAACACTAAAAGTATTCCATATTACTGTTTAGCTTACATTTCTCATGGCTTTCGTTTTCCAGTGTAATCAGGCCATGATTTCAAGACGACTTAAAACAAACGAGCCATTTATCAAACTCGACTAGACTCGAAACTCGAAGCAAAAAAACTGAATCGGCTCGGAATTCGACTCGAGGATATCACCCTTCACTTGACTCGAAACTCGACTTGAATTCGAGTCGAGTCGAATTTTAGCTTGACTCGTGCTCATCCCTATGCGTTAGAAAAAATGGTTGCTTATAATTATTCTGTTAAACTAATTATATAATAATAACAATGTTGTTATGTAAATTTAAAAATAAAGAATATAGAGAAACATTACACTACTCTATAATCAACGGGACTCTAGGATAAGCAAACTGATCTGAAAGAACTCCAATATTACATATCATCAGCAAACTATTGTCTAGTAATAAAGTAGGTCTGCTCATCAAAACACTTTATTCATATTAACCCCTTACTGTAAATCGTTAATTATGGCACCCTAGTTGTTGATAAATATTTTTCACCGGGGCACTTCAGACACTTTACTTTTAAATTCTGTCCACCATCATTCTCAGCTCTTAAGAAAAAAGTATTCTTTCAAATGTTCGAACAGTAAAATATTTTCCTTCTCCATCTTTATAAAAACAACACCAATTAAAGTAAAATAGACTACCGGTATCATTACACTCCTAGTTCACTCACTGAATGCATTGATTTGGAGCTGTCAAAATCTACGACAAAATTTTCCAGGTGCTTGCAATCAGCACACGTGATTTCCCAAAGGCTGTCCTCATCTTCAAAAAACAGCAAGTGGCACTACAAATTTATGTTTATCTGTGTGTCTGTGACTGTCGGTCACTGACATACGTAGTTCATGCTCGATTGTTTCATTCTGAGAAATTTACTTACAGGAAAGAAACGTTTCCAAAAAAAGTATACATATATTATAGTTACTCATCCGAAATGTAACGCAAACTAGGTACGTTACTTAAAAATTTGTAACGCGTTACCGTTACAGTTACTTTTGAAAAATGTAACGCGTTACTAGGAAACGTTACTTAAAAAGTAACGCGTTACGTTACTTCCCAACACTGCTAGTTAGTAATTTTATTGTTTTATGTTAATAAGAAAATAATAAAACCAAAAATTAAATTGTAAACAAAAATTTATTAACTAAATGTTTTATCCAATTAAAAAGTTAAAAAATGTAACCGAAAAGTTTTAAATCATTTTAATTGATTGAAAATATTTATGCAAAGTAAAATAAAAGTTTATTGTCAAGAATTTAAATCTTTTAAGTGCTGAAAACCGAAAGATATATGTAAAGAAAAAGATGTAACAAAAACTTCTACAAACATAGAAAATTATAAAAAAAAAAATTAAAAAAATTTTATGACAAAAAATTAAACATTTTTTTATCGACAAGCATTTTTTATTGATATCCTTTCAATGTTATGCGAAAAATTAATACAAATCTCTAGTTCTTAAATACAAATTTGTCTGTTGTATTTTCCTTCTCAAAAGTACTGGTGAAAGATAACAACAGCCACACAAAAAATAGAAGTTCTGTTCATTTGACTCCAGGGTATGAATTCGATGTATTTTGGTACACAAAATCCAAGTTTCCAAACCCCAGGACGATTGATTTTATTTTATCTTTTTTATTTTATGGGCGAAAAACCTGTGTTGTCTTACGTACTAAAATTCGCCCCAAAATTAGCTGAAGTGTTTCATCCATTAAAAAAAAAATTGACACGATCGATCATCTTGAGGTTTTGAAGTTTTTATTCTGTGTACCAAAATACATAGAATCCATATCCTAGAGTCCACTGCACAGAACTTTTTTTTTTTTTTTGTATAGCTGTCTTACGTGTATTCTCCCTATGCAAAATCGCCAAAGTTTTTCGCCCATAAAAAAAAGATATGGTCGGTTGTCTTAGGGATTTGTAATTTGGATTCTGCGTAACAAAATACTGTACATCGAATCTATATTCTGAGATATTGTGTATAGAACATTATTTTTTGTGTGTGGCTATGTAATTTTTCATAATTGACATAGAACCCCCAAATTCCATTTTTCCTTCGAGGGCCGCGGTGGCTCAGTGGCAGAGCGTTCACCTCTGGTGCATGGGATTCCGGGTTCAAACCCTGCTCACGCCAACTAAACTTTGTGGTGCACAAACACCGTGTGCGTGGGTTTTCTCGGGGTTCTCCCACTTTCTTCACTCTACCGTTTCATTCATTTCTCATCATTACCGTCTCCTTTAGCCTAGCCGGCATAATCGTGGGAAACTTAAAGATTTCATTTCATTTCATTTTTTTTCAAGAAATTGGACATTTCTGTCGTGAAATCAAACATAATTGCTAAATGTATGTACTACGAAGTTAAAATAGGATGTATGAATCAATGCCTCATTAATGCCTTAGCACTTGACTAGAAGTAACACTACCTAGGTTCTATAAGATATAAATTTCTTTTCTTATCATATTAAAGCGTTTCATCTATTTAGTCATTCAAATATTTTGGAAATAACTAAAAAAAGAAAAGTAGTAAAACTGTAAATCTTAAGAGAATAATCTTAATACTCTTCGAATTATTTTCACTTATTTTCTGAGACTAATTTAACTTCTTCATGCCAAGCCATTAAAAATAGTCAAAACAGTATAAATTGTAAAATGCGGAATTAACATTTATTTCAGATAAAGAAACTTGATAATTTTATCTCTATGAATAAAACTGAAGCGAATGAAGTTTGTTATCACATCGCGGGAAAATGGCCTGAATTGTTTCAAATACTTTTTAAGTATAGTTAGTTCTTGCTTCAAATTGGGTTTCTATTGTCACTTTGATCAATGCCAAAAATAGAGTATCTCACGAACCTCTGAAGCTAGAAAGATGAAACTTGGTGTATAAGTTTCTCATTTAAAAAAATGAACATGTCTCAGACTTTTCGAAAAATTTCGCTTCACTGCTAAAGGAGAGAGGAGAGACAATTTTCATAGTTTCCATAAACTTACTGTTCTTGTGCATTCAACGGACATTTCAGCTAAATCATGCATAAAACTAAATTAAATTTATTTTGTTTGTAAATCTGGAAATTTAAAGAAAAATAAATTTTAACATCAAACTACTACTTCTACTATGATAGATAAACATAAAGGATACAAATTTACTATAAGGAACATGCAACATTAACAAGAAAAACAGTTTATGTTTCATGGGAAATTACAAGTTTTAGATTGATTTCATTTGGTTTTAACTTCTCTTTCAGCAGCAAAGTCATATAAGAAGTAGACCTACAGCTTAACGTGGATTGGAAACAAGAGCTCACGCCGGGAATTGAATCAATGTCTCCCACGTCAAAGGCGTGCACGCTACACTGAGAAAAATCCATTATCCGGACAGCGGTATATTGTACAAATACAAGGATTCGTTATGTTTACTAAGGAAATCTGTACGGAGCGTACTTTATCCATATACTACATAGGTACTGCCTTTTACCCGCTTAGATATTACATCATGTCGCTGGAGGATGTCTGACATCTAACAATCTTCCGTATTTTACATACGTATACGTATGTTAAATACTTCAGCTATATGTTAAATACGTCCATCTGTGTGTGAGATCCAGGCCGCCTATAGACACCTCTTTCTTTCGCCATGGCTGACGTCATTGAACTACCGTCTTTTGCTTGCGAAACGAGGTTGTTTACAAACGGAAAAGAAGAGAGGAAGGAAACAAGTGCTTGGGTAAGTACACTAGTTAACTATTACTTTAGTTAAATATTCCATTAATTATATATTCTTTTAGTGTAACTTGCTTTAATATAGTACTAAGTAAGTAATGTAGTTTATGAATACAATTCTTACTATTGTAAAACTCGTTAATGATTGAGGACAATGGAATGGGTGAATCTGAATTTTGAGAAATCTTTGAATATTAATGTTTTGAAACATTTTACATTTCAAGGTAGCAAAATGAATGTTAGGTGTTTATTCATTCCGTTTTATATGTGACGATTTATTACTTGGAGCAGTTTTACTACAGGGCTGCTTAACATAATTGCATAACTAAAGGAAGAAAACGGCCTGGGACCTATATGTTAGGTAACACTCCGGCATTTGCGTGCTGCGAATGAGGAAAAGCCAAGGAAACTTCATTCAGGATGGCTGGACTTAAAATCTTTTGATACTTTTTCGACCGAGTTCCCCACCGGGATCGAACCCGGGACCGTTCGCACCGAAGGCGAGAGCGTTAGCGAATACGCTACGCGGGGCCACTAGTGTAGTTTAGAAAACTCATTTTTACTAGGATATTTGCAAATTTTTTTTTTCTTTTAGTTTAACGCCCCATGATTGTACATCAATGTAAGAGAGAAGGTGACGATGAGATACATGATAATGGTGGAATCAAGAAAATGTAAGGAAACTGGAAAGTCTTAAGAATAACCACAACTACAGTGTTCACCAAAAGCCTATTTGTCGGGAGCAGGAATCGAACCAGGGACCTACCGCGTCAGAGGTAAGCGCTCTCAGAGCTTTCTTTTGTTTAAAGAACTTGTTTACAATGAAATATATATATATATATATATATATATATATATATATATATATATATATATAACGAAGATATTGACATATTTTACAGCCTCACTGAAATTTAAAAAAAAAAAGTAGTCAGGGAGAGCTTACTTGTCAGGTTTTTATTTTTTAATTTAATTTATTTTTATTTATTTATTTTTGCTTTGTTATGTTCCCTAGTTAATTAATGTTTGGGTTACTGAAAATTAAAACCTTTTTAGTATTATTGTTATGTCATCACTTTGGAACCAAAACGTTAGATTTTTTTCTTGTGTTTTCATATAGGAAGTTGGTGAGTTTGTGCCTTAGCACTGGTTTGGTTTCTAGAACGTAATTGAAGGTCATGTTGAGTTGAGTCTTGGTGGGTTTGAGTTCGTGAAGTGTCAGGCACTGCTTGTGCCCCTGTCTTCTGTTTGTGATGTTTCCTGGCTTTGGGCTGTGACGTATTTATGTTGAGGAGTACCAACGCAGGCCGCGTGATATACAGGTAGCTACAACACAGCTTCAACAGTTAACGAGTGCCAGGTCTTTGAATTTCAGCTTTCGTTACGGCGTGACTAATGCAGTATAGTGCTAGATTGAAATTCTATGGGTGGTAAAAACGGTATGGTAAGAAATACAACGTAATTGTTATTAGTTTAATTAGTGTTTCTTCATAGTATTGTTTCACTATTTCTAGAAGGAATTAAGTATTAACGAAGTAATGAATAAGCAAAAGCACACATTGATTGACGTTTACTATTTCTCATACTCCATTGAGAATGTTTTGATCCTCAATTGCGCAAACATCCAGTGTGCGTTTATTTTCTTTCTTTTTTGGGGGGTTTACACTGCCTCACAGATGAGCTCCCTCGTGGCTAAGTGGTTAATGAACACGCCTTTGGCGTGGGACACCCGGGTTCGATTCCCGGCCGGGGGCCGCGGTGGCTCAGTGGTAGAGCGTTCACCTCTGGTGCTTGGGGTCCCGGATTCGATCCTAGCCCCGCCAAGTGAACCTTGTGGTGGACAAACACCGTGTGCGTGGGTTTTCTCGGGGTTCTCCCATTTCCTCCCACTTACTTCATTCCACCATTTAATTCATTGCTCATCATCAGCGTCTCCCTTAGCCTAACCGGCATAACTGTGGGACGTAAAACTCAAAGGTTTCATTTCATTTTTTCTTAATCTCTTGCACCGACCGACCGATCTCGATCAAATTTCCAACGTAGATGCGGTTCTGGCCTGGGAGTGTTTTTAGCTATTTACTTTGACAGAACTTAGGGGAGGGGGAGGAGGGGGACAGAAAAAATAAATGACTTAATTTACTTTGAAGTGTAAAAGTGCGAGCGTTTTCTTCTCTCTCTCTCTTTCTCTCTCTCTGTCTCTCTCTCTCTCTCTTCACTCCTCCAGTCTCCTCTCACTTTTAGGGCCGCGGTGGCTCAGTGGTAGAGCGTTCACCTCTGGTGCTTGGGATCACGGATTCGATCCTAGCCCCGCCAAGTGAACCTTGTGGTGGACAAACACCGTGTGCGTGGATTTTCTCGGGGTTCTCCCATTTCCTCCCACTTACTTCATTCCACCATTTCATTCATTTCTCATAATCACCGTCTCCTTTAGCCTAACCGGCATAACCGTGGGACGTAAAACTCAAAGATTTCATTTCATTTTTTCCTCTCACTTTGATTTCATGATTTCGCACTCTGATGAAAAGTATTAAATACCGCCAGGAAAAGTATTAATATATAACCTCTCTTTTAGGCGCCCCTCCAACCACGCGCCCGGGACACGTGCTTTGCTTGCTCGCCCATAGCTGCGGCTCTGTGAGCTACATAAGTAACATACAATGCTTACGTAATACTTTGGGTCATAAGTACTATTAAGAAAGGAAGAATTGCATTTTTTTAACTTTGGGAAAGGAGTTACTATGGGATTAAAGATAAGGTAGGAAAGGCAACACATTCCAGTCTATGCTTTCACCCAGCAGACATATTGTTTGGAACCAAAAAAATGTGACTTTTGGAATCTTGTACTTAGGTTCACAGCGGAAGCGACGAAATAACTTGAATCATCCATTGTAGCTCTCCCCGCAACCAGTTTCTAAAATGTTGGCAATAAGTTTGCGAAACAAGAGGTGACGACTCCAATTTTGGGTGAAAAGTCGCTATAAGAAATAATCGAGAAATTCATTGTCTATAAGCATTGTAAAAGTTGTAGATGTAAACTAAACAATATGTTCTACTCACTGGCGCAAATCCAGGGGGGGATGACGGATACATGTCCCCTCCAATCTTGGAACTGAGGGGGACTTCTCCCAAATAATCCGATTTGAAATGTGTTTTTTGGGAGAAATTTGATGATTTTTGTCCGATTGCTACAAAGGAACGTGAGATGTCCCCCAGAATAAGCCTCAAATCTGCAGCCTCCTAACGCTAAAGACAACTCTGATCCTCCACAACATTGTTTTTCAACTTCATAAGTATTTTGGACATCGCCAAAAAAAGTATGGTAACGGTCTTACCCCCCCTCCCCCCCAATGTTGAAGACAGATTTGCGCCGCTGGTTCTATTCACATCTTTGTAAACAGGGCGCAACCAATCCTTTAATTCAGGGATCATTTCAGGTTGTTTCGGGTACTTTTGTTCATGTTGTGGTCAAAATAGTTCCGAAATAATTAACACTACAGTACTTACGTTAAGCAATTTTTTGTAAAAGAAAAAGTGCAGAATAATTAAAAGACCCCAGAGGACAAATATAACAAACACCTTCTTCGCCTTTTTTCACGCATCTATAGCTAATCTTGTTGCTATCGGTAATGATGTATTACGTGTGTCTCTCAACGGAAACTCTGCGAACTAAAGGACATCAAGTTTGTAGTTATTCTTCGTTAGAGGGCAAGGGTAACATAACAATGCAGGATTGTGGAGTAGTGAGTACGCTGTATTTCCAAACTCTTCATCACTTGCGCTGATTAAAACAAACAAACAGAAAAAAAGAACGTAAAAACTGTTTTGAACTAATAATGCTTCTCTACAGATGAACATTTTGTTTGCAGCAAAAAGTCGCTAAATGTGTAAGTAGGTAAATCGTTATTTAAAAATCACCCAAAAAAGTCTCCAATCGGAATTTTTTTTTGTCGTTATCGTAGGGCGACCATACGTCCCGTTTTGACCGGGACAGTCCCGTTTTAGGGGCGTGTCGGGGCCGTCCCGTCAGTAGATGGAAAAAAGTAGTATTCGTCCCGTTTTATGTAAATGAAAGAAGTAAATAACAAACCCAGTACCTTTACTCCTTTTAAAAGTATTAATAATAACAAAGCGGCAAAAATTGAACTGAAAATCCCTATATTAAACATACTCTATAGTTCGCAGTACTGCTCGAAAGGCAGCAGAGGTTTTAGCAGTTGGTTGTGTGTTAAACAAACTTCAACGTGTCTTTCCTTTTTCATAAGTACCCGCTCTGTAACGAAGAGAGAGAGGGGGAACTCTGATATCAAGGCACTGATAAGAACAAAGGTAGATCTAAAAGTCTAGTGTTGCAAGAACCTGTCCCGTTTTTAACTGAAAATTTTATGGTCACCCTGCGCTATCGTTGAGGTCGAATTCCCCTTATTTAGCGACTTTACCCAAAATTGGCAACATTGACCCCCACCGAACAACACCCCGTCATCTTGAGCCTAGCCAGCATAATAGTGGGACGTAAAACTTAAAGATTTCATTTCGAACAACACTCCCAGAAACCTACTGTTATACTATTCTCAAACCACCCTTTCGTACAGTTCTCCCTATTCGAAAAAAAAAAAATGTAAATAGCAGTGTTCATACATAAATATGGAACTCAATTTCCCTGAATTTTGCAGGTTTTCCAGGTATTAATTTTGCAATTTCCAGGTCTAGTGGAAGAAACTAATAGTACGAGAACACATACATTTTAAGAATACTATATTTATATATTTGAGAATGGCCACCCTTCTCCCCAATGAACGATTGCAATTAAATATTGAGTCACAAGAAAATAAATAATTAAAATAAATAAAATTTAAGTTGAAAAATATTAAGTTGAGAAGCCTACTAAGGGAATTATATAATACTTTTGTTCCATACTTGAATACATTCAAAATATACAAAAAAATATTGGCTTGGGGAAGAAAAAAGGGCCCGCGAGATTTTAACTGATTCTTGTAGTACTCGACGACAGAAATAGATTACTGAAAGAATTTTCAAAATCGGCACAGGCAAACATGAAGAAAATCGCATTTTCAGGTACCGGTTCAAAATGAGAAGAAAAAAGGACCGCGAGATTTTAACTGATTCTTGTAGTACTCGACGAGAGAAATCGATTAGTGAAGGAATGTTCAAAATCGGCGCAGGCAAGCATGAAAAAAAATCCCACTTTCATGTACCGGTTCAAAATGGGGAAGAAAAAAGGACCCGCGAGATTTTAACTGATTCTTGTAGTACTCGACGACAGAAATAGATTACTGAAAGAATTTTCAAAATCGGCACAGGCAAACATGAAGAAAATCGCATTTTCAGGTACCGGTTCAAAATGGGAAGAAAAAAGGGCCCGCGAGATTTTAACTGATTCTTGTAGTACTCGTCGAGAGAAATCGACTAGTGAAGGAATTTTCAAAATCGGCGCAGGCAAGCATGAAGAAAATTGCATTTTCATGTACCGGTTCAAAATGGGGAAGAAAAAAGGACCGCGAGATTTTAACTGATTCTTGTAGTACTCGACGAGAGAAATCGATTAGTGAAGGAATGTTCAAAATCGGCGCAGGCAAGCATGAAGAAAATCGCATTTTCAGGTACCGGTTCAAAATGGGGAAGAAAAAAGGGCCCGCGAGATTTTAACTGATTCTTGTAGTACTCGAAGACAGAAATAGATTACTGAAAGAATTTTCAAAATCGGCACAGGCAAACATGAAGAAAATCGCATTTTCAGGTACCGGTTCAAAATGGGAAGAAAAAAGGACCGCGAGATTTTAACTGATTCTTGTAGTACTCGTCGAGAGAAATCGACTAGTGAAGGAATTTTCAAAATCGGCGCAGGCAAGCATGAAAAAAAATCGCACTTTCATGTACCGGTTCGAAATGGGGAAGAATAAAGGGCCCGCGAGATTTTAACTGGTTCTTGTAGTACTCTACGGGAGAAATCGATTAGTGAAGGAATTTTCAAAATCGGCGCAGGCAAACATGGAGTAAATGGCATTTTCATGTACCGGTTCAAAATGGGGAAGGAACAAGGTCCCGCGAGTTTGAACCGCTACGATGTATGTTCACGAATGTGCCCGTCTTCTCAAATTTAGTTAATTACTGTGACACTGAAACATGTGACACAGAGTCACATTGTGGATGACTCTGCAATCGGCAACCACTGCACATATACTCCTCCCGCCCCACAGTTTGATTATTTCGATCCATTCCTCACGTGCTAACGGCATGGTTCAACATCTGCAAGAAAGAGGTAAATGTAACGTTCAATTGGCAATAGCTTTTCACCAAATTAAGCTGCATGAAATCTGATTGCATATTTGACATACTGAGAAAATTCTAGCCCGTGGCCATATGTATCACATATCCCACCAGTTCATAAAAATTTTGAACACAAAATTACGGTCGTCCGTGTGACGTACTCCCAAAAGGCCTCATGTGTATCACCCACCTCACATTCAATGAAACCACATCCGTGTAGAATTAAGAAAGGAACCTCTTATGATGTATACAGGATGTCTCAAACGTTCCCTGACATAGGGTAACTCTGTTATTATCAGAGTTACGACAAAATGTAAGAGGAAAAACATCTCGAAATATGACGTTTTCAATCTAAAGTGAACACTTTTTTAAAAAATCGGACAAGATGAATGTGCTGTATACTCTTTATGCACCCAATTTTAAATGAAAATGCAACGTTGTCATTTACCTGGACCCACGACATAAGTGAATGAAGTTACTGTTTGAAACGGGGGCTGGCCATCGACATGTTAGCGTAAAAGACAGTAACTTCACTCACTTCTGTTGTGGGTCCAGGTAAATGGCAACGTTGCATTTTCATTTCACATTGGGCGCATAGAGAGTGTACAGCGCAAACGGGTCATCCGATTTTAAAAATTCCTTCACTTTAGATTGAAAACATCATAATTGGATATGCTTTTCCCTCCTACATTCTGTTGTAACTCTGATAATAACAGAGTTACCCTATGTCAGGGGACTTTTGAGACACCCTGTATACCTTATTTAATGTATGTTTGATGTCACTATAACTGTAGTATAATTTAGTTTGTTTAAATTTACAATTTAATACAAGTAGATTCGGATTTACATGCGTAGGATTTTGTATGCATCTAACTAATGAATTCTTTTATTTTTATGCTTAACTTAGTGACTTGGCTTTGGACTGCAACTGATTATTGTAACCCATTATTGCTTGAGAAGAAACAAGATATCCGAATCTTCATTTGGAGAAATCATAGGTCTATTGGAAAGCTGGGGATTACAATCATTAATTTCTACATTTCAAGGTGCGTAGTAAATTATATATTGTGTTTATTGTTAAATTACTATTATTGGGTTTAGAATCAATGAAGCACTTCATGATATTTTATGGGGATCAAGATGGGTGCCGGATAGATAAGTATTTGAGCGTCAGGCTCTTATTTCTTTTCAATTTAATATTTAATCAATGATTATTTTTCTCCCTCATTATTCCACCAAATCGTATTCCAAGATCATATATCCATTTTTGTTCGATATATCCATATTTTTAATCTCTTTCATATTTCTATATTTTCGATTTTTGATATTGTTTATATTTCGATATTGCTGTATTTTTCGATATTTCGAACAAGTTTCGATAGTTTGTCGACATCGATTATCTATATCTAAATTCGGATATCCCAAAGCCCTATCGAGCACCCTCCGAAATGAAGTTTTTGGCTATGGACCTGATTAGGGATGCGCACGAGACAAGACGAGACAATTTTTGTTACGAAATTCGAGACAAGATAGAGCTTTTCCAATAGAAACGGATCCAGTTTTCGAGACGAGACAACTTTCGCGGCACCTTTTCGAGAGAAGACAACCTCAAATCTTTTCTCTTGCGCATCCCTAGACTTGATCATGAGTTATCAAAAAAAAAAAAAAAAATGTTAATGAGAAATAACATGTAAATACAATATAGGTAGCTAAAACATTTTTGTTTTCATTCTTCAGTAATGCATTGTTATTAATCTCAGGGGGGGCGGTGGCTCAGTGGTAGAGCGTTCACCTCCGGTGCTTGGGGTCCCTGGTTCGATCCCAACTCGCGCCGTGTGGACTTTGTGGTGGACAAACACCTTGCTCGTGGGTTTTCTCGGGGTTCTCCCGTTTCCTCCCACTTTGTTCATTCCACCATTTCACTCATTTCTCATTATCACCGTCTCCTTATCCTAACCGACATAACCGTGGGACGTTAAACTTAAAGATTTCATTTTTTATTAATCTCAGCATTTTATAGTGTATTCTTAAGCTTAAGGTGATGTATAATTAAATTTTGAATTCAGTTAACTTATTTTGTTTCTCAGATTGTTTTTAAAATGTATGTACAATTGTTTATGTTCATTCTCGAGAGTTTAAAGTGACGTATAGTTATTAAACATAGTATTTAATATTGTACTCTTAACGTGGAAGTGATATACAGTTAACTTTTGTATTCAGTTAACATTTTTCTTTCTGAAATTGCTTTAAAAAGTATGTAAAAACGTTTTTATTTTCTTTCTTGAGTGCTAAAAGTGATGCAAAGTTATTAAGCTTACTACTTTATATTGTATTCTCAACCCTAAACTGATACACAGTGCGTTTTTGAATAAATTGTCAAGTTATTTGAGTGATGAACACTGGTAGAAAATCCTGACTACTACTGGAACATTTTGATTTTAAGGTGACGACTACTGGTGCAAGGATTTTAAAATATTGTTTTTCCTTCAAGGGCTACTCCTTTTTGAATTCTGACTACATGGTCACTATAGGAAGGATCAGTGAGTCTTTCCAACTATGGTACAGCTCCGACAGATTCACGATGCTCAGAGAAGAGACAAAATAGTATGTTTTCAAACTTAAAGTGAGAACCACTGGCGTTTTTACCTTGCTATGCAAAAGTAAGTGAGTACTCCAATGGGGTTCCAATGCGGTACCTAATTTCTGCATTTTAGATATATGGAAATACATGTCTCTAAAATGTAAAGAACTGATTTTTTTTAGGGGGGGATAAACTATAGGTATGTGGGGCTTGCATACTTGACGCTACAATTCGGAAATTGAATTAAAATATGACTAACGGCTATCAAGATGTTGTCAAATAAAGGGAGGACCAACACAGTTAAGGGGTTTTCGTGTTAGATGCTAAAATTTCCGAAATCGGTCATGGAAAGTTAATAAACACCAGTAGCAATTTCATCTTAAAGTAATTAGATATCTTCATGGGGTGTTAGAACATCATGGAGTCTACCAAAATTAAATTTTAAAAGCTTTTGAAAATATAATCTGACATTTGTAAACAGTATTTGAAATATGTATTTACCCAAAACTTCCAGCTAGTACATCTAACATCTGGAGAAACACTGTGAAATAAAAGCTTGAAATTTCGGAAACAATTATTGGTCGCAACAAAATTAAATAAGATGGTACTTCTATGGGTTAAATCAGTACCTCAGTACAATTTCGATCGAAAGATTAGTTCAGTCCTAGGTTTTCTTCAGGCAATTCCAAGGGTTCATCGAGCTGTGCAAAAGAATGAAAATTCGCTGTCAATATCTAAGATAGTAAATAAGATATAAGGAATTATATATTTTATGACGTGAAAATAGAGATCTTTATGGATTTGTACTTTTGGGTCTTTCCTAAAAGAAAAAAAATTCAGAAAACTACTGTATATACCTTAATAGACAATTCAGTGGGCGGGGACACAGTAGCTTAGTGGTAGGGTATTTAACTAATCTTTTTTTTTTTTTTTTTTGCAGAAACTATTGGAGTATTCACTTAACCCATAGAAATACGATCATACTTAACTCCCTATTTAATTTTAAAATTAAATAAAAGGAAATATTTCAGTGTAGCGACCCACGATTATGCATTTTAGTCTCAGGGAGATTATGATTAAAGCAAGTGAATGTTGTTGACAGAATTGATGGAATGCAAAGGTGGGAGGAGAGTACCCCGAGAAAACCCACGAATACGATGTCCACTACAAACTGACTTGGCCGTGGATCGAACCAAGAACCCAATACACCAGAGGTAAGCACTCTACCACTAAGCCACTGTGCCCCCGCCCATTTAATTGTCTATTAAGGTATATACGGTTGTTTTCTGAAATTTCTTCTTCTTACAGCAAATACTCAAAAGTACAAATCCATGTGGGTCTCTATTTTTACGACGTCATAAAATACATAATTCCTTATATCTCGGTTGCTATATTAGATATTGACAAAAAATGTTCACTTTATTTCAGAGCCCGATGAACGCTTGGAATTGTCCAAAGAAAATTTAGAGCTGAATTAATCTTTCGATCGAAATTGTATTGACGAGTCTGAGGTTCTCACTTAACCCATATAAGTACCATCTTATTTAACTTTTGTTAGGATCAATAATTGTTTTCTGAAATTTCAAGATCTAATACGCTTTTATTGTATGGTGTCTCTCTAGCTGCTAGATGTACTAGCTGGAACTTTTAGGTAAATACATATTTCTAATACTCTTTACAAATGTCAAAATATATTTTACAAAACTTTTAAAATTTAATCTTGGTAGACCCCATGATGTTCTTAAACTCCATGGAAATACCTAATTATTTTAAGATGAAATTGCTACTGATGCTTATTAACTTTACATGACCGGTTTCGGAAATTTTACCACCTAACAAGAAAACCCCATAACTATATGGATCCTCCCTTTATTTGACAATATCTTGATAGTCATATTTTAATTAATTTTCTAAATTGTACTGTCTAATATGCAAGCTCCACGTACCTATGGTGTCGCTTTTTATTTCACCATATTTCGGTAACTGTTAGGCGTACCGACTTGCGGTTTCGGTAAACACACACCTCTAACGTTCTTTAAAACGTTATTAAGACATATTTTAGAATATTTAGAAATGAGAGTTCTGGGAATATCATGGTACCCGAAAACCCCCATCAGGGCGTGTGTGTAGTGTATTTAATTGAAACTACTTTTGAGGTTGTTGTAAGCCCTCGTAATTACGTTTCCGAAACTGCACCATCTAGTACGCAAACTCCACAGTTCTGTAGTGTCGCTCTTTATTTTCCCATATCTCGATATCCATAAGGCTTACCGAGTTGAGGTTTTCGGTAAACAGATGTCAGTTCCTTACATTTTAGAGACATATATTTTCATATATCTAAAAAATACAGACATTAGGTACCCCATGGTAGCCCGAACACCATTGAGGTACCCACTTACTTTTGAATGGTAATACATTTTGAGTTGTTGTTCAGCATCAATAAACACTTCATAGTTTTTCTACGTGCAACCCAAAAGTCCATACCTGACCGAACAGATTTTGTCCATTTAATCTCAAAAATGTTAAGATACTTTGTATTGTTAAGTACAACCAAATTAAGCACACTGAATATAACATCTATTATATAAAAGAGAACGCACAAATCCTTTGTTAGCTCATCACGCTAATACGGCTGAACCAATTTCTTTCATTTTTGGGGGGTTATTAGGATTTGGACCCTAGATGGTTTTTATCATATCACTTTAATTTTTAATTACCAGTGTCTTGAGATAATTGACCATTCAAGTGTCCATAACGTACAAATCCTTTGTTAGTTCATCATAGGTATAAAAATAAACGTATTTATATGCAACCCGCATGACCGTGTCACTCGGCGGGTTAACATAAATGACAGGCGCTATAATGTTAACATTTACTGCAATTTGAAAGCGAAAAAGTAAAAATTATCTAAGTAACAAAGTTTATTGCGTTCCGGGGTGACCGCAGCGAAGCGGGGCGGGTTAACATAAATGATAGGCGATATAATGTTAACATTTACTGCAATCTTCTATGGTTTTTATCATATCACTTGAAAGCGAAAAAGTAAAAATTATCTAAGTAACAAAGTTTATTGCGTTCCGGGGTGACCGCAGCGAAGCGGGGTGAACGCTGCTAGTTTTAAATATTTTCTGATTTTTGTTGCAGGTATTTCGTGCATCAAACCAGGATTCTGCTTGAAAGACAGTCAAAAGAAGCAGTGTAGGTTGTGGCTAAAAGTACGCCCTTTCTGAAGACAGACTCAGTTGTACTTACATTATTTTGTACGAATATATAACCCTAATAAAGATACTGTACTACAAATTATTTCTTTCTTCCATAAATTATAATAAAATATTATCTCTGTTTAAAGAAAATGATTGTTAATGTTAAGTCATTTTAATTCTTTTTCTCTGTAATAAGAACATTATCCCTAGCAATATTTTTTATCTTTGTGCTATTGCGGTTGGATGAAGTAAAATTCTATACGAAGCACTATTATTTCAGACATGCATTAATAACTAATGTATTGTTCTGTATGTAAGACAATGTGTATACTGAACATGTCTAGCGAAGGTGTTGTTTTAATACAGAATCTATAACTCAGCTTTTCAGTAGTCAACTTTATTGGGAATCCGAAGAAAGAAGTTAAAAAAAAAAATGTTGGACTTACCAGCGTGTGTGTGTTCGAATTCTGGACTAATCCAAATTATCCAGAGAAATCATTATATATTTCTTTGTTGCTATTTCAGATGTATCCTTTATCCAAGTCGTATGAAACGGAGACTTCATACATCGCTATACTTTGTATGAACTATGTTCCGTATTTACTTAATCACTTTGTAACTTTCTCTAGTGTTGACAAGGCCGCAGGTGTCAATCGAATAGTTTAGTGTTTCACTCATGTCACCTTGTGACTAAGGTATGTCCTGTCGGTATATATATGGTACTGGGTTCAATTAGCGATAAAATACATTTTTAGCGTTAAACAAATGCAAAAATCTACACGAAATGAGATACCGTGATCTCTGACTTACGGATAACACCAAGCAACTAATGGTACTGAGTGTGATTGAGTTTACTAATTACTATTTGGCTAAAATCAGTGTTCCTTTATCTATAGTTCTTTTCGTGCTTTGAATTGCAAAGTTTGAAATAACCGTTTTAAATTATTGTGTATATATATCTTCCGAGTAATTCTGAGAATCATTGCTCTTTCTTTAAGCAATGTATGAGGCTGTTAAATTGCTCTTTCCTTAAAATGTTGCACTAAGAAGGATGCATCCAGGAAAGTCCAAATTTGCAGAATGTCTATAGCAGGGAAGAATAAATATGTTTAGTTGATGGCTGCACAACGCCTCCGCTGTCACCACGTTGTCACACAGCGAATACAGCGAACGTTTAAGAGTATTCTGCACTTACTATTAGGTATCGGCCTGGGAACTTTGGCGCATCTACCCAGTCTCCTTCTTGGTGTTTCATTTTTAATGGCGAGTACTGAGTAGGAATAATATTGTAAGCGAATGCGTTTCCGGCTGACACCACACTTTTAATTATTGCGACATTTAAAAAAAATAATAGTGCATTTTGCATTATTATTGAGGTGCTGCAACTAACTAACTGCAAACCATATGATAAATTCTTACAGTAATATATCACATATTGATTTACTCTGTATGGAAACGAAAATAGTTTAATATATGGTTAACCTCCTTTGTGCCAGGGGCGGATCCAGAGGGGGGCGATCGGGGCGATCGCCCCCCCCCCACAAGAGGAAACTTTCTTATTTTATATATAAATAAACCCATCCATAACAAGTTTGGAGCTCTTAAAAGTAGCAGTATTACCGCCGACCGCCCCCCCCCCCCCCAGAAGTCCGTCCTGGATCCGCCCCTGCTTTGTGCCCATAATTTTAAAATTAACGCTTGTGTCACTTTTCAACACTTGACTTTGCAGTAGCTTTCCAACGAATTAGCAGGAAGCCCAAACTTATAGGACACCCTGCAGGTAAATACATTTCTTTGGACAGTTTCACTGCTCCAAACTAAGATTTGAAAAGTATAGTATTGTTAATTTTATTATTATTGGTACAAAGGAGATCAACCATATTTTAAGCTATTTTTGTTTTCATACAGAGTAAAACAATATTTGACAACATTACAGTAAGAATGTATCATGCACTTTGCAGTATGTTGCAGCACTTTAATAATGGTGCACTATACGTACACTCTAGATCCTGCATATGTCCGATCCATACATTACAAGAAGGCAATACGTATTCGATACAGGTAAAATCTGTATATTTCATATGGACAACCTATTAGCTATATACATCCAATCTATACATTACATATGGCCAACCTGTACGCGACATACGTATAATCTATATGCTGCATGCAGACAGTCTGTAAGCTACATATATGCACTCTGTATGGTGCATACGGATATTCTGTATGCTGTATCTGGACAAGCTGTGTGCGACATAAGGAAAATCTGTATAATACATACGTACAATACGTATACTGTATCTAGTCGTACGTATGGGGCACAAGTACAATATAGATGCTGTCTCGGGGTTGAACGCAAGAAACATACGTACAGAACGTATATTGCATACTTCTTGAAATCATGCTCCGTCCTGATAGTCAGTGTATGTCGTCATTATTAACCCACATGCTACATACGACCCTGACGTCACAAAGCTAGATATTACCTCCGTATATACTTGTTACTGCAGATAACGTCACACGAATGACGTCATTGCACTTGTGCAGACAGTACGTATAATACATACTTTTTCAGCTATACGTTTGCTGCAGGATGTTATATACGGTTGTACGTTAAGTCCAGAAACTACAGGAATTACGAATGTAACCTACGTTTTTAAGTATGCCACCTACATTTTTTTTTTCTCAGTGTAGCTGCTTACCCACGAGGGTGCTCTGCAAGTTTTAGAAAATTAAGACCAACTCAAGGAGATGGCTAAGTGATCAGGTTTTACTGTAAGTGGCATATTTTGAAACCCTACACAAAGAATAATCAACAACGAAGATGTAGTGTTCTGTGCAGTGAATAGGCAAGTGGAAGCAATTATGAAACACATGAGAAAATCCATATTGATTTTTCTCGCACGACTAGTTCCAGAAAATCGTTTCCTTTCCTTTGCAGGTGAGAACTTCCTTCTATTACCACAAATTAAAATTCGCTGCTTGCCTGGGAAAATAATGCGATTCCTGACCACAGTTATTCTTCCTTCATTTACTGCGCTATCGTGCAGCCATGGCATATTTTAAAATTCCGATGAAAACGAGAAAATTAAAAAGTATTGAATATCAGCAAATTATATTACTTTCTTTTTAAACAATTAATATGTTCTTGGAAATTTTCGTTCAGTAATCCCAGATATTTAACCTGCTTTGCTTTTATTTCTGTGCCTTTTTTCGAATACAGGACCGTGGTGACAGTGGTAGAGCGTTCACCTCTGTGTGTGGGATCCCAGATTCGATCTTAACTTGTGCCAAATGGGCTCTGTACTGAACAAACACCACAGGTGTAAGTTTACTCGGGAATCTCCTGTTTACTGCAACTTCCTTCATTTCATTCATTTTCATCATCTCCGTCTCCTTTAGCCTACATGGCATAACCGTGGGATGTAAAACTGAAAAATTTCGTTTTTCTTTTCAACTTTTCTTAGGAATACACAACATTTGCCACTTTAATGGCATGTTATTAGGTAAAAGATAAAAGCAATGCAGTGATGTTATAGTATGTATTATAAAATATATCGATAGCTCGAAGCTTAACAATTTTTGGACGACGGATGGGCTATGCCCTTTGTGGAATTTTGTCCAGTAGGACGAACGATGAGCATAAAGCCTGCCCTTTGCTTTACATTTTTATTGCGAATGAACTATGGGCTCTATTCAGAGCATCTTTCCTGTGCGCTACTTTATTCAAATTTGAGCCGCTGGATATCACGGATACATTTCTTTCTCATAAAAGATGCTTCCTTGAACATGTGTCATATTTACGTTTATGCTGTTAAGAATGGAGCGAACAAATTAGATGCTGATCAACTTATGGACTATCTTAATAAGGATGCTGGTTCTGATAATTTTCTAATAGAGTAAAGATACATATATACCGGTATACATATAGTATATTCACTTTTTAAGATATTTTGCATAAGTTATATATGTATCATTTACTGTCAATACTGTACAACAAGTTCTAATATACTGTCGTATTTTTTTTCTTTTCCAAAAGTGTTAACAAAAAAGATTTTCACATGTTAGAACAATATTGTTCTAAGTAAATGTACTTATTATCTTTTGAAAGGGCAAGCCTTGTAGTTTCCAGAAATGTCTTTAAAGTAAAAACAACTACAACAAATTATTTTCTACGCATTTTTGAAAAACATCAGAAATCCTCATCTGCTAGGAAGAAATGGTATTTTAACAGTGAACGGAAGTCATTGAGATACTAATACTGTCTTAATAACTGTATTATTCTTCAGTGGTCAGCAAAACCTTTCATTTACTAGGAAAAATGATGGCAAAGGCATCACAACCTCCTCAAAATTCTGCATATCACAAAGATGCACTTACACTGTAGTTTTAAGTATGCACATTGTCTCCCAAGGATATCATAAATATATAGTAACTGACGTTGAGAATTTGTATTAGTTTGAGATTTCCAAAATATGCTATGCATAAATGTCAGAAGTCGTACAGGACGGCTATACCCGTCTGTCAATCCATCTGTCGATAGGTAGAGCAAAAACTGTAAGAGATATCGTGAAGCAATCAGTATTTCAAGAATAGGTTGCATCTCCTCTGTTAACTTTCTATTTAAGCCGGAAGTGGTTTAAATTAGCAATTTCTGGTTCAAACTTTATCACCATAGAACGAAAACGGAAATGGACAGCAAAAAGCAGCTTTTGTAAACAATTCAACATCTCAAGACAATGCACCATAACTATCTGCATTCTACCAAAACCGAAAGTGGTTGAAATTTTCTACTACTTCCGGTTTCAATATTGATTTCCATAGAGCAAAAACAATAAGAGATTCTATCAATACCTGTAGTGTGAATTTACTGGCAATGGCAGGCAATGCACTGTATACTGACAAATCTAAAATACTATGTTAACGCTCGAGTCTTAGTTTCACATCACACAGAGCAAAAATTCAGCTTTGAAAATGAAAGAGATTATATGGGCGAATAGGTAAGAAATTTGAACAACTATGATTTGAAATAGACATCACACAGATGCAATTAGTTTCGATCGATCGAATAAAGTAGATGAAAGCTTTTCAGACAAAGGGAAGGAAATGCATACAATATTCGTTAATTTAGTGCTTGAATCGGATAATCTAAAACATGCTTGAAATGAAATGAAAGATCATACTCATTACAAACTCATATATGCATCCACCATTAAAAGTCGGAATACAGAAATGAAATAGGAACAGTGATTTTGGAAGAAGTGTTAGATGGAAATTTTGCTTTCAATGACATTATATACAAGGGCGCCCATGTTTTGGTTTCCAAGCGGGGAGCAAATATAAGCGATATTTCAAATATAGTTTCAAATTTTGCGGTACCTCTTCTAAAAATTCCATTGGGTTTTCGATCTTACGAAGTACAATTTTCTCTAGGGGGCGAGCGCCTCACCTTGCCCCCCCTGATGGGCGCCCTTGATTATATACTATCTAGAAGAACAACGAAGGACCGTTTGATTATGGAACAGATTGATTTGATAGGAACAAGAACATATATATTTACTTTTCAAATGGTATGACTGTCGTTGTGGAATTTGAATCGAAAATTAACATGATTTCAAAGAAGATAAAAAAACAACTTAAAATCATTTGACATTAAAATAAATATGAAAAAGATTAGAGCAATGATGGCTGAAGTGATTGAGCTTGTGATAATTGAAGAAGTCTGAGCAAGAGAAGTAGAATAGATGGCTAGTTTTCTTTACTTATGTATTTAGTATGATATTATCGAAGGTACCAAAAGTAAACGATAAGTAAATACCAACGTATGAAATGATGACAGATCTTTAAAATGACTGTGATAATAATGATGAGAAGCACACTATGTGGGTCACTGAATGAAGAGTTACAAGAAGGAGTTAAAAGTTGAATATTGCATTGTAAGCAGCAGAAACATGAACATCACGAAGAGACAACAAAATACATTGAGCTTCAATTCTCTGAAATTTGTATATTGAGGAAAATGGAAAAAAATAGCTAATTAGAACAAAAAACCAATAAAATGCATTAGGAATAATAGGGGTAATCGGTGAAAAGTAATTAAAAAGATGTTAAGGCAATACTGGAATAGAAATCGTAGTTTGGGTGACGTGGTACAAAATGTGATGGAAGGAAAACAAGGATAGTAGGGAAACACAAAATAAATTAATAGTATTAATGGTATCAAGACGAAGTTTCCTAAATCATAGTATATAGAAACTTATAAACATGTAGCAAGTGACCTACCATGATGGAAGAGTATTCCATGATCAATTATACTGGTAGAGGTAGAAACCCAATTCAGCAGCCCAAGTAGTTTCCCATTTAACTGCACAATTTGACGTAAATTTTGTTGGGGTCTACAATCATTCTTTGTTTTGTCGTCTCTCTCAATTTTTACATGCTAGAGATGGCCATGTTTGATCTTATTAATCTATTGCAATCAATTAGTAGGACCTATAGATGTACTACTTCAAGTTTGAGTATTGAATTCGCATAGTTTGGAAATCTATCGTAGTTTCTTACTGTGAAAGGACATATACTTAGTTATTTTTTGCTACGAGTAAAGCTTTACGCTGTATATTTGATGTTTATACCAAGTGACGAAGAACGATAATCTTTCAAGAAAAATAATTTTGTGAGCGTATACATTTTCTGAGAATATTTACATGAGTAGAAAAGCTATAATCAGTTGTCCGTATGTTCTTATGTTCCTTTCCTTCGCTGGCTAGTATAGTGACAACGCTAGACAACACCGACCAGTAACCAATAATCTTGTATCCTACACTGACAGTGTGGATAGAGTGTAACATCACAGTTAAGTGCCTCGTCAAAAGTTTGATAATCCCACTCTTTGTAAACCAAATAACCCTGGGAAGTGGATGTACACAAATGTAAAGAATGAAGGCTGACTAATGCTATCATTTGTAATATATTAACATAGCCAACAAATGAGTTCCCAGTGGATGTGTTAATAACAATTAATTCGTGCAAATGAAAAAAAAAATCATGATTTCAATGTGCACAGGAGGATTTTCAAGTTGAAATAGACTGTGGTTGTAGAATGCAGTTACGCAATATTGTCTTCAACTCTTGTTTTCACAAACTTGAACTCACGGGCAAATTAATATAATGCAACTGCAGTTGTGCGAACAATTTTTCGAGGTGGAGATTTGACTGGAGATTCAAATTACAAATATTCCATCCTCCGTAAGTTGACATAAAAATGGTGTCATGCTTGCTGCTATTGTACTCAGAATCAGAAGATTCACTTTCTGATGCCTCGAGTCTGCAGATGGAACCGCTCAAGTCACCAACTGTATTTGTGAATGTGTCGTAGAACCTTCGATAACGTATTGTCTTGGGATAAGTAAATAGTCATACTGTAACAAACAGTGATCGGTATTTGTCTTAAAATAAAACTTTTACCATCTTTATCCACACTGTAGCCTATTTGAGGGATCGTTTTGGAATTATTAGGGAGTCGAGGCTCGGTGTAGCTCAGTAACTCAACCTGGACCAGCTGACAAATCCACTATTGCTTAAACTTGAGCATAAATGTCATCAGGACTATTGCTAATCAACTTATCGACCGCGGAAACTATGGATTCGACACTAATGTCGGTAATTTTAGACATTTCATTTTTCGCCATTTCTCATCTCCATTTTTATGAGGATTGAACTTGGGGTTTAACAGCTCGATAGTGTCACTATTCATCACGGCAAACCCGAAAACGATGGGTTCGTACTAATATCAGTGGTTTGCGACTACTTTTATGTATCAACCCCGGAGAGTACTGGAAATGTTTTGCTCCAACAGTACGGCATCTGGAGTGTCACTATTCTTCTCACGAAAAATTATGGATTCGACACTAATATCCGTCTTTTTATTATTTTTACATATTGTGTAACGTTATATTTATGTTACATTCCTGCCCACAGTTCGTGTAATTTTTAGATATATCAACACGATCAAAATACATTAAATAAGACAAGTCACCTTGTAATACTATTAGCTTTTATTCCTTGTCACTTAACTTCATTAATAATACTTTTCTTTTTTCGGTGGTTGTCATAGCAACATTTTAAATAAACCATTATCTGCCTGTTATGGTAACGAAGAGTACCTATTATACAAATTAAAATCAATATATATCTTTAGCTTCTGAAATTAAATCTTATTTCTTTCTATTTGGAATCAACAACATTATATATTCTTCTTTTGTTCTTCTTCTACACGACAGATTGCGTACTTTTATGCACCGTTGCCCAAAACCAAGATATAAAAATAAAAGAAATTCACAAAATAAATATACAATATCGTTGTATATATGGCTCCCAACGATGACTTCTTGAATTGGTTACAACTTAAGAAACAATCCTGGACCGTTACCTATTTTTACATATATGGTTGCATTACTTTCCGAATAGCCCTTATATATATCATTTTATCTCATTTTATATTCATTTTACAATTAATTCCATTTTATTTCTATAAACGTATCAACAAAGAGGACTTATTCAAAACGCGATTAACTTCTTTTAATTATTCAGGTCCTAAGACATATTATTTAGTTCAGTATCGTCGGAGCTCATAAACGAATCAACTCAGTATATGTTGACATACTATATAACTTATTTCTTCCATTTGGGCAAAAGTACAATACTGATAAACAATATTTGTATCGGTGCATAGATGTAAATTGCATAGAATTCAGAAGAAATACGAATTACAAAGAAGTTAGAACAATATTCAAAATGAAACAAAATAAGAATTGATTAACGTAACGGAACAATGCAAATAAAGAAATTATTATATTATGAATCAGTAAAGTTTATGTTTTGTTTATTCGAGCACATTTATCATAACTTTTAGTAAGCAATATTAGTGTTCATACCATAACTTGCTGAAACTTAGTATCCATTATTTTTATTATCTGTATAGAATTCAAAGTACGAATGACAAATGAAATCATAACTGTATCCAAAGTGAAATAAAACAAAAATCAATTAAATATGTTTTGTCACACGACACAACATTAGCTTAAGTTACAAAGGGTTCGGTTAAGTTGCATTGTAGGCTACAATCTTGTATACAGTTCTGCCTATCATTTGCTTCAACGGTATTCTGATTTCCATTTTGAGAATTTCTGCCACAGATCAACATACCCTAACGGTTTCTGCCACCTATGAATCTATTGTGAAATCCATTTTGTGGAAAATTAAACTTATTGTTCACTTGATTCTTAAATGTATTACGATTATTGTTATTATTTCTCCTAAAATTAGATTCAATTCTATTACGGTAAAATTAGATTCAGTTCTATTCTCGTTACAATGGAATCTATTATTATTTCTAGCATTAAAAATTACCTTCTTTCCTGACATTAATGTTGCGAACAGGTACATAACTAACTTGATTACGATTAGTATTGCCTTGATTACGATTACTATTCGCTTGCAACATAGATTGACTTTCAAAATTTTGCACTATCATAATAAGGTGATTGAAATTAACGCATTGTGCAGAAATCAACATTTGTTGCAATTTAAAAGGCAACAAGATTCGGATTGATGCTATTACTCTTGATTCCTGTTGATATGGATTAATTAATTTCAACTTATTATATACGGATATTACAAAATCAGTGAGGTTCTTATCCAATTTTGGGTTATAATGTCTATTTCGAACTAAGGAGTCTCTATTGGCCAATATGAAATCGTTTTCAAAATTAGAAAGTAAAGCATTTTTAAAATCTAGATAATTACGTAAATTACTTCGGATTGCTTTGAACCATACGGAACACAGTGGTAATGAAATATGTGACAGAATTTTCAACAATTTACATTTGTCTACTCCCATTAACTCACGCTGCTCCTCGAACTTTTCTAAGAAAGTGCTGGCCGAGATGTCCTCTAATCTTCCACTTAATTTTGTTAGGGATCTAATTTCACTGAATCGAAAATGATTATTTTTACTATTATGCTTACAATGATTAGGACTCATGGGAATGCTTTTCTGGTGGTGAGATAAATGATTTCTTCTCTCTCTCTCCATATTAGCTTCACTATTGTCCTTTTCTGAGTATCCTTCGGATGAATTACTATCCTCCACTACTCCTCTGGATTCGTATGGTACGGATTCAACGTTGACAGCCAGAACTCGATCACCATTTGCAGTACTAAGCTTCTCTTTGATCGTAATTACTTCTTCTTGCATTTCTCGGATCTTCTTGCACTTCTCTAGTATGCTCATTGACTAAAGTTTCTACCACTTCTATCGAACTTTGTACGTCAGTAAATCGATGTAACATCTGTTCCATCTTATAATCTGTTTGTTCTAATTTAGAATATATTTGATGGTTTATTTGTTCCAATTTACTATCCATCTTAGTGTTCATTTGATTAGTTATTTGCTCAAACTTAGCATTCATCTGTTGGGTTAGTTGCTCCAGCTTGGTATCCATTTTAGTGTTCATTTGCTCCAACTTGGTATCCATTTTAGTGTTAATTTGCTCCAACTTGGTATCCATTTTTTGCTGTTGCTGTGATATTTGCTGACCAAGCTGTCTTATAAGATCAGCCACGTTCGTTGATGAGTTCATACGAGATAAATCTACATCACTACCTTCTTCGGTTATATTTTCACTTCCAGAAACATTCATTTTGATGTTTCTATAAATTATTTTCTTACTTCTGAGTAAAGTATGCTCCGTGTTGAGAGCTATGATGAGATTGCTTTACTGAACTTCAAAACTAATCTCAATGTAATTCTGGTCGGTAAACACCCCAAAATGTAGCATTACATTTTATGTTACATTCCAGCCCACAGTTCGTGTAATTTTTAGATATATTAACACGATTAAAATACATTAAATAAGACAAGTCAGCTTGTAACACTATTAGCTTTTATTCCTTTTCACTTAACTTCATTAATAATACTTTTCTTTTTTCGGTGGTTGTCATAGCAACATTTTAAATAAACCATTATCTGCCTGTTATGATAACGAAGAGTACCTATTATACAAATTAAAATCAATATATATCTTTAGCTTCTGAAATTAAATCTTATTTCTTTCTATTTGGAATCAACAACATTATATATTCTTTTTTTCTTCTTCTTCTGCACGACAGATTGTGTACTTTTATGCACCGTTGCCCAAAATCAAGATATAAAAATAGAAGAAATTCACAAAATAAAAACACAATATTATTTTAATTCATTCCCATTCCCTAGGTTTACAAGAGCTATCTTACTCCCAACGTATTTGTTTCCAGATTCTAAGTCATATACCTTGGTGTGTACCAAATTTAAGAAATTGTTCCAAGCATTCTACAGTTATGCTGGATTATTATTTACTAATCACTCTCTTATCCGATATTTAATAGCCTTCTCGCAGACCTGTCACTTTTTAGTTTCCTTGTTTATGTTAAATTTCAGCTTGATAGGCTAAGTATTTTTTGCTGCAGTGAAGAAGAATTATTATATTCGTCATTCCCTGGGAAGATTCTCCTTGCAGTCGAATCAATAAAACTTTATCATGTGTGTTTGTATATTAATCAAGATAATGATATTTTGTATATCACCCGAGTCATAGTAAACGGTATCCTACTTAACAAATGCTAATGACCTGTTGATGTGTACTTATAGTAAAACTTGTAAATTTGGTATTAGGGAAAGAATAAAAGAGAGAAAATAAGTAAGTGCAAACACAGTTAGCAACGCAGAATGATTTGTTCCTTCTAAAGATGATCGACACAATGCCTCATGGTTACTCAGCAAAACTCATCTGAGTCAATTGCCTTTATACGCTATTTAAACCTCGTTGTGCTTTGATGCAGCAGTATATTAGACGGATGTAACGCGTGAACAGGAATTTTTTGCCCTAGATTCAAAATTACGTAATACATGATTCCTCGATGTTTCTTCTCAAAGAAATAATATTAAAGACTGATAAACACGTAACTAAATATCTGTAGTGTTGAAGCCCATAAAGAGCTATGGACGAGATGGTGCTTAGTAAAATGGAAGATGCGTTGATCTGCTGATAAGCAACTGTCTGTAAAGAATCACAATTCCTTCTGAAATTATTTTTGGCACTACTTTCCTCTCAATTGCTCATAAAATACAGCTCATCGAAAGTTGTGTTGAAATGCTTGGTAGTGTTCAAATGGCATAATAAACAGGCAAATTTAATATACAATATATCTATATATTCATGTTGAAAAGAATTCAAAGCTCATCAACACGTTAAAATAATTAAATTTAATTAATAACTTTGTTAATTTCATTTCCCTAATTGGATGCACAATATGATAGTTACAAATTTATTACTATACAACTGCATGACAGTGTTTGATCTTACTTTTTCCTGGAGTTTTTTTTAACCATTTATATTCGTATACAAGTGATCCAAATGTAATGATAACAAGTATGTAGTACAATGGTTATGCTTTAAAATTATGTTTATTTTTCTACATAGTTTCCTAAGAAGTCGATACATTTAGTCATTTTTTTCCTAAACCCTGAATACCCTTAGAAAAAAGTGTATTTCTCGACTTTCCGAGATGCTTCCACAGCGGCCATCACCTCGTTATAATCTTCAAGTTTCTTTCTCCTGAACTATCCCTTGAGCCAATGAAAGAGGTAAAAGTCACTAGGAGACAGATCTGGAGAATATGCTGGATGTTCGAGCAATTCGTAGTATTTTTTTCCGATGGGAACCGTTGCAACTTCAGTTTGTGTGCAGTGCGTATTCTTGGTGAAATAGGATTCTTGTTTATAGCTAGCCTCACCTCTTTTCTTAAATGGCCTCCCGCAATCTTCTTATCTAGTGTGCGTAACAAGTGCCCACAATACTGGCTCCCTTTTCCAAATATTCCACCGTAATTATTCTTTCAGCATCCCCAAAAACGGACGCCATAACCTTTCCTGCCGAGTTTGACACTTCTATGTCTCGTCCATGGTCACAAATCGCGATAAAAATTTTCCTCGTCAGCCTGGTACCGTTCAATATTAGTCCTTGAAATGTCAAATTGCTTTTTCTTTTGGACTTCGCTTAACATTCTCAGTACCCAACTGGCGCAGACCTTTTTCCACGTGCAGTTTCCACATGTCTCCCTAGTATTTCCACCAAATCAGCGAGACGTTTTTGAACCAAAGATTCTTGATGATAGCTCTCACTTCGTTTCTCTCCATTTTCGTGTTGTCACTTCGACTGCTTGTGTTCAAATGAATATATCTCGCAGAAATAATCATATATATTTAGACTTACAGAGAACTATTGAAGGTTAGAAAAGCGAAATTATTTTATTTACATTTGTGTGTGTATTACAAGTGTCTGATTATCATTAAATTTGAATCACTCCCCTCGTAAATATCAAGTCAAACAAATAGACTTCCATTACAAAAAAAAAAAAAAAAAAAAGAGTTTCCTTTTGAATAGTTTATTTTATTGATATACCGGTACTACATTTCCTACAACTTCTGATTCTAACTTCACACCACTATCAAGATACTTATTTCAATGAGGTAGCATGCTGAAAGTATAAGAATATTAATATGTATGTGTGTGATGTGCAATGACGTATTTAAGGGGGCTTCCGGGCTTAAGCCCAAACGGAAACTTTATTTACTATTTTAAAGTAAATGAAATATCTTGCAGAATTGCAAGAATAAAGTTAACAACCTCCCCAAAAACAAAATCGTAAATACGCCACCGGCGATATATATATATATATATATATATATATATATATATATATATATATATATATATATATATATATATATATATATATATATATGGTGAGCTATTAATGCTTTCATACTCTGAAAGAAGATATTTTCGTTTCCTTTTAATATGTAAAGAGCCCTCTCTCTTGAACAACTTACTGGCTACATCGGTGAGTGTAACTAACTTCAATGTGAGTAATGTAATCAGTCGTTCTTTCAGAAAAAATATTCCGGGGGAGCACATTTAGTATTCCGGGGGGAACTGCTGGTACTATTATATTTATTATTATATTATAGACGTATTATTTTTGTCTCCTCTGGGGAGGCACACTCAGAGCTCCGGGGAGCTCCGGCAGTGCTCCCCAAAAACATGTCTGGAAGCAACACTTAATGTAATCACTAACAGTTTTATAGCAATCTACGTGGCCCCGCGTAGCGTGGTCACTAACGTTCTCGCCTTCGGTTCTCAACGTCCCGGGCTCGATTCCCGGTGGGGTCACTCGGTCGACAAAGTGTAACACGCTTTTTCAGGCCAGCCACTCTGAATGAGGTTTTTTCTGGGTTTTCCTCATTCACACCAAGCAAATACCGGGGTGGTACCTGACTCGTAGGCTCCAGGCCGCATCCTTCCTTCCCTTTCCCCGGATTGTGTGCTCGCCGAGGGACGTCATCCCTCAAATCGTGACTTTCTTGTGGCGCAGTGCTGGCTTTGGCTGTTTTGGAACCGGTTCATGGGATGTTAACCAATGATGACGGCACCGTAGAGCTTCATACAGGACCCACTTCTTATTACATGTCAACATGCCATAAATGACGGGCTAAATAGCCTTAGATGCCGAAAGCCCAGAAATCTAAATCCTAAATCCTATAGTAATTCATATATTTGAAATAACTGTAAGTGGATTTCAGTTGTTCTCTAACTGTTAGAAATATCGGTGTCATTTGCTAAAAGTTATGAGTGTCACCGTTAGGGGAACACAAACAACAATAGATACAATCTGTCAGTTTATGCAATCAGTGCATAAATGCATAAACAATATTTGCTAGTAGAACAAAAATTCACTGTTAATATTGGAACAAACGACATACATCTTAGCGCAAGGAAAGAAACGAGTTTTTTCTTGCAAATATGCTTGGGAATTCAAACATACATATACATTTCAAATTAGCGTCATCAACGGATATATCTATCAACTTTGAACATTGTTTTAATTAAGAACAGAATTTAAATTTTAAGAACAGAAATTAAATTTATAATTTTGGACTATATCTACTGTATTAAAAATACAATGTCTTGTCTTTGTTTGTGCCATAATGAAGAGCCTGGTGTTAGTATGCTTCAGTAACAGTTTCATCTTAATAGGTATTATACCATGGTTCTTGTACAGCATCAATTTTTAGGTTTACAACATTTTCTCGAAAACTACGCACAAACCATTTCATTTTGTTTACTTTAATAAGATTTATCGTTTGGCATATGTTTTTTTTTATGTCTGGAAAAATTATTTATGTTAAAAGTTAATAATATTGTACAACTCCCAAGTATAAATTGTAACAAAATTTATAACATTTCTACCATATGTTGAACCAGTTTGTTTCATGTTTATTGCTTCTGGTGTTTTAATAAATAATAATTAAATATTCATAGAACTGTTATAATTTAAGTAGTAGTTGAAGCAAATTTGTGATAATCACCTACAGAGTCACAAATTAAAATATCAAACAAAACAATGTGTTTTAGCCCTGTCTAAAAACAATCTTGCATAATCGCTTTATTTTTCATATGACACAGTCCGAGTCTCGAACTACGTCCGCAACCCGTCATCGATATAAGAACCCCATCCAATATGGAATATGGATTTACAAGTAATAGAATGGTTATTTTAAGATGACACCTCACGAACACGTTGTACAGGATGGTCCGGAAGTGAGCGTATCCCCTCTTTAGTTTCAACAGTATAGTGTTAGTTATGGTAGGATGTCTGTACACAGTTACTTTGAACTCTTAAGAGTTTTAAGAGTCATAAACATCGGTTTGATCACCATCCGTGTTGTAACACAGCTAAATTCTGCGCCAAGTTCTCGCAGATGTTTTGCGGAGCTACTCCAGAGTCACGAGGGTGAAAGCGTGTTCCACAGCTGTTCGTAATTCCTGTGTTGTGTGATATCGAGTGTTTCTTACTTGTTGCTTTATGAAATCCCAAAGAGCATTGTCTGGTGTCATCAAATCAGGACTTCTTGGCCAAAGGGATCTGGTGAAGATGCACAATCTCTTCCAATACAGCGGCCAGGAAACGTCTGATTCAGGTAATTGCGCACTTGAATCGCGAAGTGTGCTGGTGCTCCATCCTGCTGTATCACAAGAGTGACTTTGATACCATTTTCTTCCAGATGATGCACCAACCACTCATTAAGCATCTCCAGGTAAGAATATCCATTAACATTGTCTTTGAAGAAGTAAGGCCCAAAACGTGTTGCACTCATTCTAGCCCACACCATCACGTGTGGTGAGTTTCTCTCCAGCTCTTTGTAAAACCGGGGGTTTTCCTTACATCACATTTCGACGTTCCGAGAATGCATACTCCGGCAGATAGCACACTCGTCTGTAAAGAAGACTGCACCCCGGGATCGTTTGAAAGGGAACGCCTTAAGGAGAGTTCTGCATGCTATATGGACTTTGATCACACATTGTTGATTACTCCAACTTCACTGCAAATAACTGTTACCAAGCAGAAAACAGCAGAAAACAAATGAACATGGATAGTAATGTTACCAGACAATGTCAAGCAATGTTACCAGACAATGTCAAGCAATGTTACCAAAAAAAATGTGGTTAAAACCTAAAACCGTCAGAAAACACCAATTAGAGGTACACCCACTTCCGGACCAAGCTGTACAATATCACTCTAGTCGCAAGGTGACACCAACCTTTTGTTCTGCTCGTCACCATCCTTTACAGATGGGAAAATATATACACACGCAACATTGACGCAGCCTAAATTCTTGGATATAAGAATTCTCGCCCACGAGCTAACAATAAGTCCCAAAAATGAAAGGTTAAAATGCATAATCGTTAAACTGTACATGTGAAATGAAGGATAGGGGGAAAAAACAAGCAATGTCCATATGTGTGCTTTAACGGGTGCTTTGCCCTATCTGTTAATGACTCTTGATTCTATTTGACTGTATATGACATGCATGCGTAGATGTAGAAATATCCAAAGAAAGGGGTAAAAGATTTGATTAACCCTATTCATTTTGTATGCGGTTTTCAATATTAAAACGTCGTTTTCTCGAAAATACAGTTTTGTGATATTTATTCTTTTTCCCCTTACCCTTCAAATAAAGTAACAGAAAGCGCTAAAAGAGAATCATTATTAATATCAACAATTCAGGTAAGTGTAAACTTTAGAAAAATTATTACGTTGAATTTCATAATAATAACAATATTCATTTTGTTCTGTTTGTGTACAGATATTGATGTTCTAGAAGAAGGCGGCAGTCCCGTGGATAGTTCCCGATAGGTATTTTCCAGGTAAGTACCTCTTTTATTTTTTCTCTTAGTTTCTTCATTTAGATACGTTAAGTTAGAAAAAACTAAATCCCAGGATTATGCCGGCTACGGTAAAGGAGATGGTGATGATTTAAAAAAATGAATGAAATGGAGGAATGAAGAAAGTAGGAGGAAACGGGAGAGTCCGGAGAAAACCCACGTACATGCTGTTTGTCTACCACAAAGTTCACTTGGCGCGAGCTGGGACCGAACCAAAGAACCCATGTACACCCAGCCACAAAAGCATCTCCCCCCTAAGTGCTCTAATTCCATTACTTGGGGTCCAGGTAATTTGCAGTTGTGAGAACGCCTAGACAGATGCAACCCAACTTACACGTAACTTTTCTCGGCACTGACAGCAGTTGGTACCCCTGATCCAGGTATTTATCCAGGTAAAATTGTAAAGTAGGTGACTAACGAAACAGTTCTCCATTCTAAGATGAATCTCTATGGTTCGTATCGTGTTTTCCAAAGAACACCATATATTTATCTTAATATTGCTGTGTATGTAATGTATTATTTCTTTGTATACTGTATCTTTAGGGAAATAAAAATTCTGACCCGCATAAATCAGAAAATGCTTGAAAGTAGCTGAAAATATCAAATCTAGAACAACTGCTGGAAATAAGTTAGTAAATGATTGCCTTCATTGAGAGACCTTTTCCAATTCTCCTCATTCCAACATCTTTTTCTTTCTGGAGGAGAGAAGATCTTTCTTCTCACACTGAGTATGTATTGAAATTGAAACACCTAAAAAAGTTTCAATCTGGCCGGGATTCGAACCCGGACCCGCCGAACAGAAGTTCAATACGCTAACCACTTACATACCGCGTCACTTAATCTTTTATCTAAACTTTTAGTTAGTTAAAATCGTTGCATGTAACACTATACAAACTACTAATGCTCATTATGAGAAGACGTTCCATATGAGTGTCACAATGACTTACTCGAGATTTCCTTCTTCAACCCAAAAGCAAGTTATATAGACCTTCGTCAATGAGGAAAATATCACGAAACATTCTTCAAGTTTGAGGCTACCTCATCGTTTTTAACTGCTCCCGATTTACATTACTACCATTCTTCCTCATCGTAACTGCTAATTTCCAAAGAAGAAGAGCCGACAGCATTTACGCCGATAGCAAGAGTTTCAGTATTTGCGCGCTACCCTAGCCAGCTGTTTGAAGTTGGTCATTTAAAATGTACAGAAAAAATTGAGCAAGAGAATAGAACCTAACCAACCCCTGCGGGGCTTCTAACCCGTTCCTACTATTATTATTATTATTATTATTATTATTATTATTATTATTATTATTATTATTATTATTATTATTATTATTATTATTATTATTACCACAGAATAAAAGAAAAAGTAACATAGTCGAAGGTATTCATAGGAACAGAAAAGATATAGAGTATGTTAGATGTTTCTTATTTTTACACATGAATGCAATAATATTATTACGTTTATGGATTTACAGATAGAATTATCATTTTATAACAACAAGAAATGGAATATAAAGATTTGTTAGCTGATAACAGTAATGCATTTTGTTTCGCCCTTCTTCTAAAGTGAGCCATACACTGACGCATTTTTCCGACGTAGACATAAAATTTCATGCGCTAGTCTTGTTAGCAGCTGTCAATACGTTAGTGTATGGGACCTGGCGTAAGTTTACGCACCGAATTTTTATACGCTGGAAAAGTCTGGCTGCTTTTAACTTCGAGCGTAAATACGGCGCGTAAAAACGGCTCAGATGAAAGGCTTTTCGAGCAGCAGGTGATCTCTTGCCCTTTCCACGGCCTTCTCCCTGGTCTGGTTGTTTTCAGAAGAGAGAACCTGTTCTTGAGTTGTCCTCGCGAATCGTTGCTGAGGTTTGCTGGTAGACTCAGCAGAAATCTTCATTCCAATCTAGTTTCAGTCTTTCTATACAATACATGATTTTGGCTAAATTAATATTTTCTATTGCACAAAACGAGACATTATTTCCTAATTAAAATTCATAATTAATTTTCAGTACATAGAGAAAAGGTATTTAAATCCAATACTTTCTAATTAGAATTCGCAAATGATGAGAGCTCCTCCGTAGCTATATGGTCAGCGTAAGCTTCTCCGGCGCAGGACATCCTGTTCGATTCTAGGCAGAAGCTCACGCAGTTTGGATCTCACTTCTCATATACCCTCGCTGTCTGAGAGGTCGCTAAATTCAAACCCAATCCAATCGAACATGATGTCTTTCGACTACGAATTTAACATTAAATTTAATATTTGACAATTAGCCCCCCCCCCCACACAGAGAGAGGTCAATATGGTTATAAAAATGAAGTCACACCTTTAGAGTTGCTCATGTTCTGATATTAAAAAAAGAAGCATAACATGACTTTTAATAGCATGTGACCAACTCCCGCCAAACTAAAAATGTCATGCTATTTAGAAAAGAGAGAGAAAGCAAGAGAAGGGAAAGAAAGTTAGGGAAACCAACATAAAATGTTACTTTCGTTCACTTGGTTCTCTCCGGTCGAATATGAATAAAAATGTCCCCAGTAGCAAAGATAAATTACATTTCACTCTTATGAAGAACACTCCCTCACCAAATAATGTTCAAATTCAGCTTTCTGATATTTTGTTTTGTCCCACGCTACCCGTACAATATTTTTAGAAGAAATCATTACCAGCATAGAGGCTACAAGTGCCTACTAAGTATATTTAAGAATAAAAAGTAATAATCCTGACCTTCAACAAGATATTATCTCGATATCTGCCTGATAAAACAGAAAAAAATTGCGTTTGACTATCGAAATTCGCTGAAAATTTTTTGCTATTTCGACCACCTGCTGTTCGTTATATTAAGTACCTTCTCAATCTTACAAGAACTTGTAACAAAATAGGTTCAGAAAGTCACTATTTTTTTTCACGTGATCTTAACATTACTCGTGAAAAAGAAAATGTGAAAAACAGCAATACATGGCCTAATGTTTATTTCTTTGTGAATTATTTCAAAAATCAGATTGTACATATATTTAAATTTAATAAACCTAATAATTCTATTTCGCCATTAATGCTCACATACTAAGTCTAAATAGCACAACCAGTGTACCCCTCGTTTTACTGTGCTTGCTTTTCAGCCTAAAAGTTCTAGTTCAATCCAGGGTACCAGCTATGTTGAATATTTTTCAACATTTTATTATATCTCATCATGATGGGGACTGTGCCAACACTTATTTGAAAAGCTTAAGTAGACTCAAAACAGAACATACCTAACACCAAAATTGAAATGACATCCATTTGCAGGAAATAGGATACACTCATAATAGTTCATGTTAACTTGTAGTATGCCATTAAAGCATTTCTAAATGTTTGTGGTGTGGTTACTATCAATTCTTGCCAGATAAACGTTAACTTAAGGTATATTACCACAAAATATTAAATAACAATGAATATCTGACACTAATAATTTCTTTCACGAACAACTAAATCATTTTACTGGGCTTCTCTGTGGCTAAACGGTTACCGTACGTGTCTTTGGCGTGGGAGATCCGGGTTCGCTTCCCGGTGGGAGCTCATGTGGTTCGGATTCCACGTTAATCAGTAGGTATCGTCTCGTATAGCCTCGCTGCTGAAAGGGACGTTAAACTCAAAATCAATTCAACTTAATCGTTTTATTATTTTTATAAGTAGCATGTCCATCACTGTCAGGAGAATTTATATAATAATTGACACAACTTCTTACTTAATAGTGTTATTGTAGTGTCATTTTTACTACTAGAGCTTCGAAGTTAATTGATATTTAAATGTTTTCAGTTTCGTATAACATACAAGTTTGTTTACATTTTTCTTTTTACTTTATGCGTAATTTCTTTTAACTACGCTTTCCTACAGTCAAATATGTCTTATTCAATGAATACAAGAACTATGAGTATTAAAAACATACAATTCGACGGATCTTTACACTGAGAAAAATGAAAATTTAAAATAAAACAAATCTGTTTATTTTCTGAACCAGTAAATGGAAACTCTTCCGACATAGATTGCTTCAAATCATTGGTTCATAAGTTGTGAAATAAATGTAATAATAATAACAATAATAACAATAATAATAATAATAATAATAATAATAATAATAATAATAATAATAATAATAATAATAATAATAATAATAATAATAATAAATTTAAAGGAACTAATGGGTTTGGTTCAAAGTGTTTAATGAGTTAACAGTTTAAACTTCATTTGAAAAAGAAATCTGAACTAAGATTGGGCAGCTGTCAGTTAATTTTAATAAGCAGTTGGATGTTTTTATCAACATGTAGTGAAATTTAAACAAACCAGTCGTTAAGAATAGTTTAACTTTGTTTGAAAATAACCTAATCTGAGTTGAATTGGAGAATAGAGAATTGTGAATAGCTAATGTTTGGACCGAATTTGACTACTATAAGTTCAAAATTAAATAAATTAAGGTCTATATTATGGTAACGCTTCGTGATAATGTGCCAAATATCATAGCTTTTTTAGTAGAAAACTTTAAGACGGTTTTTCTCCGTCATTTTTGCCTATTGCGTTCTCCCAGTTTGTAATATTAACTCTTTAAATGTGCGCTACCTCCTCGCAACCATGGCTCTGAAGTTCAATTACCAAAGTGTGTCTTCTCCTTGTCAGAATGGAGAAATGTTTCGTGCGTCATCTACTCACAATTTTACTTGCATAAAGACTTGACTCAGTGCTACCAACTGTTGTCAGTGCCGAAAAAAGTTACGTGTAAGTTGGGTTGCATTTGTCTAGGCATTCTCACAACTGCAAAAGACCTGGAAACCAAGTAATGGAATTAGAGCGCTTAGGGGGGAATTACTTTTGTGGCTGGCTGTACAAAGTTTTCAGTCACGCTATGGCTCCGTTATTTTAGAGAATTTTGATTTCAAAGAAAAACCGTTCAAAGAATATAATATACTTAATTCTATTTAAAATATAATTAAGTATATTAGATTTTATGACTCATGCACTTTTAAGCCTACTACACTGAAAATACCTTTAAAAACTTTCGAAATTTATGGTTTGAAAAACTCAAATTGTCGTTTTTGAAATTAAAAGTTCTAAATAAAAAAAATAAGACTCACCATTAATTCTTTTCCTAGGTATAGGCTTCGTGGTATGCTAATTCCTAAACAAGTTTTGATACCTGAGAGTATCATCCTTTATTTGTTATGGGGCTTCAAATATTGCAAGTTTTAGAAAATTCGTTATGTTTAGCCTGAAATATCTCAAAAGGGACACACTCGAATTATTTTAAATTTTCAGAAAAAGTTGTTATTTGTGTGGTAATAAGTGATTTGATTAAGCTTTGATCACTAAGCCTTAATTAGTTTTTGAGTTGTTTTATTTTATGTTGATAAATAACAAGAAATTGTGTACTGGGCAAATATGGTGAAAACTATCTTCTAAATCGAAATAATACATTGCTAACACTATCCTAATATATAATGAACCACTTGGATTCCAAGTAGTCTAACTCCAAAAATGGAAATTTTTCAGAGTAAAATTTGAAGTTCAATATCTCATGAACAATTCATTTTTCTGTTATGTTTGCAACCAAAACAATAACCATCTAGTTTGTGATTTTAAAATTTACAGTTTACAAAAATCTTTGCAACCAAAACCATAACAATGTAGTTTGTGATTTTATAATTCACTGTTTACAAAAAGATTTGCAACTAAATCCATAACCCTGGGTTCGATTCCCGGCGGGAGCTCAAGTGGTTCGGATTCCACGTTAATCAGTAGGTCCATGTCTCATATAGCCTCGCTGCTGAACGGGGCGTTAAACTCAAAATAAACTCAACAATTACATCCATAACCATGTAGTTTGTGATTTTATAATTTACTGTTGACAAAAATATAGGATACCCATCTATAGAAGTAAATGGAAGCATTAGTTCTTTTTTTTTTTTTTTTTTTACAGTTTTATCACTTGGCATCCAAGCGGTTGATATATTTCATTTATAGTTCACACTTATAGACGAAAACAAAAGCAACTGTTAATTCTTTTCTATGTACTTGTTCCGTTAAATTTAAAAATGAAATCAGAATATTCCCATTAGGCACGGTTTTCTTGTGACAGTCATTTGTTTTTTTACGTTTGCACGCGAAATGGACCATATTTCCTTAAATCATCCTTGTATTTGTAGCAGCACAGCTCAGCTGTTTATTAACATAAGCTTATAAAGTTGTTGTCAGTGGAAGGACAAAGGTCATATCATATATGGAGTTTGTTGTCATTGATTCCATACGAATGAGGGAGAGTGGCATTAAATTGTGTAAAATGTGAAAATTGTACATTTCCATTGCTCATTTTAACAATAGATTGACAAAGTAAAGGGAACATCTTATTTTGCCGTTTTCGTCCTTGTTGTACAAAGAAAACACAAATACGACTACAGTATAAATATCACTTCTACTTACCTAAGAAGTTGTAGGCTTGAATGATGATTTTCAGCTGTATTTAGTTTCCGGGATGTCTCTCTTCAATGTCCAGCAGTAATCATCTATCATTCTGGGACTCCATTTGCCCTGATACCTCTTCTCCATTGTAGAAATTTGCTGGTAGAATCTCTCGCCATGTTCATCACTTACTGAAGGAAGATTTTGCGGAAAAATCTAAATGAGAGTCTAAGAAGTAATCTTTAAAGACATATTGCATCCCATAGCTTGTTACGAATTCACAAGATCATTCACTATTTCAAGATAGTTTTCTGCTTTATGTTTTCCAAGGAAACCACGACAGATACCCACGAAGGCTTTCCACGCTTTGTGTTCTAGAGGATTCAACAGCTCTGAAAACTTGTCATCCAGTAATGTGATTTGCGGCCCAACAAATATTCCTTCTTTCAGTTTTGCGTTGCTGACTTTGGGAAATTTAGATGCAAATACATGAATGCAGGAAGATTTTTAAAGTTCTTTTACAAAATTCTTCATAAGGCCCAATTTTATATGCATCGGTGGTAAGTACACTCGTTCCGGATTCACCAATGGGGTGTGAGACACATTTTTGCTCCCAGGAGTAAGAGTGTCACATTTAGGCCATTGCTTCTTAACGTAGTGCAACATCATATCTCTGCTGTCCATTCACATAAGAAACAGCAAAATTTTGTGTATCCCAGTTGCAGGCAAAGAAGTAAACCTATTACCTTTAAATCACCACAGATATTCCAGTTATGTTTTGTGTACTGGAGTTTATCTAACAACAATTTCATATTCTGATATGTCTCTTTCATGTCAACTGTATGGGCCACAGGTATTGATGGTAATTCATTTTCATTATGCAGAAGCACCGCCTTCAAACTAATTTTCGAGGAGTCTATGAACAATCGCCATTCATTTGGCTGGTGTTCATATCCAAGAGCCTCCATAATTGCACTATACATTATTACTGAACACGATACCATCCTCTGCCGAAAAGTATTCTTTGAAATCACTATCGCGACTACGATACACGCATATCCTTGTTTCTTTGTGTAATAGATTCCCACCTCGAGCCTCGAAGTAGAAGTTCGGCTTGTTGTATTGATAACTATAAATCCCGAATGAGATCATTGAGGTCTGCATGAGTTAGTAGGTGGGGTTCTGATGTAGAAGCTTCGAATGTAGAATCACTTCAATAATGAGTTTCTTCCTCAGTATGCACTGCCTGGGAGTCAGAGTCTTTACTTACGGTCACAAAATCTGGACACTTCGGCACAGGATACTCGTCACTATGTAATACAGGCTTCATGGCAGATGGCAAATTTGAATATGTAACGGTATGTTTAGTTTTATTTTTTGCAATTCCTTTTATGTTTGTTAAACAACAGTAGCAGTCACTGGAATGATCTTTTTGTTCCCTCCAGATCATGGGAATTACAAAAGGCATATGATGTGTGCCCTTTTTCCATTCTGTGAGAAGCCGCACACATGTCACACAACATATATTCGGAGCAAATGGTTTATCAAAATCACCCGCTTTGCAGCCAAAATAAAGCTCGTAACACTTTTCTACAAGTGGCGTAAAATTTCGCCTCTGAGATTTAAACGTTAGTTCACCACAAATGTAGCAGACATTGTCCGGATGATTCAAACACTTTCTTGGCATTATGCAAGTTCTTTTTAACAACACAAGAAATGAAACAAAGAGCACTCCAATTACACAGAAAGAAAATCTGCGAGACTCACTACACGATCACCAATGTCTTTCTGCTAAAACAGGTCTGATCTTCATCGACATTTATAGTGTTGTCAAGCCCACAAAAACAAACACTTGTGCTCTATTATTTTCCACTTTTTTATTACACAACAAAGAAACTTTCGGAAACTCGAATTACCTATATACCAAGTGGATGTCATAAGCTATGTAAGTTTATAACTTTATCTGCCATCGTTGAGGAGCGGCAAGAGGTAAGGGAGGAATTGCGCAATTGAAAAAAAAAAATACAATTTCCACAATATTTACCTAAATTCAATTATCTCCCACCCCTACCCCCACCTCCATGACACTGATGATACAAGTCTTGCACTAGATGAGTGTTATTCATTCCCAGTAATGTGCCATTTAAATTATCTTTCTACATTAATAAACCACTGCGCTATGCCGATTCAAACATATGGATGTTTCATGAAAATACTTTTTTCGTATATAAGGGTAAAAAAAACAAGTGAATTTCAACACAAAACGGTACCTAATGGAAACATTTTGATTGCATTTTTTGAATTCAGGAGAATAAACTGCTTCAGAATCAGCAATCACTTGTTTTGTGAGAAAAAAATCATGTTGACCAGTGTAACTGAAGTTTTGACCTATAGCAGTTGTGAAAACTTATAGTGATAATTTCCTTAATATCTTACAAATTGGCATACATAGTTCTACTTTGTTACATTTAGAGATTTGAAAAGAAGTTCTTCTGGAGTCATCTAAATGAAAAGTGTCATTAAAGAATCGTTGTTCTCCTCACTTATTTCTTGAATTTTCCCGATCCATCAATTCTTGCAAATACAGGTTACGATATCTTGTAATTTCAATAACAATACACTTTCTTCTGTAATTGTTGTAGTGCTGTAATCTGTAAACTTTTGAATGTGAATCAACATAACATCTTATTTTTGTTTCAGTTAGAGGTACTAATCTATGAAATTGGTCGCTCATAACAAAATTGAACATCTAAGAAAATGAATGAATGCTTGTTTTCCGCTCTCTACATATAGTTCAACTTCATGCAAAAATTTTAAAAATAATAAACTCTGACAGCAACCAGCATGACACTTGATATGGATTTTTCCAAGTAGTGATCTCCCATATCTGTTACTTGATTAAGATATCTGGTGCAACTTCTGTCACATTTCGACGTTTGGAACGTGGAACCCAATGTTACATACATATTTTTTTCTATAACTGTAACTTCCATAGTTATGTCACCGTAACTTATTTGTGTTTAGAAGTGTTTTCATTAGCCAAAGAGTAAGTGACTAAGACAAATACAGAAACTCATAATAAATTTAAAATACCAAATAAATACAACATAGAAAGTCAAGTGAATCAAGCAAAATAACCATTTTTAATAATAATAATAATAATAATAATAATAATAATAATAATAATAATAATGCATATATATATATATATATATATATATATATATATATATATATATATATATATATATATATATACTATGTGATCAAAAGTATCCGGACACCCCCAAAAACATACGTTTTTCATATTAGGTGCATTGTGCTGCCACCTACTACCAGGTACTCATCATCAGCGACTCAGTAGTCATTAGACATCAGTGTTGCTACAGTCCTAGCTTTGGAGTGGGCTGAAAAATAGTACCAAATTGGAACAAAAAGGGCTGAATTTATCATTTTATACCATCGGGGGTAAAAGTGTCGGGGAACGCCGGGGGACGCCGTCTCCCCACTTTCAGAAATTATCTGTGGCGTCCCCCACTTCTAAGAAATTACAATGGGCATAGATAGGCACGCGGGACGGCGCGACGTCATGCATCCCTCTACTTTTTCAGATCCACTTTTACCCCTGAGTGTAATACATGGCTTTATAACATGAAAGTAACAGAGGTAAAGTTCTATAACACTCCCCCTCCTTTTCCAAGAGTTTAAATCAAGAAAGTTTTTTTAAATTAATTTTTTTAAACATCCAAATAGGACGACTAAAATTTCTATCACACTGCTTCCTTCTCGTCTCCTTTATGCGCGGCACGAATGCGCTCATCTAGCGTGATTTGTTTTCCGGTATAGTTCGAATTACGAATTTTCTACACAAAGTTCGTAGCGTTATGTGGTGTAACGTCACAGAAATAAATGTTCAACATTACTTTTTAAGAGTCCAAGACACAGTATGAGTAACGTGAGATGTAGGAAAAGTTTTACTGACACTTTTGAAAATGTGACAAGTATTTGTTAAATGGTGCTGAATTGGGTAGAATTGTACCAACTTTTTCACAAAAGAGGCTGAAAATGCCTGCGTGGTACCAACGGGCTGATGAATGACAAAAAGGGCTGAATTTGGTACAATTGTACCAAGTGTGGCAACACTGTTAGACATCGTTAGAAAGCAAAATGGGGCGCTCCGCGGAACTCACGGACTTCGGACGTGGTCACGTGATTGGGTGTCACTTGTGTCAGAAGTCTGTACGCGAGATTTCCATACTCCTAAACATCCCTAGGTCAACTGTGTCTGATGTGATAGTGAAGTAGAAACGTGAAGGGACACGTACAGCACAAAAGCGTACAGGCCGACCTCGTCTGTTGACTGACAGAGACCACCGACAGTTGAAGAGGTTCGTAAAGTGTAATAGGCAGACATCTATCCAGACCATTACACAGGAATTCCAAACTGCATCAGTATCCACTCCAAGTACTATGACAGTTAGGCGTGAGGTGAGAAAACTTGGATTTCATCGTCGAGCGGCTGCTCATAAGCCACATATCACGCAGGTAAATGCCAAACGACGCCTTGCTTGGTGTAAGGGGCGTAAATATTTGACGATTGAACAGTGGAAAAACGTTGTGTGGAGTGACGAATCACGGTACACAATGTGACCATCTGATGGCAGGGTGTGGGTATGGCGAGTGTCCGCTGAACGTCATCTGTCAGCATGTGTAGTGTCAACAGTAAAATTCGGAGGTGGTGATGTTATGGTGTGGTCGTGTTTTTCTTGGAGGGGGCTTGTACCCCTTGTTGTTTTGCGTGGCACTCTCACAGCGCAGGCCTACATTGATGTTTCAAGCACCTTCTTGCTTCCCACTGTTGAAGAGCAATTCGGGGATTGCGAATGCATCTTTCAACACAATCGAGCACCTGTGGTCATACTGCAGGGCCTGTGGCGGAGTGGTTACACGACTAACATCCCTGTAATGGACTGGCCTGCACATAGTCCTGACTTGAATCCTATTGAACACCTTTGGGATGTTTTGGAACACCGACTTCGTGCCAGGCCTCACTGGCTTACATCAATACCTCTCCTTAGTTCAGCACTCCGTAAAGAAAGGGCTGCCATTCCCCAAGAAACCTTCCAGCACCTGATTGAAAGTATGCCTGCGACAGTGGAAGCTGTCATCAAAGCTAAGGGTGAGCCTCCAGCAGTACCGATGGAGAGCGCCACAAACTTGTAAGTCATTTTCAGCCAGGTGTCCGGATACTTTTGTTCACGTAGTATATATATATATATATACAGGATGTTAATGAACTATACCGACAAACTGTAAGAGATGATTCCTCACATCAAAATAAGAGAAAAAGTTCATATGGATCTATGGCGAAAAGTGCATTGTTTCAGAGCTAGGACTGTCCAAACTCGCGAAAAAAAATAATAAATTTCAGTAGGCCCTATTTCGAATTTCAGAAACTGTGGATAGTGGTTCTTATCAGCGTAAAGGAAGCCACTCATACACAATCTAAAAATGCGTATTTCATCAATTGTCAATTGGCATAGAGGGTATTAGTAAAAATAATTGTCACAGTTTGCGGCGGCTATATGTGAACTAATTTTCCTCTCCCTATGGTTTTCTATTTTACTTTTGCCGGTTATTTTTTAAAAGTTGCAAACTCTTTATTTTTATTGTTTTTGGGGTTGTTGACCTTTTTCCTTTGTGATGTGCCACCCGCATTTGAGACGGCGTCATATGTACAAATTTTGTAAATAATTAAAAATTTACTTATTGTCACCCTACTTTATTTTTTCATAAACTTGGAACTTAATTTTACCCACCAGTATGTTTTTTTCCCAAACTTTATTTTAATTACTGTACCTCAAATCATAGTCTTTACAGTTTGTTTATTTGTAGTAGATAGTGTAGATACAGTTAGGAAAGCAGAAGCAGAAACTTTTTTGCCCCTGATGGGTACCGCCTTTGGTGGCTGAATTTTAAACTACACTCAGGTGGTGGGTTGAGAAAGAAATTTTTGCATTATTGTTTACACTATTAAAATTTGAATAAATTGAGATTAAACCTTTATATAGGACAAACAACAACCCTAGAAATAACACGATACATAATTGTTTTACATATCTTTTTTAAATTTTTGGAGCTGTTATCCTTTTAAATGCTAGATAAATAAAAAAAAATCTGTTTTGGTGGTGAGTCGTTTGCTCTCTCCTTCCCCCAGACACACCACTTGCCGCCATTCAGAAGTGGATAAGAAAAATCATTTTGACTAAAGGAAAGCATGTTGGAAACGAAATATCGATGGGGGCCGCTTAAAACATTTTTTTAAACTGGTATTGAAATTTTTAAGAACATTTTAATATTAAATATTACTTATTAACAATATACCCTTTAAATTTGGTACCCCTGACATACAATCCATGTTTTTTGTCAGGTTTGCCAAATAGTTAGCGTTATGTTAACGTTTTTTTTTTAAGATGTGTGAAAATATAGGTTAGATTGAAAATCTAACACCTATTGTAAAAAAAAAAAAAAAAAATAACATTAGGGTGTATACCTGCAAACAACAGAGTGAGTTTGGAAGTAACAATAGTTGCTGGTTAATGCTTTTAACTTTATTTTATTTTTTGATTTTTGTTTTATATAGAATATACGTTATAAACCTGCTTTTTTGGGGCTTTCCCCCTACTTTAGGTTAGCAACTATATTAGCTCAAAGGTAATTGAACTCTTGGCTTTTAGCATTGTCCCGTTGTGTGATGCGAAAGTTGAAATTTTGTGAAGAGAAGCGTTTTTTAGACAGAATATTTTTTAGTAATTTATCTGGATTTTAATTTGAATACCCTTTTTGAATATAAATACTTTTATTAATATATTTTTATATTTGAATTATCCTAATATAATTACAAATTATTATTTAATTTGGCTTTAAGTTATATTAATATGTATATGTAAATTACTACATTTACATTTTGATATGCAAATCACGTTGGTGGGACTGCCAGTTTACAGTGTAATTCTCAGATATATTTTCAATAGAGTTTTCCGATATACCCTGAATTCAAGAAGGGTCCAAAGTAGGCAGGAGGTAAACCTTAACAACAATGGATATCCAATGCTTCGGAGGGAAGGTGGAAGAGTTAGGAACCGGCAGCTCCATGTTTCTTTATGTTCGGAATAACGTGTAATGATATGTATTTCGTCACGTATATTTCACTTTTTCTTCACTTATAAGCGAGAAAGAAAACATCATACCTTGCGTTTTCCCGAGTACAAGAAACCGTGCTGCTGATGATCCTTAACACTTCCGACATCGCGGCAAAGAATTCTGTGTTCACTGCTATCAAGGGTTATCGTTTGCCGGATCAATCATAAAATCTCAAAAATCCGGTTGATGGCATGTCTGGAAATTTCGCCCTGCGGAGAATACTCTGCACACCCATTGAACATTAATGAAATATGCATTTTTGGATTCTGTATGCGTGACTTCTTTTACGCTGATAAGGACCACTACTCCACGATTTCTCGAATTCGAAATAGGGCCTCTTGAAATTTGGCTTTTTCGCGATTTTGGACAGCCCTAGCTCTAAAACTATGCACTCACCATATGTCCATATGATTTTTTTCTTATTTTGATGTGAGGAATCACCTTATATTTTTTCGGTATAGTTCATTAACACCCTATATATATATATATATATATATATATATATATATATATATATATATATATATATATATATATATATATATATATATATATATATATATATACAATAGAGCGTCGATTATCCGAAATAATTGGGAGACATGGGTGTTCGGAAAACTGGTTTGTTCGGATAATCGAACTGTACATGTTTATTTGCCAAAAAGAAGTACTGTACAGTAAATTTATTCATAAAAAGAGTGTGCTGATTGTTGAAACACAGCGACTGGCGGCTTGGCCGGTCAACAGCGCCTTATGAAGGCCCCATTAGAAGCAATGTTCCGCCAGCGGTGGCTCATTGCGGCGACTACTGTGGGATACTTGGTTTGGGAGTGAGGGGGATGATGGACGGTAGGGTGGGAGAGTAACAGGTGCGAGCGAGTACACAGTTCGGTTAAGCGGTCGTTCGGTTGACCGACGTTCGGATAATCGACGCTCTACTGTATATATATATATATATATATATATATATATATATATATATATATATATATATGTGTGTGTGTGTGTGTGTGTGTGTGTGTGTGTGTGTGTGTGTGTGTGTGTGTGTGTGTTTCCGCATTGAAAAGAGTGACCTAGAATACCTAAGTTTTGGACACAGATAGATCTTCACCATATCCAATTCCGGAAAAAGCCGCTTTTTCGTTTTTCTATTCTAAAGTCGATTGGGGATAAAAATTTATATACAAAAATTAGTGAAAGCGTGGTACCTGTGAGATAGGCAACCCAACAGTTCATTCTGTCGTGAAGGTTGCATACCTTCCCGTGCGAAGAAGAGGATAGCTTGGCTGAGAATCGATAGCGTCATTATTAGAGCCCGAATTTCCATGCACAAACCCCAAAATATGCATGCAAATATGCACGAAAAATATAAAAAATATGCACCAAAATATACATTTAAAAATTTAACATATGCACTGAAATATACGCTAAGAAAATATAATGTCAGTTTCTTACAACAATATATTATCTTAATGGTCTCTGTTGCAATAAACTGTTAACATTTTCCTTATCTTTTCTTCTGTCAACCCTCTGCGTTTATCAGTAAGAAACGTTAAGTCGAAAAGTTTCTTTCTACATCAGTAGAAGTATGTGGAAAACACCAAATGTCTTTTTGTGTTACGTTCTCTTCCAATTTCTTATTTTCACCAGTAAGTACATTCGCATTGGCACAGATTGTTTTGTACCTGGGATCTTTGCCTAATACTTTGCAAAGTTTATCTGACACTATTCTCACAAGACCGTGAGTTGTTTCGCTGTACAAAGTCTGCGATTATTCGCCCAACAAGGAGAGTGAATGCTGCAAAGCATTCTTTCGGGTTTCCAACTGTCTGATAAATTCAGGTATTCTCGAGAAGTGGCTGTGTATGTACTTAATTTTCTTCTCAATTTCATTTGTAGAGAAACACTTTTGAGACACATAAATAGCGGTTGCATCATCAGGACTTAGTGAGTCTAGAACTGTCTTCACTTGATTTAAGTTATCTGCATAATACGGCACAGCTTCTAGCCACGAGCTCCACTGGTTGAGAAGGTACTAAAAAATTATTCGCAACTTTGCGAAAGATACGTACGAGCGATGGATCTTTCACAAATACTTTCTTTACGTTTGATACAAGCGCGTCTACTTCTAGATATTAGCACTTGATTGTTTTTTTTAGGATAGGATACAACACTATCTTCTATTTTTCTATATAACATTTTATTCTACATCTGCGTTTACAAAGTGAGTCAGTTTACTTTAAATATTACCTACTTTCTTGTGATATACTCTCAAATATGCTAGTATGCAGCAATAAAATCCGGAAATATGCAGTATTCTGCGAAGTTTGCGAAATATGCATGCACATCGAAATTCACTCAAAATATGCATTTATATGCACCAACACATGCGTCTCAAACGAATCCTTGCAAGTCCATCGGAAAGAAGAAAATATTTTTCATACGTTTCTGCATATTACTATAAACATGCATTTTGCATATAAATCTGGGCTGTAGTTATTATGTATTTCATGCATTTTTTACTTTAAAATATTTTGGATAAACATTATTTTTCCTTTGCGAAGAATGGGTACTCCTGCTAGTTTAAAATATCAGATTATCCTCATAACTATATCCAGGAATTCTGAACGAATTGTAAATGGAGAAACGTCATTATAATAATAATAACGCCATTACAAGATTATAATAGGAACAATAGAAGGTAGGTAATCATGGCAATTCTGGTATATATGATACCCTCGTTCTTTTCACTCCAAAATTAAACGCAAAAAGAAGTGAAAATAGGAGCTTTAGAAACAGATAAATTGGAGTGATGTCATGCATTAACTCTTCTATATTAGAGTCTTCCTGCAATTACGTATATTATTCCTTAATGTTTTAAATAATGTAGTAAAAATTCCAACTATCGGGACTAATGAGATTTAGACACAATCTAGATATCACAATCATTTTAAAAGTTTATGTTGTAAAATAAAAATGTCCGTAAAATCGTTTTTGTTTAATGAAAATGTAAGGCTAATATTCAACACTTCCTTCGTTTCATTTAAAAGTTCAGTTATAATTTCTAAATATAATTTATAGTTTCTAATCCTCGGATTTCATTACAATATGAAACTAGAGAAATCAGTATCTCTGAAATTGGTGAAATACCGAACTAGAGTTATCCACATATAGACCTAGAATTTAGTAAACCTGAACTACTGAATGCAGTAGGAAGTTCAAGCAAGTACTTATATCATTGGAGTAATGTAGTATTTGTTTATTTAAGTAATGTCCGTCTTAGGAACTTTGAGTTCATGGGCACTCCCAGAAGTTCTATTGGCTAGCACATGTCAGAGTCTGCCCAACTGAGACCAGCGAAAAAAAAAAACAGTGGGTTGGCTGAAAATATACTACATTTAATAAATGCTATTCTACGACAATTGTGAAATTCTGAATACGTTGAATGAATGGAGGAGTCTCACCCTAGTTTCAAACAATTAAAGAGCGCCAAATGAATTTATTTTGGGGCGGTGATACATAAGAGATACGCGATGAAGAAGGCCAATAATTGAAAGTAATCCCAGAAAGGTCTGACCAATTTGAGGTGCTTTTGTCACATAGGAAACTTTACGTGCGTACAATTATTTTGGGGTGACGAAGAGGCGTTTGTTGGAGAGAAAATCCACGTGATTTGATGTTTAAGTATTAAAACTGAGGAGACTCAACATTCAAATTCAACAGTATCATGCAAAACTGTTGGACCGATTTAGAGCATTCTTGATACAAGAGCAGACCTTCGGCCTGAGAAAGTTCATAGGCGTATATATCCATGTTAGTGGGAAGTGAAAAGAGAAGCAAAGAAAAGACACTAAGAATTCAAAATTTAGTCTCATATAAAGCCTGCTTGACCTATTTGGACCATTTTTGGGATAAGATTAGGCCTTCGGTATCAGAAACGTTATATATTTAACAAAGATAGATACACGACGGGTAGGAGGAAGAAATCCTGATTCAAATTCTACATCAACTTGCAACAGGGGTTTGATTAATTTGCACAAGGTTATACGATCGATCTGGAAAGTTCTATATGTGTGTGTGTATTCAGCTTGAAACAAGGACACGGGGCAGAGACTGCCGAAAATTAAAATTTAGTACCAATGAAAGTAACTTGACTGTTTTTATTGTTCTCAGCCATGGAAACAGTTTGGTCTTCAACCATGGAAATTTTAGGTTTAGTGAGGTAAGAGTGGGTTGTATTTTTTAAATGTCCTGCATTTCGGTGTTGAAATTATGGTCATTCTATGAATTGTAACTTTTTTTTACAAGGTCTACACTAGTATCATAGTATTTATGAAATATGACCCTTATTTAATTAAAAACAAAAAAAGATGGGAAAACATTGATTTCCTACTGAAGATAAATAAAAGAAAAATATATTATTAACAATACTTTACAAGAGAAAAATGCTTAAGGACAGTCATATTTTTAAGTAGTAAAATATCTGCTTTAAATTTTCTGTCTTTCTATGGTACAATGTTTTCATACACAGGGTTGTAAGGGAGTATTCAAACGGGGAAGGGCGAAACGTAATTAGTTCTATGTCTATAAAATTTACTATGAATAAGGTTGAAACTTCAAAAAGAACTTCAAAGAGAAACAAGTGAGTATCCATTTGTTTTAACTGAAATTGTTTTAGGTTGCACATATTTAAGCTGAAAAACAATTACTCATTAATTATGCATTGAACGAATTACATTTTCTTTACACAACTGATGATAGATACTCTTTCCTCAATAATGAATAACATTTGTGCATAATACATGATGCAAGGACGAGCCAAAAATGAACCTACTTTCTATTTCAATATGACCCGTAAACAATAGCATTATCAAGGTTAATTTTTGTGATGATTCTTTAAAAAAAAAAAAAGATCTGTAACAGCGTCAATCCCTCCTTGTCACCAATTTTTTTCGCCTTCGCTTTTGTTGGGAGTGGCGAGTTCCAGCATTAGCTAATCTGCAAGTGTTAAAAGGCTTTTGGGAAAAGTGGAGAAGATTCTTCCTACTTCCTGAAGCTTTCCTCGAGTGCGTTGGACGCTCAGTGGACGTTGCAAAGGAACAGGATCTTTTGAATGGCTGCCCTTATAACGTCTCTGCAACCTTGTGGTCCTCTCATTTCACTTCCTTTTGTCTCCTGCGATGTAAACTTTCCAAGAAGATATAAGGAGACTTCTTTGGATCTGCTTGATTTGTTTTCAGACATGGTCACGAACTGACTGCACGCTCATCCTCTATCTCCACACAGCACGATGGACGTTAACCAGGTAATGCATTCTTTTCTAAGTTGACAGTCAGTTGATTGCTATTACTATACGTACTGTGACAGCAATCGTGTAGCCTACTCTGAAGTCGGCAGTGTTTGATTGAATGTTTGAACACATATCCGAACAGCTGTATATTTTATCTTGAAAATGAGTCTAATGATTTTCATGAAATGTGTGCTTGCCTCTTCCAATACTTATGGTAAGAATATATCTTTGCTGAGTATAAGAAGTGTGGAAGACTTATATAAGAGGAATATTAATTGGAGTCTACCTAAGTTCATATCTGAAAAGTGTTACACATTTTTATTACTATATGGTATCTATAATTCTAATTGTTATTCTACCGCTTCGAAGCTACTTCGTGGCTAAGCGGTTAGCATACGCGCCTTTGGTGTGGGAGACACGGGTTCGATTCCTGTGGGAGCTCATGTGGTTCGGATTCCACGTTAATCAGTAGGTCCACGTTTCATATAGTCTCGCTGCTGAGCGGGACGTTAAACTCAATATCAACTCAACTCTACCACTTCACTCCAACTATATAATTGACAATTTTGGGTTTATGTTTAGCGTCCCTTTCAGGGCCGAAGCTATATTAGACATGAATCTACAACTTACGTGGGATCAGAACCACATGAGCTCCCGCACCACAGGCGCGATCGCTAACCATAGCTACTAAGGACCTCTTGACAGTTTTTCATACTATAATAAACCACAGGGGAAATGAACTACTAGTTTACTAGGCAAATGTTAGCATAGTTTCTGGAACCACACTCCAGAATACACACTATACTTTTTTTTCGGATGAAAGAAAGGAATTGAAATATTCTAACAATAGTCCTTAGTTCCAACAAAACATAAGCTTACACATTTTATAGATAAACTTGTAGGCTGTATAAGTCTTGTAATTTCAAATACATTGTTCATAATAGTGCAAGAATTCCGTTGGTGGGGGTGCAGAACCAGTATTTGAACATATTCTATTGTGTTTGGATATACACAAAACCATTTTCTATTTGTTTTCAAGTTAAAAATTCAGAAATAGGAATGGGGTTTTGGACCTTCGAAAGCCTTCTTCCCTGCTTACGGTGCTGACTCTACGTATAACATACAATGGATACTTCAATGATAAAGGACAGGGAATACTAGGCTAATGAAGTGGCAGTAAATGACATTTGGTTTTATACACACTAAAAGATTCAGAAATAAACAATAAATCACCTTTTTCTGAAACAGGCTGTTAAATATTGCTTAATATTACAAATTTAAGTTTCTTGTGTTTTGGCTAGCTACCGTTACTTTCCGCAAAGGTTATTAATAAAATTGCGTTTTAGAGTGGCACTATGGCTTCGGTTTGATGATTTCTTTCGATTTCTTTTTAGGTCAACTAAACTAAAAATTAAGAATGGCGTATGTGCTGTTGAAAAGTGCAAGCAAGTCGAAACCTAGTGAACAATTCTCATAAAAGTCAAATTATCTAATATAAGCTTTGCCTTAGTGGGGGGAATACTTGGCTATTAAATATACTCAAAGTACTAAACACTTGCTCAATAGCAAATAAATGAATATGTTCTCATAAGGTATATGATAATTATTGACACAATATTATGGTTAAACTCTATCAAAACCTAGTACAAAATAGTAGAAAGAATTTAATCGTTTAAGTGCATCCGTCTTTCGTTCTTTATCTGAGAAAACAATGATGAGGACACTATTTATGTATGTTATACAACCGAACTCATCCGATCTGGATCAAACTTCACATGGCCTGCTTTACAATCTTGTGAAATATTACTATGTGTACAGACTAAGGCATAACCAGAAACTAGAGAAGGCTAGCGAGGGTCATGCCTTCCTAAAATATCTGTGTCCCCAAAGTTTTTATAAGATGAAAATAATGAGTTAAGTTTATCGCAGTTTACACAAATGCGTTTGTGTTGCATTTGTATTTTGTACGTATGTTTAATATTGATTATTTCGCCTCCTTCCCTGTCATTTTGTTTCTTTGCATATCGCTTTGAAGTTTGGGTATCATAGAATCGCTGCTACACTGTGATATTGGGTATGAACTCTCGAATTGCGTCTTTCAAATCCATAAATAGAATTTATATTTATTTTGTATGAATTTCACCTTATCTCTGCATTTGCTACTGTCGCTGGGAATTAATCCTTAATCATACACCCCAAATGCAAACATGACAACCAGCATTTGCCTTCTGAGGGCATAGTAGCCTTTTCATATAATACATATTTATAGAAATTATTACTTGCTAGCTTGTATTGTTTTGTATACATATAGCATAATGATCAAATTAATCATTTGATTAAAAAAAAGAAATGTGGGATTAAGAGGTCAAACGAAGAATTCCATACAATCGCGTTGTTCTATTTTTTGAGAGGTTTATGTTATGGTTCATAATGCTGAAATCGAACTTAAATAAACATTTCAAAATTAAGACATCAACGAGATAAAATGGCATTGAAATATTTTACAGTTTGAAATTGTTAGTAACTAACTGATGAAGGCAATGTGATATCCTTTATAATCGGAAGACTATGAGTTATACTTCATGAAATAGTAATCCTAACAGAGGCTTGCCTCAGTTCAACCGGTCGAATGGCGGGCTAGTACTTGAACTTCAGATTAAAACTACTTCATTCTCATATTTTTTCCGCAATGTAATATTCTTCGTCCCTGATCCTGAAAGAAATATAAAAGAGAGAACTAGAGATGAACATTAAATTAATCAGATTATTGTATCTAAATCTTTAATCAGTTCCTTGAAACGATGTTAATAGACCCTACAAGAAAAATTTAGGCAATAGTAAATAATAATAATAATAATAATAATAATAATAATAATAATAATAATAATGATAATAATAATAATAATAATAATAATAATAATAATAATAATAATAATAATAATAATAATAATAATAATAATAATAATAATAATATTTTCGTATGCGCTTCCATTTAATTTTTTTTTTAAATGAAATTATCTTTTAAAGTCAGGCACCTATTTCAGAAGGAAGATAAAAGTAACGTCTAGATAAGTGTTAAGTGCATAAATTATATTATTTTGGGGGCCAAGACTTTTCCAGACGAGCCAGAATAAAAGCGAACTGAAAGTCTTGTTTCAGAATATGAAAGCAGAACAATTCAACATGCATACTCTACAGATATATTATACATATTATTATTATTATTATTATTATTATTATTATTATTATTATTATTATTATTATTATTATTATTATTATTATTATTATTATTATTATTATTATTATTTGCACTTGAAACAAGTTGTAGGAAATGTGCCAATAAAATATTCCTAGGAAAAGAAAAAAATATTTTAGGAAATCCATTTGTTTGACTTCGCCTTTGTGTGTGAATAAAAGATACGACCCACCGCACTAAACTTTCTTGCTCTAATTTCTTAAACTAAGTCATGTTATACTGTAGTTGTTACTGAAACATTTAGTTATGAAACACAGACAAAATTGTTTTCGAAAAACTTCGTTAAAAGAAAACTCAGTCTCAAATGTAAACTACGGTTTGTGGACTTTTTAATTACAATGGCTATCATGTATTAGGATTATTTATGAAATATTTGCTCATCAGATGTCAACAAAATCGCATGATCATATTTTGGGAAATAATAATAATAATAATAATAATAATAATAATAATAATAATAATAATAATAATAATAACAATAATAATAATAATAATAATAATAATAATAATAATAATAACCCTTCTAAACATTCTCGTGACAAACAATTTACGCAACATTATGGAGTTATTAATGACATATGAACAAAATCGCCTGTGTAGTTTTTGAGAAAATAGTCCGGAAAACTCATCTTCAAGAATAAACTACCCTTTCTGGATTTTTCTTAGAAGAACGACTTACACCATATTACAAGAGTTGTTAATGGAACATTGGTTTATGAAGTACCCGTGTGAACGAAATTGTTAGAACCGTTTTTCAGAGAACTGCAAATTTTAATTTTCACCCTTCAGTAAACTATCCTTATTTTTAGGGGTAGGAAGAAAATTCAAAAAAATACCCTTAGGTAAGCTCATCAAAACTTCGGGTTTTAAATTTGGTCTCGATACGTTGAATGGTATAGCCTCCAGGTGAGTGAACATCTTTACATTAGGACTAATGGACAGTCGGGACAGACGTCCAAAAATCGATTTTTGGGTATGTGGATGCCATGAAATGTGTAAATCCACTGAAATCTTGAATTCGATTTTTTTTTTTTTTTTTTTTCTTTTTGGTCACAATCACCATACTTTCTTCTCATATCGTCGCTCAAAAGTAAAAATTTTAAAAATAGAGAAAAATCGAAAAAAAAAATAAGATCACTCTCAGATGGTTATGCAATAGTATAGGAGGCTAACAAACAGCAACTGTGTGCATCCATTAAGTACATGAGTGTAACAGACTTGCTGAATAATAAGTATCAATGGTGAAAGTAGGATACTGGCTCGGCTCAACCCCCCTCCCCCCTTTTAGTACAGCGATACTGAAATGCATTCTGCTTTTATGTAGTATGTACCACTAGTAACTCCTTTACGTAGCATGTTCCTCTTGTGACTTGTATGTAGCCATGTTGCGACTTTTTATATAGATAATTTATCACGAAAAATATGATTACACAAACATATTGAAGGAAAAACTTACTTCCCATAAACTCTATTCTTAACCCTAAACAAGAGTTCAGCAGATTATTCATATACTGTTTTCTTAATCTTTTTCATCTCTTTATTGTTACCATAACCAACAACATTACCATCTGTGATTGTGAATAGAGAGTATTAAAAAAGAAAATGGATATATACATTTTATTATATTTTTAATGTTTAGCTCCGGTTTAGCTGTATTGTGTTCATGTGGGACGTCGATGTGCATGGTCCCTGATTCTATTCTCGCTGGGAGCATTAAAATATGGTATTAACCCAGCATCATGAGGCAATTGGGGAGCTTCCTGAATTAAGATGTAGCGAACTCCGATCCAGAAAGACAGAAATAATTGCGCCTGAGAACCAATGCGCTGGTCACTCATCACCCAGTTGAACGTGAGCCATTTGAGTAGTCATAGTTTGTCATAGTTGTAGCGCCACGAAGTTTAAGTTATTACTTCTTAGCAGACGAAGTGTCTGGCATCTTGTGGTGTGATCACATTGCCCGATCCGGTCGTTCCTAACCGGGTGTCGCGACACACTTGTGCGTAGTGGAATTTTAGAAATCATGAAGCATTTAATACTCAGTTAAAATCAATTTTGATCTAGACTCTACCAGTTAACGCCTCCAGCGTAGGGATAATATCGAGACGATACTTAATACAGTCTCAGTTGACATATAGAGGTCTCAGTTTCATCTTGAGTCGAAATTCATCGTATTGGTATCGGTATCGTCCTCGATCAACATATACTTGTTTCGATTTCGTCTAGATCTTGTCTTGAGAGCCTCCAAATAAATTGTATGAAATTAAAAGTATATAAGTAATGTTATATTACAGCATAACATTTTCTCTATTTATTCCTTTTTAGTTCATATCGGACTACAGAACTATTGTAGGTCGAATATCCTTCGTAGCTGAAACTAAGTTGCTAACGGTTGTGTTTCCTGTGTATGTGTTCGCGAGTTTAATCCCCGTTGGATGTATCAACTCTTGGATTAAATTTGAATAATGATTCAGATTCCATTTTAAGCAATAAATTTGTATAATTTATCATTGGTATCGAAAAGAGATGTCAAACTCGAATCAATCAACTGCAATACTTTACATTACTTTTATGGTCTACTGGCTAGCGCACGTGTCTTTGATGCACGGGCTCCCGGGTTCGATTCACGATGAGAGAGCATTGAGAAATCTGAACGCATTACGTTGGTTTTTAATTCCATGACTGGGATGAGAATGTTAAGATAGATGTGTGGTGTGACAAAGCTGGATAGAATAAGAAACGCTGTATTAACGTGGAACCCTTGAGTAAATAGTTTCAAGAACGGAGACTGAAATGGCTTGGTCACGCAGAGTGAGGTAACGACAACTATATGAGAAAGAGAATTTTAAAGTTGGAAGTATCAGAAAAATGGAAGAAGGGAAGACTATGATGAGACGAAAGGACAAATAGAAGATGATCTGAGGGAGAAGAAATGAAGAATAGAAGACCCCTTGAATAGAGGAGAGTGAGGGAAAATAATTAAAAAAGACGAGAACACCGATCCCGTATAAACATGCGATAAGGCGGAAACAAAGAAGACGCTGGGCGATGATGAGTAAGCCACTTCCACTCTTTTATCAGCATAATAATATAGATCACGGCTGGTGGCATCTACTGGACAGTCGATCTGATTTGCAGAAAAATGACATTCGAAGAGTAAGTCAGCCTAGTTTTGTTTTCCAATTACAACTTCCTAGAAAGAAAAAAATAAGGTAGAAAATTTTTCTATCAAAACATCATGGACAGTGGAAATATAAATAAAGAAATTTAGCTTCAAGAGATATTGACACGAAACTTCAATCATAGAACAGTAGAATTGTCACGTGATGGGTTTTCAAGAACTTCTCACTAAACAAAAACTTATTTTTTCTTTCTTTCTTTCTTCACAGAAATAGGCATTGTGAGAACAAACAGAATAGCATCACCTAAACGATGACTCCAAGTTGAGAATTACAAGGGCTTTCTGAAATCACTGTTCGTCTATGGCAGTGTCATTAAAGACCAACATATCTTTGATTAGGAAAGTCGCGCGAGCAACATCTATCACTACAGTACGCATCTTTGATTAAGAAAGTTGTTGTGCTGCCTGCACCAGCCGTCAGAACAAATTTACTCGTATTTGTCTGGTGACGTGTACTTGTCAAAGTTTTGTCAGGACCGTTTGAATAGTCAACTACTATGACCTCATGGCTGACAACAAATTCTCCAGAACATGGAACGCTAAAACAAGAAGTAACCCATCACAGCTCATGCTTATTTTATCGCACATACAACTTTGTGATTTTAGGATGATTTTAGAACTAAACACTCACTGGAGTTGACTGTGTTGGGAGATGCTATTGTATCCTTGTATATTTTCACAAGACCCTGAATTTTAAAACCTTTCGAGATTATCATGATTATGATAAATGTTTGTGATACGAGAACCACTATTTATATTTTGAGCTTAACAATGGAAAAAACAGTAATTTGTCATTGAAAGTTGATTTATTGTTTTTCGAAATATTCTCCTTTATGATCAATTCACTTTTGCATTCGTTCGAACCATTTGTCAAAGCGAAATTGTTGTCCACGAAATTTATTCTTGATATTCGGGAACAAGAAGAAGTTATTGAATGCAAAATCAGGACTGTACGGCGGATGACACATAAATTCGATTTTTTGAGTGTTCAAATAGTCGGTTGTTTGACGAGATATGTGAAAGCTCGCATTGTCTTGATGAAGAATGATCCGACGGCGCTTGTTTGTTTTCCGTATTTGACCGGCAAACAAATTGTTGTGAACCATTCAGAGTTGATCGTAATTAAAGGTGTAATTGCTACATGACCAGTTTTCCCGAAAAAACAGGCGGCCATTTATTTCGATGTGCTTCGAGCGCGAACAACTTTTGTTGGATTTGAGGGTTGTGTTCACTTGAAACACCCACACAGTCGACTGCTGTTTACGTCCTGGCTCATATGCATTTATCCACGATTCATCACCTGTTACAATCTTATATACGTCTTTTGAAGCACCACCATTGTATTAAATTGAGCATTTGTGTGCACCAATGGACGCGAGATTCTTTTTGAGTTTTTGTCAAATTATGTGGGATCCAACGAAAACAAACCTTTCTCACAGCTAAATAATCATGTAATATTTTATATATGCTGGTGGAACTAATGCCTAGGGTTGCCTCAATCTAACAATATGTCACATGACGATCTTGCAGTATTAGATTTTGCACAGCATCAATGTTTTCTTGAATAACAACTGATTTTGGACGACCTTAACGAATTTTGTCAGTGAGCGAATGGCGGCCACTAGTAAAGTCGTTATAACGTCTCACAGTGGCAAACGATGGGGCTTCATCGCCAAATATGGAAGTAAGTTGATCGATACACTCTTGTCTTCATAATGCACGTCGAAAATTGTAATAAATCATCGCACGAAAATTTTCACGAGTTAATTCCATTTTTCTGTTGTCACGCAATCTTCAAGTCAACGTAAACAACACAAATAAAGCTATTGACAAAACATTTGAAGTACGTTATGATCAACAATGTCAAACGTTTCTATGCAAATAATTAACAGTGCCTAACTACAATCAGTGTTGCCAAAGCTTAAAATATAAATAGTGGCTCTCGTAGACACAAGAGAACTCGGACCAATTCTATAGCGTTGGATTTACTGCTTAAGAGGAAGTACATATAAAAGAATACTCAAGTAATTTCAACAAAATAGACGAAGGTTGAGTTGTTTAGGTGACACTGACAGCAAACACGGCTTCTCTCTCTCTCTCTCTTTCTCTTTTCTTTTCTCGAAGATAATTGTTATACAATTATTTATATACATGTTTCTGGGCATTACCAGCATCCATGGCCTTAAGCCCGTTACATATGAGGAATGACATCCCTCGGCGAGAACACTATCCGGGGAAGGGGGGAAAAGAAACGGGCTGAAACCTGTATGCTAGGTACTATCCAGGCATATACCTGGTGTAAATGAGGAGAACCTAGAGAAAAACTTTATTCGGGAGGCTTGGGATGAAAATGTCTCAACGAGAATCGAACTCAGGATAGTTTGCACTAATTGTTATTCAGTATCGACAGTAACAGACCTAAGAAGGTGAGTTCAACAACTGTAAAAATATTAGATACTAATGTCTGTTAAATAAATATTGGTGTTTCTGTCCAATTGGGTTAGCAAAATATAAAGGTATTCTCCAGTACATTAATCAGTTGGAATTGCTTTCCCAATCACAGCAAAGTCTACAATCAATATCTATAGTCAACTGTAAAATATCATGAACTAATTGAATTTATAATACATAATACTTCTGTTTAGAGTATTGATAAATTGAATGTCGTACCAGAGAAAGACTGTAAACTGACTAAGCAAATCGTAATCCAATTTTCTTCAATGAAAGGAAGGTGAATGATTGCATCTTTTGGTCATCAATACCTCCAACACTACCATACGTTTTACATAAATTGCTTGTTTGCTAATATTTAGTTTTAAATCCCATGATCATGTCTTTTAACTTAAAGAATGGGGATAATTATTGTGAGAGAATGACTATGAATAATGGATGATTTGAAAATATAGAAAGACGTTGGAAAACCTAGATAAAACATTCACCCACGTAATTCGTCACAAGTTCACATGGGATGTGATCGAACCAGAAACCTTTAATGTTAGAGTGAGCAGCCTCTCGTTGAGCCACTGTAGCGCCTACATTTTATTTCGTGACTTCATGATTCCTTATTATTACTCTATGTGAGGTCCTCTTTGACTTAATTTGTAAATAAATAAATAAATAAATAAAATAAAATAAAATAAAATAAAATAAAATAAAAGATGATAAGAGCATTGGTATTTTTGGAAGAATAGGAATATGATTTAAAGTAACGTTCCAAATACCTATCAACGTTGAGCTACTTTGGATCGATTTGGTTGTCATGTTAACATCCAAACCAAATGGACAAACATTATTTATTGACATAAACGGTATGATATTATCAATGTTGTGTATTTTTTGTGTAGTTATAACGTGCTTTGCGTTCTATCGATAAGGTATTTTCAACACCCTGCATTCGCCCGTTGAAAGTGGGTTTCTCACCAGAGGTTTAGCAATAGCGAGCCACACATACACTGGTTTAAGTAATACATTAATTCAGCTGCGACACAGTATTGTGTAATATAGTATTTCAAAATATGACATTTTTGCATACGACATTCTAGGTTTTTAATTAAATTAATTTCCAATACGTCAGTACCCTAATGATATATGAAATGATCATACAATCAACAACAAGATCGGTTAATAATTGTTTTACATACAAAGCATAGTACATTTTTCTCTCGAGAGCTTCCTCGTAGTATATGGTTAGTGTACGTGTCTTTGGTGCAGGGGTCCTGGGTTTGATTCCCGGTGGGAGCTCATGTGGTTCAGATTCCACGTTAAGCTGTAGATTAGCGTTTCCCAACCGGTGTGCCGCGGCACACTGGTGTGCCCTGAATGGGCCGCTGGTGTGCCGCGAGGAATCGAAACAAAATTATTAATTTTATAGCAATCAAATTGCAAAACGCAGGGAAAAATGTATATTTGTATTTCACATTACTACAAACCTCTACTATGAATCTACAATTTTAAGTTTCATACCAGGTTACTGTTCTGCATTTCTAATGTTGACAAAAAGTATTTGTTATTATTGTTATGACCATTATTGCTTCTTTATTGTTGGAGACTATTTCGTAACTTGAAAATTTAAAATATCATCAATACTCTCGACAAATTATCTACATTTGTGTTTTAGAAGTAAAAGAGATTTGTTTGTTCGTTCGTTATTTAGTGATCTTCCTTCTTAGTAAAAGGTTGCATACAGTTTTTGGAAAGAAAGCGTATTTTTAAAAACCTGAGTCCAATATTTCATTGCAATTGTTTTCTATTCTAAAATTAGAATGAAAAATAAGCATAATGATTTACCACGAGGAAAACAAGTGATGGAGCTTTCTACTCTGCGAGGAGGAGATCAATAATCACAGAAAAAATACCACTGTGTTTTATATTTACAAATAATAATATCTATAAGTGTACCGCGAGAATCCAAGTAACACCCGTAGTGTGTTGCAAGTTGAAAAAGGTTGGGAAACGCTGCTGTAGATCCACGTCTCCTTTGATGCAGAAAGGAAACCTAATCCAACCAACCAACTCACCGTCAATTTAACGGACTTCGGCAACAACAGACAAAATCTGGAGCAGCCGATTCAGTCTGAAAGTTCTGATTTTAACCTTTAAGGGATAGGATTATATTTCTAACCACCCACTCTTTCATAAGTTCTCATTGCGTGAATGAATGAATTAGTGGTTACTTAAATAACCACCAATGGTTTTCTATAGTGTACATAACCCTTATTACTCAGGAAAAGTAGCACGTTATAAAATCATGGCATGACACTAAGAAATTAAAGACAACGAGATATTTGCATTGGGACTTACAGGGAATTTTGCCACTACTAAAATGTTGAATTTGGTGTATTATGATATAGATTTCGAGTGTACGAGATTTTGCCTTGTCAGATTGGATAGTAGTACAGTACTCTATTTTTCGTCTTTCTTCCGTGAATATTAACCGTTGGAAAATATTAATTAAATATTTTCCACGAAGCTTATTGTGCAAAATTATTTTGCAATCTCATTCATTATGCATAAGTCCAAACTTTCAAGTTCGAGTTTAATATACTCCTCTCTTATCTTCTTATTCTTCCGGTTTCGACCCAAAACAATATGTTTATTTGACAAACTTTAAAGAAAACACACACCAAGTTTCATTTAAATTAAGTAAATTTATGAAAGTTATCGTGGAAAGTTTAGATTCACAAACATTTGTATGAAATTGTAGAATCTTGGTTATAGACTCTTCAATTTTTACTAATGGTGCAATGCATAGTAGAAACAAGCGACGGTAATTTCTTGCTTCTTTTCTTTCTTTTTTTTTAAAAAAATAAGAACAATACACTTCTTATCCTATAAGCTATAAAGAAATGAACAGTCTAGCTCAAGATAGGGAAGGGTTGAATCAAGGATGTTATAAAATAGAGAATCTGCTCTTACAACAAAATCTTGAAGTCATGCATCACAGTTTCGTCACTCCTACTCTGCCCACTCCGCCCAATACGATTGGAATGTTTTGAGCCAACATTCATGGCGGAAACCAAAGTAGCCAATCAGACAAGGGCGGAAACGATAGTAGCATATCAGACGTGCCGATGCTCGGCTGTTTTTTTCGCTTCACTGATTTAATACGATAAAGATACATATGGAGAGATCCTCTATTTTATAACATCCTTGGGTGAAATGCTGCCTCAAAACAATCGAGAGATTGCTAACCTGAGATGATGATGATATTCCTTAATGAGTAACTCACTGAGTACTTCATTGCGAAACCTCTAAATCATACACTATGTTTTAAGAAAATCGAATAATAATTCTTACTAAAATTCTTTTGTATACTTACTCTGTGAGGCTAGTTTTAGACGGAAGCATTTATCGTAGCATTTCTCGTAGCAAAAATCGTATCATCGATATCCTACCGTGTAAAGTAGCAAATGCTATAGCATTTCCCACGCCATGGCATATCCTATGGCATTTCTTGTCGATAGAACCTGCTCTATTTCGTAGAATTTTCTCCAGCATTTCTGCTCCGCTTGCAGCGCCGTGGTATGTTAAAAGGAAGCGAAAGAAGCGAAAGAGTTGTGTCAAATATCCATGCTCTTTCTTTTGTGTGGAAAAATGAATTGTAGCAAAGAAAAATGAGTTGGAGTAGGGATACTATTATTATGTTGATTTCAAAATATTAGGAATATCCTTCTTTGTACAAAGTTAAAAGCGTGCAGTTTCAGTATACTGATCCAGACAGAAATTCATAAAAAAATAAAAATAAAAAAAAAAACTTTCTCGTTTCATTTATTGTACCTTCAGCAATCATTTCTGAGGTGTGCTCTTGCATTCTCCGGTGCAGTTCACTTTAACAGGTGGCAGCGTGTAGTTTTACTATACGGATCCATAGTATAAGTAGTAGTAGTAGTAGGAGGAGGAGGAGGAGGAGGAGTAAGTAGTAGTAGGAGAAGTAAGTAGTAGTAGGAATAGTAGTAGTAGTAGTAGTAATAGTAGTAAGAGTAATAGTACTGGAAGTAAGTAGTAGTAGTAGAAGGAGGAGTAGGAGGAGTAAGTAGTAAGAGTAGAAGTAGAAGTACTTAGTAATATAACAGTAGCAGTAGGTGTAGTAATAGTAAGAGTAATAGTAGTAGGAGGAGGAATAGGAGTAGGAACGGGTAGTAGTAGTAGTGGGAACAGGTTAGAAGCCCTGAAGGGGTTGGTTGGGTTCTGTTCTCGATACAAAATAGGGAAATTACAGACTTGCCAAAATTTTATAGCAGCTTATTGAAGATTATGTGCATTTCAGGTTCGACTTTAATTTCTATATTTCCATGTAAATACGCATCTCAGATGTAAGTGCGCGCCATATTTCCATTACTTATACACTACTCTATTAAAATATTAGAAATTTCTTCTGTAAATTTTAAAATCTATGGATCTGTATAGTATACCTGCACCGTTAAAAATCCTTTGTATCATAATAAGCATATGCGAAAAATGGCTTTAGAAGAAATGGTGACTGAAATATCTGGTTTTAGTTTTGGAGCCATAATTGCGCTCTTCTCCAGTGATTTGTTTCCTACGTCACGACAAAATGCTTATCAAAATGCTACCGTGTAAAAGCACAATATACTTTTGATGCCATAGAATATTATACGAGATTTTTGGCAGCACATCTGCTACGAGAAATGCTACGATAAATGCTTACGTCTAAAACTGGCCTAAGAGGGTGAAATAAACCTCTTACTCTGATGGGTTTCAGCTGTAAGCAATACAAGCTTAATTCTGAAACCTGAAAGAAAACACTACGTATTTCTTAAAAGAAAAAAAAACACTATGTATTTCTTTCTTTAAAAACCTTTAGGAAAGTTTCGTTAAACTTTTTCTTTTAAATACTGGAAGAGACATACTCTTATTCTGACTAATTTCAACCTAAGCAAAAGGCTAATTCTTAAATTTGGACGAAGGTCTTACTATTTAAGGAATGAATAAATTTAAGGTGAGATAAATTCATATTTCATTCTTGATCAATTTCAACCCTAAACGATGATGATGATGATGATCATGAAACGATCATCATCATAGGTATTCTGCCATTATTGGTATATCACTTGTCGCAACTGAAAAGCCTCCATGCTCCACGCTCTTTAGCTAACCTCATCATCTTCACGTACGATTTTTCTGGTTTGATATCTCTATTTTCTGTACTGTAATCCATGTTTAGTTAGTTGTTTTGTGTTCGCGGTAACGTACTACTTCTTCTGAAGCCTGTTGTATACAAAGTTTAATATGCTTCCACCATCTGTTATTACCTGCACCTATTCTTTCCTCATTTGAGTATTTTTCTTCGAATTTTTCAACGAAAAGATTTCTTACTTCCTCGTTCTCAACTCTTCAGTATTCAACATCGTGTTGCCACTTTTCTTCTGTCTGCATGTTTTAGTACACCACTTCGGCCAGCACAAGGTTATGGTCAGAATAAATGTCGGTCTCGGGAAGGAATTTCGCGTTCTTCAAGCAATTCCGATACCTGTCCCTAATCATAACATAATCGATCTGATATTTTCGTTCGTTTATTCAGGACTTCCATGAATATCTTCTTCTCTTGTGCTGATTTAACCAAGTGTTCCCAATTACTAATGAATTTCGTGGTCTACAGAAAAAAATGACCAGTACCTCTTCCCTTTCTATACGCGCCTTTGGCGTGGGAGACCCGGGTTCGATTCCCGGAAGAAGCTCGTGTGGTTCGGATTCCAAGTTAATCAGTGGGTCCAGTCTCGTATAGCCTCGCTGCTGAAAGAGACGTTAAACTCAAAATGAACTCAACTCAACTCTTCTCTTTCATTTCTTTCGCCTAAACCATATTTGCCTACGACACTACTTCCTATTTTTCTGCCACACTGCATTGAAATCTTTCTGTCTATAATTTCTTCTATTTTCTCATAATTTTAATCAAATTCTTCCATTGTATACGAAATGATTAGTGCGTATGTCTGTATCACTCCTAGATCTTTCATTTTTCCTTTAAGCCTTATCATTAACAAATTCTACTTTCACTACCTTCTCTTTTAAGCACTTACGAAGAATTATTCCTATACCATTAGGACCGCCCTTTTCCTTACCTGACAAGTAAACCTTACGTTTGGGTGAATCGAGTTGCTGACTGAGACACATATGAGAAAGTAGTACTAAATGTGGTCAGTATTTCAGTGAAGTTTTAGGTGCGAAGCTCCAGGGGTTTAGGAGATACAGCTACCAGAACATCACATGGAAGTACAGAATAGTCTTCATACAGTTGGAGGTAAAAGCTCTGTAAGACCTCTTGCAACGACAAAAGGTGAATAACAAATATATGGGTACATATTAGGACTAGGGGGAAGTCATATAGTAAGGGTATACCTGACGGCGGCCATCTTGAAATCCGCCATTTTGAATTAAGGTTAAGTTTTTAAAATAGGAATAGGGTCATGTGATACATGATTTAAGGCGCACATTTAATCAGAAGAACAATGGTGACGTTAATTTTGATTTACGCGTAATTGGTAAAAAGTTACAGGAAAATTAAATATTGTTGCTGTATATGTATTAGTCCTTTACCCCACCTTGTAAATATTGTGTTAATGATAATAATTAAATAAAAAGCAGATGGATAAATATTAGGTCTATGGTAAGAGTTACCTTGATGGCGGCCATGTTCAAATCCGCCATTTTGAATCAGACAAAAATTTTAAACAAAACGCATAACAGTGGCACCTTATTAATAGCAAATTGTGACTCAATTCCAGATTGGTCATTTTTCCTTAAATTAGCAACTTGTTTATGCGATAAAAAATGCTGGTTAATGATAAAGCAAAAATGGTTATACCGTTGGATTTATGGTAAAATTTGCTATTAATAAGGTGTCACTGTTATGCGTTTTGTTTAAAACTTTTGTCTGATTCAAAATGGCGGATTTGAACATGGCCGCCATCAAGGTAACTCTTACCATAGACCTAATATTTATCCATCTGCTTTTTATTTAATTATTATCATTAACATAATATTTACAAGGTGGGGTAAAGGACTAATACATATGCAGCAACAATATTTAATTTCCCTGTAACTTTTTACCAATTGCGCGTAAATCAAAATTAACGTCACCATTGTTCTTCTGATTAAATGTGCGCCTTAAATCATGTATCACATGACCCTATTCCTATTTTAAAAACTTAACCTTAATTCAAAATGGCGGATTTCAAGATGGCCGCCGTCAGGTATACCCTTACTATATGACTTCCCCCTAGTCCTAATATGTACCCATATATTTGTTATTCACCTTTTGTCGTTACAGGAGGTCTTACAGAGCTTTTATCTCCAACTGTATGAAGACTATTCTGTACTTCCATGTGATGTTCTGGTAGCTGTATCTCCTAAACCCCTGGAGCTTCGCACCTAAAACTTCACTGAAATACTGACCACATTTAGTACTACTTTCTCATATGTGTCTCAGTCAGCAACTCGATTCACCCAAACGTAAGGTTTACTTGTGAGTAAAAAAAAAAAAAAAAGTCTATATTCTTCGTTGTTCAACACTCCATTACTTCCCCATCTAACTTCACAAACTCTTACCAAAACTAGACTATTTTGTATAACTTCTTCTTTAAGATTTCCTAACTTCCCTCCCTGTAACATGATACGTACGTTCCATGTCCCTATCCTAAACCTTTTGCTCTCCCATGTCTTTCTTTCCCTATCTATCTTCCTCACATTGTACTTTCTTGTCCAATAGTCCTTCAAAAGACACCCCCTTCCCCGACATCCAAATGGGGAATATTTTACATCAGAAACTATATTTTGATCTGCGAAAGAGCATTGTACGTATATTCTCTTTCTGCTTCAGCAAATTAGGGAAAATAAAGTGGTGGTTTCCTGTTGCCTTCCGCCCTGCAGTATCTCAGCTGTTAAAGTCACTCTAACTACGTCTAGGATTAATGATCAAGTTGCCATATCAATCACTATGATTTCCACCATCTTGGCTACTGTAGAACTGCTGCCTTCTCCCAAAAAAGTCTACGTCTGGGTACTCTATTTAGACTAATTCGACAGACGTGGCCCTTCTGCTAGTGAACTTTGCCGACATATTTTTAAATTTCACTGTATCACGTAATCCTCCCATCCGACACATAAATTTCCGTAATCGGGCTAAATGGCCTTAGATGCCGAGAGCCCAGAAATCTAAATCCTAAAATCCTAAGGTGGTTTTTACCAGGGAGGAGATGATGTTTGGGAAGGCTTAAACAAAAATTATGTGATCATATGCCGCCAAATCAAATAAATTTTACGCAAATTGTTGAGGATTCTTTTCATGTTGGTTGAATTTGAGCTGTGCATCCCTTTCAAACACAAATGTTACACGAGATGTGAACTCACAACTTATTTTGGGATTCGAAAAACATTGAACTCCATTGAAAATCGAAGAGGGTTTCTTGCGCTGAAGGTTTGTATCCTAATCACGTAACAGTGCAAGAGCACAGTTTTTGGTACCACATTATGTATAAGTATAAATTATCAAGTAAGAATGACTTTACTCCCATTTGTCTTATTATTTACCGCTTTCCACTCTATGCAATAGGAACAATTGAGAAGCTATAAAGAGTTAAGTAATTATTATTAGCTTCGTGTGAATGAAATGTCCGTATAGACGTCTGATGAGTAATTCATCTCAGCAACACAACACAGGGATGAATTAAGATCAATGTTGAACAGAGTACCATGGAGATCATACTTATGAGTAATTTTTCCTTGCGCTTGCGAATTCAAACTGGGACATATTGCACAACAACCTGCAAAATCATTAATAGTGCATTTGGATCAGAAATGGCGAATGAATGTACCATTCACTGTTGGTTTGTCATATTTAATTTCGGTGACATATCATTTCAAAATAAATTGCATGTGCACCGACCAGCATCATGTTCTAATAAGCTTCTCAGGGATATCGTGGAAGCAGACCCGTGGAAAAGTGGTAGTGCCATTGTAGAAGGGTTAGGTATATACTATATCACCTTCATTCAGCAGCTTCGTGATCGGCAAGGTGTAAAGTTTGACTCATGGTTGCTACATGAGTTGACACTGGCAAATAAGAATCACCGTCTGGAGATTTATAGTTCTTTGTCTGTAAGGAATAACCGGGAAGGTTCCCTGCATCGGATTGTCACTTCTGATTAAAAATGAATCTAATAAGATAGTCATAAACGGTCAGGAAAATAATAGGATCATGATCAAAGTTCAGGATCTGTTTTCCAAAACCACTAGATGTTATTCGTAGCTGGTATGGTGATCTTCAAGCTACTCAACAATTTATTCTGTTGCAAGTCACGAATGATGAACAAGTAAATTTGAGAACTGAATTAACTGGAAATCCTAAATCGCCGAGGCCTATAGCCTGAACCGATTTGCATGTTTCGTTCTATGTTGCATTTTTACTAAAGAGACTACTTAATTCTGAAGTATGAGAAAGATTCTTTCGTTTGCAACGTTCGCCATCTGGATCTGGTATATTGTCCGTTAGATCGAGTTTAGCTTTTTAAGTTATGCAATTTTATGCTATTCTTCAGTTATGCTATCTTAAGAGACACAAAATTAAATGGAAGTAACTGAATAATAATAATAATAATAATAATAATAATAATAATAATAATAATAATAATAATAATAATAATAATAATAATAATAATAATAAAAATAATAGTTCGGAGTTTAGAATTTTGATTCAAAATCGAAGTTATGAGACGTGGGCCTACAGTTCAACGTGGGACCCGAACCACATGAGCTCTAACCGTGAATGAAACTCGGGTCTCTCGCGCTAACCATATAGCCACGAGGGATTCAATATAATAATAATAATAATAATAATAATAATAATAATAATAATAATAATAATAATAATAATAATAATAATAATAATAATAATAATAATAATAATAATTATTATTATTATTATTATTATTATTATTATTATTATTATGTAGAGGTAGTTAGAAGGAGGTAATGGCGCGAAGTGTCATTGATAGTTTAGGAAACAAGTCGAGAACAAATTAGTTCACACTAGCTAGAAATGAAAGTGAGCTCGTGTAACAAATGTGTAATTCAATCAAGAACAAAATTTTTAACCAAGGCCACACCCAAAATTTAAAGAGGGGCATTGGAGGGACAAAATTATTGGGTACATTTAAAAGAGTAATGCTTTTAGGGGGAAAATAAGCCTGTCTAATTTAGGAGAGTGCATCAAGAACAAGGAGAAATGGGCACCCTTGAGCATTTTATGGTCATTTAGTTGCTCAACAAAAAGTAGTCATATGTCTTGAAGATAGATACGAGAAACGCAACCATTCTTAATGGCAAAATCTACATCGACCTTGCTCCATAGTAAACTATTCTGCGTCCTTTTTACCGATAGCTAGTCACTTCTGATCACTGGCGCAAACCCCAGGGGGATGAGGGGGACATGTCCCCTCCAACCTTGGAACCGATTGCCACAAAGGAAAGTGAGATGAAATGTATGTCCTCCCAGAATAAGCCTGAAATCTGTCCGCTTCCTAATGTTGAAGATAACTCTACTCTCCTGATCTTCTACAGTATTGTTTTTCAACTTCATAGATATTTTGAACATCGCTTTAAAAAAATGATTATGGGACGTTCTTACCTCCCCCCCCCCCAATGTTGAAGCCAGATTTGCGCCGCTGATTCTGATATATATTAGCTTCATGACGTTTGGAAGCCGGCACAAAAATAGCTTTCTAAAAAGTGCTGAGTTCTTAGTATGTTACAGTGCCCTCCTATTCGCATTCGAAACTGACCTTAGGTAACTATGTGGAGAAATCGCGGCGAATATGTATAAATTTAGACATAGCCAGACCTATCCTATGACAAAATATGAAAGCTTACTTATAGGCAAATCCTGAGCACGAAAGTTCCTACATATAGCCTGATTTCCTTCTAAGTAAGACATTCGTTCATATTCTTTCATGGCTTAAACGGAAGTATCCAATAAATTTACAGTAATCTATAGGACTTACTAAAAGTACTAATAGTTAGGTACCCTGTGTAAGATTTTCATGAGTAACAATACAGCGAATCACTGGAAAAAAATGCGTCACATCGACCAGTGAAGAATATTGTTGGTTTAAAAAGTCAATAATTGCGTATTATTATTATTATTATTATTATTATTATTATTATTATTATTATTATTATTGGTATGAATGGCTATTGTGCCATCACAGATCTAGTACATGTGCTTCTGTTGCTCGAGATCCCAAGTTCCATTCCCTGTGGGAGAGCATCGGAACTCACCACAGCTGTTCAAGTCGAACTTTTAACTGTTGGACAAGTAACTTTCGTCCAACAGCCCTCATGTATATATTGTATCGCCGCTGACAAATGTAAATATAGATCAGTCAATTAGTCAATGATGGTTATTTTTAGATCAATCATTACAGTATTACTTTAACATTAACCATATTCTTCTGTTACACATATATCTCAATTATGGTGAAATGACAATATGTTTGTCAATGTGTGGTTGTAATTTTACTAGAAACTCCTATTTTATAAAGATTGACTGATATTAGGTTAACATCTCTTTTCAACTCTAATACTATGTAAGAGAATCTTACTCTTACGCTGTTTAAAGCGGGATTGAAATCACTATTCACATTTTATGAGAAGGTACTCATACCAGGACTAAACGCGGGATCACGCGCACAGAAAGAATACGTGTTAGTAAATTGGGGACTAAATTGCACTATCTAGTGAAATCAAGGTTTGATTTATCCGTTCAGACACGTAAAGTGTCCAGCATGTACCGAACCAGGAAAACAATTCTCATCTGCTTTTAAAACAAATATTTACACTTACGTTACTGTGATGTATCCGTTCATCACATCTCGTTTTAGAAAAACATTCTTACATGATTTTAGGTAACATATCCGTGTAACATTAGTAGCTATAACATATCCGTTCAGATGTGGAGCGAAGAAGTTGATTGATTGTAGTAGCATTCTTCTCGAATATGATTTGGCTAACACAATATATGCTTGATATTGGCATACCCGTCTTCGGCGTTGGAGATCCGAGTTTGATTCCCGATGGGGTCTCATGTGGTTGGGATTCCACGTTAAGCTGTAAGTCCGCGTCGCATATGACCTCGATACTGATATGGACACTCAATCTCAATCAACCAAAGAACCTATTTGCTTGATGCGTTGTGTGCTTAAACGGATAGTAACGGTATATATGGACAATGCAGTTTCAAGTTAATATTTTTGATATGATATGTTGATTCTATGTTCTGGAGGTGATGTTCTTGTGTATTTTTTCGCTATGTTTGTGTTCTACTGTATGTTGCGTTAAACTTGAGTTAACTATGTGTAAATATAATAGTAACTCCAAGTGTACGGAACTAGTGGTAGTATAATATATCTCAATGATACCGATTGTCATCAAAACCTGTCTGTCTCCGCACTCAAAACCTTGATATATGGAGAGGACTGGTTCTGAAACACTATCATGCTTCAGATGGTTGTTTTAAGTCGTAGTTTACTATCAAAGTATGCAATAATACGATGACCTGACAGCTGAATCAAAATGATGTATAAGGGATGTAAATACATGAATGTCACTGGTTTCTTACCATTGTTAATTGATAATTAGGCTCTGGGTACAGGTACTCATGGTAAGGTTACTGAACGTACCTGTATAATTTATTAGTGTTTTATTTTTAGTGTTGTAAAAAAACGTTTTTTTTCTGTGAAGTTTTTTTTTTCAATAAAAAACATCGTTCTTTTTCATGTTTTTTTCAAATGTCTGTTTTTTTTTTCTGGCAACTATTATTTATTGATTTATGTTGCAGATTATTGAAATAATCAACAGATCTTGAGTCAGAGCCCTCGTAACTTAAAAATCGTTTGTTTCTTTGTACCTATACGAGCAAAATTGTGTGATTATTCCTTCCGGACCCAGGTCATTTTTGGTGTTTTCCTACATTTTCAGTTAGTGACTTATTGCTCAAAAACCATTCATTCGATTGATATAGTTAAGGCCTTGTTTTTTAGAAAATGGATGTGGCTATGTTTGGTGTAAGTTACATTGCAGTCTTGCCAACGGGTGGGAAATTATTGAGGGAAATGTAGGAGTAAAAATTTACAAAAAAATCCCTAACCGAATTTCATTTTTTTGTATCTAGCACCACTGCTGCTATATGGGTTCAAGTCACTTAAAAAAAATTCTTTGGTGTGTTGACAAGGCCCAGTGAAATCCTGAAGTTGCTGGCTTCAATTCAAAGAGGGAAAGAAAAAATTCTCTGTCATCATACACATGAAATTTTGACACTTTTTACGCCTCAGAAGCAAAAATCAAGAGATATCCCGGGGCTACAGCTTCTCTAATTATCCTATTGAAACTTTTTATGGTGCGTTCTGTTGGCCAAAGAGGAAGCTTTCAGGTAGTGGTACATTTGATTCAATGTAGCCAGCAAGAGGGTAAAAATAAAGGGGAAAGGGGAAATTTTCCGAATTTCTCACCTAAAATCGGGAATTAATTGTTTTGGCTAGAAACACTGCTATCAGACAGACGGAAACTATCTGAGAATAAACCTTGGTACTCCAAAAACATATCCTACAAGTATCATGGCGATATCTAACAAAATAAGCATGAAATTTTAAAAAATATCTCTTTCTATCTCAGAAATTCGCCACTTTCTTACCATTTCCAGAAAATGGTTTATTATAAACCTCAACTGTACTTCTCCTAATTATTCTAGTGAAACTTTTTATGGTGCGCTGTGTAGGTTAAGTACGAAGCTTTTAGACACTGGTACGTTTGTTCGAGTGTAGCCAACAAGAGGGAAATAATAGAAACAAAAAAGGGATTTTTTTTTAAACTTTGCCCCCAAAGTCTGGAATTAAAATTTTCTGTAGCTTGTAACACTGCTATCAGACACACACAAATTATCTTAAAATAAGCTTTGGTATCCCTGTAATATATCCTACAAGTATTGTGACGATATATAATAAAGTAAGCATGTCAATAAAAAATCTCATTCTACCTAAAAAAAATCAGTTATCGTTCCAATTAGAGAACAAGGTCTAGTGTAAACCTCAAGTGTACTTCCCCTAATTATCCTACTAAAATTTCTATAATGCGTTGTGTAGGGCAAAGACGAGACTTCCAGATACTAGTACGTTTGTTTCGATGTAGCCAACAAGAGGGAAATAATAGAGACAAAACAGATAATTTTCCCAAAGTTTCCCTCTAAAATCTGGAATTAAAATTTTCTGTATCTGGCAACACTGCTACCAGACAGACGCAAACTATCTTAAATTAGACATTGGTACACCACTAATATATCCTACAAGTATTAGGGCGATATATAAGGAACAAAGCTTCTAATTACCAAAAATATATTATGGTAAACATAAAAGGGAAAAACTAGAAAAATCAAGGGTTAGAACCTAAATACGAATTTTTCGTGCGCCCTCTAATTACCCATTGTAAAGATCTGTACTTGCATTTGTTAAGTACGGACAAATGTTCGGTTGGCGTAAGTTGACTTGCACTCGGACGTATAGGTACGGATTTATAAACAAAAATCTCGAATTTTTCCCAAAATTAGGTAAGTTTTAATTTCCCTAATTGGCAACACTACGCGCAGGCCCGTCCAATTGATGTCAACAGTTAGGTATCTATCCGAGGTATCTATCTGGCAAGAATTAAAGAGGTCTTTCTACAACGAAGGAAGCTACAGGGAAAAAAGAAGTAAAGGAAATTTGAAATTAGAAAATTCTCGAATTTTTGACTTGCGTGAAATTTGAGAAGGAAATTCGACACTAGAAGAAAAATAAATTAATATAATAAACTATGGTCCAACCATATTTGGCAAGAATAATATCCCGATATCTTAAATAGTGTCCACACAGGAGCGGATTAAAAACATGACACACCCGTGTGTGCCACTTTGGCCACCTGGTGTACATTTGATTACATTACTAAACCGTGTTGTTGTTGTAGTTATAGTCTCGACTAATAATAATATTGTTGTTGTAAACAATTAATTTATAAGGAAAATTTTTTCTCCTTTTGCATCTTAGTTCTAACACTGTTGGTGAGGAATGCAGGGTGTTTCAAAAGGAATATCGGGGTTTTAAGTCTTCGTAGTACTTATTACATTTTACGTACAATTATAAGCAATGCATCTAGTAAAAGAGCACCTCAAACAGTCTTTGCTACAAGTGTTCGATGTGAGATTCATTCGTCACACGGTACACATCTAGTCGATAGGCGAGAAAGGTCCATAAACTTTCCGCCATATGGTACAAAACACATTCAATTTAGGGGAGTCTCGTTTCAACTGTACCATCTCCTGAGGATTTGCTGACGGCCAGATGCAAACATTATGAGTGTTCACATTAGCTCCTAGGTGAAATATCGATTTATCACTGAAGACGACACGATCCAGAAAATCTTTATTGTTATGCAGCAATATTTCAGTTGCGAAATTGGCACGTAAACCGTAGTCTGTAGGCTTTAGACCTGTAGCAACTACAAACGATAAGGACGTAGTTGCAAGCGTCTCCTTAACATTCTTCACACAGACGGTTGCACTGTACAGATTCAATCTTTATTAAAACACAAAAAGCTTTCTGCTCTCTAGTCTCCATCTTTGCTACTTGCTCCTTCTAACGGCAGACAGAAGAAACAATGTATGTACATGCGTGCGTACCAAACTGTTTGAGTTGCTCTTTCATTTGATATAATATTTATAATTGTAAGTTAATTGTAATAGATACTACAAAGTTTCAAAACCCTAATATTATTTTGAAACACCCTGCATTACTTCAAATTGTGTCATCATACATTCACGTCTTGTATATACATATACAAGAAGTGCCATTATTATCAACTACCAACTTTCATCATCATACACACGGTCGGCCCTAGGCAATTTGTCGCCCCGTGCTTGACATAATTTGCCGCCTCCCCCTTTCTCCAGAAAAGAATCTTAAAAGTCATCATTTTGAGTATGCTACTTCAGCATGAACAATGAAGGGGAGGGTAAGTGCAGTTACACTCAGAAAGGCTTAAATACTTACTAAAAATGCAATCCCGTTTTGTCTGTTTTTTTCTTTTAAATATAAATCTATTATGTTAGTGAAAGATAAAGCAAACACACCTGAAGAGGAAAGATAGTAATCCATTTTATAGAATTCAATATCGAGCTTCAATCTCAATGTATCAGTTTGCAATTTCAGTGCAACTAGCTCTTTTATCTTTATTTCTTGATTTTTCTTCTACATCTGTTAATATTTTTTAAAAAGCTTGTTTCTATCTTCAATGATAAGGAACTTGTTTCTGACAAAAACAAGACTAGTTGTCATATCAAAACTGTGATAACTTACTAAGTGGAACAGATATTCGCTACTATTCGAGAATTGGATTCTTGCATTTGAAAACAATCAAGCAATTGTGCTCGGATTGATTCGACTATTTGCTTTAACATTGTCCATGTGACCTTAAACTAATGCAACCTAAACAAATGAAGGTAGTATTCAAATAAGACAACTTAGTAAGTGTAACTATCATCATCATGAAGTCTGTTTCCAACAAGAAATATTTAATTTAAATAATATACTTATAACTAGAGACCGGATGTTAGGCAAAATGTTCTTTAATGTTCTTTAATGCTAAAGATATGATCAAAAATAACATTTTAAACTTTATATCGGGAATTATAGTTTCGATTTAAGCCAACTTCATTTTGCTTATTTTGCCTATTTCGGCCCTCACTGCCTAAATAATTGCTTTAGTGCCTAATGTTGCGTATTCTATGCATTTTCTTTGAAATAAGACTTAATTGGGAAATATATATAATTTATATACTGTAAATAACACAAGCACATGGTACATTACAATCTCTCTCTCTCTCTCTCTCTATATATATATATATATATATATATATATATATATATATATATATATATATATATATATATATATATATATTTGGTCTAGGAATTAATTCGTGCGGTTGGTACGCACACATTGAAGCTGTAGTACAAATACAAAATACATAAATACCTTAAGAAAAATATTGTCCATCGCTAGCCACCACTTTCGCCCATCTGTCAGGCAATGTACGGATTCCGTGGCGAAAGAAGTCCTCATCCTTGGAAGCGATCCAGTCAGAGACCCATGTTTCGATATCTTCTGAAGAAGTAAACCGCTGTCCAATCAAATCGTTGTTCATGCAATCGAACAAGTAGTAGTCCGAAGGAGCAACGTCTGGTGAATACGGCGGGTGGGGTAAAACTTCCCATCCGACATTTTCTAAATAGGTTTTGACCGGTTTTGCGACATGTGGGCGAGCGTTATCATGTTGAACAATAAGTTTATCATGTCTGTTCTCCCATTCTGGTTGTGTTCTGGCCAGAGCTTGCTTCAAACGCATTAATTGTCGTCGATAACGTTCTCCATTCATAGTTTCACCCGGTTGCAGCAGCTCATAGTACACCACACCTTTCATATCCCACCATATGCACAGCATAACCTTTGCACAGTGAATATCTCGTTTTGGTTGTGATGGACCTGGTTCACCTGGTTTCACCCAGGCCTTTTTTCGTTTAGGGTTCTCGTAATGGATCCACTTCTCATCACCCGTAATAATTCGATGCAGAAACCCCTTTCTGCTCTGTCGTTGAAGCAGCAATTCGCAAATGGTTTTTCGTCTTTCAACGTCTCTGTCTTTCAATTCATGTGGAACCCAATGTGACATCTTTTGAATCATTCCCATGGCTTTCAAGCGTTTGGAAACTGTTGTTTGATCAACGCCTAATGCTGCTGCAAGTTGTTCCTGCGTTTGACACGAATCCTGCTCGAGCAATGCTGTCAATTCTTCGTCTTGAAATTTTTTTGGCTGTCCAGCTCGCTCTTGGTCTGCCAAGCCGAAATCACCACTTCTAAACCGTGCAAACCACTTCTGACACGTTCGCTCAGCTAGAGCATGGTCACCATACACTTCCACCAAAATACGATGACTTTCAGTCGCACTATTCTGCATGTTAAAGTAATGCAGCAGGACACCCCGCAAAAACACTTTATCAGGCACAAATTGCGCCATGTTCACTTAACTACAAACTGATGTTGTTGACGCTTTAATCCACTGCCCTATACTACGAACGATACGCGATGACAGGGGTTTGCAACACATGTGTGGATACACGGAACTGTGGGACGCTCCGTTCGTTGCGCCATCTCTTGTCCACCCGCACGAATTAATTCCTAGACCAAATATATATATATATATATATATATATATATATATATATATATATATATATATATATATATATATATATATATATATATATGAAATACATACAGCTTCGTTTTTTACATATAGAATGAAAGAAGACATTAACAAACAGGTGTGTTGCTATATTCTTTGAACACTATTTATGACGAATCTATTTTTTAAATTGTATTGAGTACTAGCAGCGTTCACCCCGCTTCGCTGCGGTCACCCCGGAACGCAATAAACTTTGTTACTTAGATAATTTTTACTTTTTCGCTTTCAAGTGATTTATAGCGCCTGTTAGTTATGTTAACCCGCCGAGTCACAGGGTCATGCGGGTTGCATATAAATACGTTTATTTTTATACCTATGATGAACTAATAACAAAGGATTTCTACGTATGGACACCTGAATGATCAATTATCTCAAGACACTGGTAATTGAAAATTAAAGTGATATGATAAAAATCATCTAGGGTCCACATCCTAACAACCCCCCAAAAATGAAAGAAATCGGTTCAGCCGTATTAGCGTGATGAGCGGACAAAGGATTTTTTGTACGTATTGACACCTGATTGGTCAATTATCTCAAGACACTGGTAATTGAAAATTAAAGTGATATGATAAAAGCCATCTAGGGTCCAAATCCTAACAACCCCCCAAAAATGAAAGAAATCGGTTCAGCCGTATTAGCGTGATGAGCGGACAAAGGATTTTGTGCGTTCTCTTTTATATATATAGATTTATCTTCATTATTTCGAGTTACATTTTAGTGCCTATTTTACTGCTTTTTTTTTAGAATTTTAAGTGCCTATTTGCCTGCCCATTTTCCAAGTTTTTAATCCCTAAACATCCGGTTTCTACTTATAACAGATTTTGCCGGACCCTCCAAACTTGCCGCTCCATGCAAATGCATGTGTTACAGATATGGTAGAGCCGGCTTTGCATATCATATATATCTAGTCGACAAATTATTTATATATGATATTTAGAAAAATGCTATTAAGCAAATTAGTATTAGCTTTTACCTTTAGACAAGTTGTTTGAATTTTATACTGTTCGTGACATTATTTTCGTACATATTAAAGGCCTGCTTTCAAGAAAAAACAAAATTTCATTTCTACTTTTATTTCTTAGTTGATATTGATGAAAACTGCTGAAATCCGAATTGTTAATAGGTATGGTATTCATGTAAATTGTAAAATATTTGTAGCGTATCAGTGTCTAGCGTTTAATTTATATTGCATTTTACGGTGATTACACCTACAAAAAAAATATTTCATATTTAAATAGACGTAAGATGCATTACAAATGGCTATTTGAAAAAAAAAACGAAATTTAGAAAAAAAACGAGAGGCAATGTTTTTTTCTTAAAAAAAACATACATTTCTGAAAAAAACGAACTGTTTTTTTTTTCTATTTACAACACTATTTATTTTATTTCAGAAAGTGATTTGATTTGGAATTTAGTGTCACGTTCAGTACCAAACCTATATGAGACGTGGACCTACAGCTTAACGTAGTAGGTTCCGATCCACGTGATCTCCCACCGGCAGTCGAACCCGGCTATCTTGTAACGAAGACACTTATACCAACCACCATTACTTATTACATGGTTTAATACGTATGATTAATATAATGATTTATTTTATGTACTGAGATGGACATTGAAGAATGTTCTTCCAATTTGGGGAGTCAAGAGGGATTCGTAAATGTGTTGAAAATATCGTTGTTTTTTTTTTATTTTATTTTATTTTTTTATTGTTTCAACAAAATTTGTCTTACAAATAAGCTGAGTTATCCGCCGTCGTGGTTCGTTAAATACTGTCAGGAAGCGTGCCTGCTGTTTGTTCACTGAGGAATGAAGATTGTGAAATCGAATGATTATGTTAAAGGAGAGTAGAGGTGTGATATGCTTCACTCGGTTTCAGAGCCAGCAACCGTAATGGCGTTTGACAAAGTCACCAGAATGCAGGCAATCAAGTGGAAATATACTTATTGAAATTTTGTAACAAAACATTTTCACTTTTCCATCAAGAAATCCTATTGTGTCATGCACTTCAAATGTGGAAGTAATAGAAGACAACTAACTTTCGGAAATGACAGGAAATAATTTCTGAATTCTGACTAAACAAATATTCGCAGAAAGTGCAACGGATGGATTTAATCATCTTCCGATATGCTTAAAAATAAATCTGGACTTTTTTTGTCTTTTGCGGATTTTTTTTTATTCTTACGTAATTTGTGAACTATGAACCTCACTATATTATTATTATTATTGTTATTATTATTATTATTATTATTATTATTATTATTATTATTATTATTATTATTATTATTATTATTATTATTATTATTATTATTATTATTTGGATTTTGAACATGAAATCATTTGTTAATCAATGATCACATCAGTAATGGAGATAAGAAGATTGGTTGATTTCTGAATTAGAAGCGAGAAGAGCCATCAGCAGATAATATATAATTTCTCAATTATGCTACTCGTATATAGACTTTTCTCTGTGGGCAAGGGAGGGAGAAGGGAATTCATTTTTGCTTTCCACTGCACAGGTAGTTTTGCGAAGACACTGCTGTTCATTATAAATATGTCAAAATATGGGTGATGGTATATACATCGTACAGGTTTTATTCCAGAAAAATTTGTCCAGGTGTGGGTAGGCTGGAGAATCAAAATATGAGAAGGGTATAATGAGACACGGACATACCCAGCACAATACTGACATTTAATAGCCATTTATCTTAGCTCGAGAGAAGGGGGCAGCTAACTCCAGGGAGGACGTATGCCTGGAAGAAAAACTTGTCACAGATATTGGTAAATCTGGAGTAGGAACGCCAGTAAACGCATTTGCTTATCTTTGGGATAGCGAGATACTTTTCTGTAATAATTATAATAATTATAATACACATAGTAAGAAAATATGTCGTAGAAAAGATACCATTCCATCTCGTTTAACGTCTTATCAGCCACTGATTTCTCCAAGATAAGCATTTCCGCCATTTTAGGCGAGATAGGAATTCCCATCTTGAGAGAATTTCTGTACCAAAGAGGGGAAATTCAGTACTAGATTATTAACCATCAGCACTATAGAACAGAGCTCCTTTGTGGCTATATAGTTAACGTGCGTGATTTCGGCGTGGATGACCAGGATTCATTCTTGGCGTGATTTCATGTGGTTTATATCCCACGTTAAGCTGTAGGTTCACATCTCACATAGTGTCAATAAATGACACGCTAAACCTGGAATTCAACTCAACTCATCACTACGAAATTGCCAAATCATGAAGTGAAATCAGTGGCGGCGATTAGGGGCAAGAGGGGGCAGTTGTTTCCCACTTTTTTGAAGTGACCCTTATAGTTTCATTTGGAAATGTAAAGTTTTTCTATGTATTACTAGTTCATAGAAGAAAATGGTGCAATATAATATTTGTCGTTGCGTGAGTACGTGTTGGTTCTTTATCTTCCGTGGAGTTAAGAAAGCTACAGGAATTGCGTTTTAATTGCAATTTAAAGCAATTAATATTGCAATTGCGTATATCTTTAAATGCCGTAGCATATGCTTGTAGTATTTACTGCCTTTCATTTTTTTAAGTTATAACATATGGCATGTGTGGAATTAAAAATATAAATATAATCCCCAGATTCAACGTAACTTCTACAAAACAAGCCTCATTATTCCTTACTATCATAAATATTATCCTTTCTATTTATTTGTTTTGCAATTTTTTTTCCAAACAGAATTTTAAGGTGTTCATGAGCAAGGAATCAAATCTCTTCTTACACTTTTGTTGTTTAAGAGTACTTACGTTGCTCTTATCAATTTACTTAATAAAATATGAAATACGATATACGGTATTTTAACTGAAAAAGATAGTATCCTATAATCTTTTGTCAAACGAAGTGTTAGAAACAACCAGGAAAACTAACATTTATATACAAATATTCAGATCATGTCTTGCTCCCCCCCCCCCCCTACACTTTTAACGTCCAATCGCCGCCACCGAGTGAAATCATAATCATTTGTTGTCCTTTCGTTGTCGGTGTTGAAATATTGTATATAGCTCATGAATAAATATTCCAAACAAAGGGTGTAACTCCTCCATGCTAATATTATTTAGAAACAAGTAGTGTCGTATTTACAATCTACCTAATGCAACATATTCATATAGGCATGAGAAACATATTTCAAATCAGAGTTTAATTACTGTTGCAGGAACTAATTATAGTTAAACTCATTAATAAAGAATTTTTTGCTGTATAATACCAACTTACAATATTAGGAGCTCGTTGGCTGCGGTTGAAATCGTTCAAGGACAGTCGAGTACAAGAGAGTAAATTCATCCAAATTTCGAAGTTTCGTTATTTAAATTTTATAAGAAAATTATTTTTCTCTATAACTTTCACCAAAATTATTCCATTTTTATGCACTATTGCGTTTATTTTCTGTGAAGTTTATCAACAATCTCTACAGCTTCGTTCTAAAATTTGCAAAGAAAGAAAGGGAAATTAATCTCTCTCTCCGGTAGTTAACAATATCTTGCACGATAACACTGGTTTTGGTACAGAAAAAAGTGTAAGCTAAATTAAATACACAAGACAAAGTGAGAAACAAAAAGTATCCATCAAGTCAGGACTAAAAGTAATGGATACAAATAATGTAACATTTGTGTAGTTTGCTATTAGTTGAAAGGTAAAAGAGTGAGTATTTAGCATACCAGTAATCTGACCTGTACCGGGAAACCATGTTAACGATACCTACATCTGTTTGACCAATGTTACCAGCTTTCCGAACAAGGATACTGACAAAGAACGGACATGAACGTGTCATCCGGACGTCCGAATCAAACGTAGTTCATTCGATAAGCATAACAAAGATATGTTTATGCACAAAAAATTAGGTGCCATGGACAACAGAGTAAATCCCTGGGCCCATTAACCCTCTTATTATAAAGAAAATCGTAGACTCACAGTGAAATAGCTATTGCATCAACACTGTTCATTGAAAAGTCATTGTTTATAATTCATTCTCTTCAACATGAAACAAGCTTTCCAGAAGTACTATGTATTGGGGCCCATACTTGAACAAGGAAAATTGGGAAAATGTCGGGAAAATTCCCTCCAAAAATCCCTCCCATTAAATTCGGCCTCCTCTGGAGTGGCCCCGGGTAAAAACACATAATCCAAATGTATCTCGAAAAATACTATATCTGATAGAAAATGTATACCAAGTTTCGTTTTGATAGATGGAATAGATATGAAAGAAAATGTTGTCTGTTAAAGAAAACATTAAAGAAAGAAATTAAAGAAGGAAGAATTATTAAAGAAATTAAAGAACAACCATTATAACTAATATATGACATATCGCATGTATATTACATTACGCAAACATTACGCAAAAGTAAAGAAAAAAGACTGGAAGCTTTCGAAATGTAGGGTGTGAAGAAAAATGGAGAGAATTTGTTATATCTAGCGGAAAACGAATGAGGGGGAGAAAGAACGCTTTTAGATATTATTGAAAAGAGAAAGAGAAACTGGTTGGGACATTGTTTAAGAAGAATTGTATCATGAGGGACGTGCTAGAGGGTTTGGTGGTAGGAAAAAGAGGGATATGACGAATGAGACTACAATTAATGGACGATATAAAAGAGAAAGGTCATATGTGAAGACGAAGAGGCTAGAACCGTGAAGCTTCTCAGCTGCAACAAGAGAGCTGCCAATAAGGGCAGAATACCTATGATTATATATATATATATATATATATATATATATATATATATATATATATATATAGATATAGATATAGATATAGATATAGATATAGATATAAGAATTGCGACAAATAACATTTTTGTTTAGTATACACTGGTAGATATACAACGATACTTGTATTTTTTTTTAACATCTTTATTTGTATTTATGGGCAAAATGTACTTTTAAAATATACACAAGCTGTTCAAGAAGGGAAGAAGAAGAATATGGAAAGAGAAATAGAAGTAATTTCTTTTCTGTTGTTATGCGATGATATTTTGTTATGATAGTGTTTTGACGATGTGAGTTTAGTTGTCATAGCAACAAAAGTAAATAAATATAAAAACGAAGAATCCATCTCGTGAAAACTGTATGTACAATTTTTAAAAAGTGTGTAAATGTTTAACTGTTACATACTACAACAAAAAAAGGTTATATTATAATGCAGTGTTTAGATGTATTTCGGTAAATCAGTAACCTTGATTATATAAATATACAAACTGCGGACCTTACGTTACAAAAAATTGGCGTTATCTATACCAGGATTTCGTCATAGATACGAGCTATGATTAAAAGTGAAAGCAATATTTTCTTCTCAATATTAATGTGAACGTTAAAAGCAAAAACATTGCTCTGTAGATTGTTTGTTCCAATAAGTAATTACATATACCATAATTCTTTTAGATGTTGTTCTTAGCAGGCAACGCTATGCTAGTAGGTAGCGCTTCCATGGTCAACTTGACAATTTTTAGTAACCCTTGGTTTTTTAAGTTAGAAAAATGAAGTTTAAAATTCGTTGGGATCTCTTGTTTTGACAATCGCAGAAACTCTTACGTCCATCAAAACAAGAACAGTCTGGATATGTTTAGTTTGTCTTGTCAGTGTTTGTAATAATTGAAACATTCTGAACGTTGATCAAGTTCTTTCCCATATATGTAGGATCTTAAATACAGAGGTTGTTCAGTCTACATTTGGCCAATTTCGACTTACCTAAACATTTAGAAGAATCCATGGCGCCAGGTCCGTAAGTGCTCAATGTATTTCCCTTGGTTCCTAACAATAGCCTGACAGCGTAGTTTCCACTGTAATAGGCTTCTCTGAAGAACTGGGAGGGGAATATTGTCCCATTCCCTTTGCACAGCTTTCCAAAGTTCTTCCAAAGTTGTCACACGCCCTTATCCCAAAACCCGCTTCAGCAATCGAAACCCACAATAGTCCATAGGACTTGCATCTGGAGATTTAACAGGTACCTCATTGAAAGGTATCACATGTATATGACTTGCCTCTTCCATCTCCCTGTAGAATGCAAGGAACGATCGTGAGGTATGTAATGAGGCCTTGTCCATGTGAATGCGCACCAGATTGGCGTCATTTCCGTACATTGTTGGAATCTCATGCTCGTAGATCGGCCGCATGATCTGCTCCTGAAAACAATGCGAATTTATTTTGCAGTTCTTCGCCACTCTACGAATCTTCAGTTTACCTCGATAACAGCAGCCAGTAACGACCATGAACCCTTTTGGGAAGGATTCTTTACAGATTCTTACACAGAAGGAGAACCACCTTCTGAAGTTCTTGGTGTCTTTCTCTCGGTACATGATGGCTCTCGGTTTGCCGCAGTCGGAAAGGTAAATCCATGCTTCATCGAGCGTTACGACGTACATCCACCTTTGTTTTGCCAGATGCTGTTCATACAGCTTCCGCGCGTTACACTTTCGTTCCTTTTGGTGGGGATCCGTGAGAAGAGGCCGCGAGCTTTCATGACTTTTTCCAGCTTGAGTTGATGGTGTAACGTCCGGCTCACAGTCCTCAAAGACACGTCAAGACGATTAACCATCCACCTTTGTGTTGGCGGATTTTCTTGCATTGCCATTTTGCGAAGTTTCCTCTGCATGGTGGAGGTGGCCTTGGTGCATTTCCGCTTCCTAAGCAACTTCGTTGGTGATCCAAATGGTGGAGCTTCGTTGCCCTTGTACTTTTTAATAACATTTTTTTATTCCACTTATTGCAACCATTCTTCTTGCACTGTTTTCTAATGACAGGAACACTAAAGTGGGCGTCATAAAGATCCACAACACAGCCTTCACAAAACCGGCTTAGTTTGGGCGCCATTTTGGTCACAGAGCGGAAACCCACACACTTGGAAACAAATTTAACACAACACTCACAACAATGGTCCTATTTTGTGCGTTATTGTCGTCCGTGCGGGAAAACAACTCCGTTTGCAGGAAGCCACTGCATAACACTGCAGCACGCCACGAGCCAGGTCGGGTGAGTCCATTCTACCCGGGAAGGGGAAGGAACGAAATCGGCCAAACGTAGGCTGAACAACCTCTGTAACTTCAATGGCCTGGCCCTTTCAATGGAATCCCAAACATCAATAAGGTTTTGTCTTGCTTCCCATTCCGCTAATTTATCTTTAAGCGTTTCTTCCTAAATGACCTTTCCTAATTAATCAGGTCTACATGCAAAATCTTCACCATGAATATGATTTCTTTAAACTTTACTCATCCTTGGAATTTGACTGTTCGGTGGTAGAAATGAAATGAAATCTTTGAGTTTTACGTCCCACGGTTATGCCAGTAAGGCTAAAGGAGACGGTGGTGATGAGAAATGAATTAAATGATGGAATGAAGAAAGTGGGAGTAAACGGGAGAACCCGGAGGAAACCCACGCACACGGTGTTTGTCTACCACAAAGTTTACTTGGCACGGTGTTCAGTGGTAGGGTGCTCACCTCTTGTGTAAAGGATCTTTAGTTCTAGCCCAATCCATGTGAGTTAGTAGGGAACACTATTGTATTTGTGGGTTCTTTCGGAGTTCTTCCATTTCTTCCTATATCCTCATTTCTCTACTTCTTCTATAGTAATTCACATTTCATTAATAATTAGTCTCCTTTATGCTAAAGGATATAATCGTGAAATGTAAAGCTAAAGACTTATTTATTTATTTTTTATTTTATTATTCATCTTAATTTGCTTGAGAAAAGCAAAAGAAAATAAAGTTTCTGCTTTTGTAAAAGACAATAATCAAAAGTAGTAGCCACTTCTGTACACAACTCTAATTTATCGCTCTAAGATGATACGTGATGTGTGTACTTCTTGATGCTGTAGTAGATTAGCGGTCGAAAAAGTTAGGAAGCATCTGAGCTACAATACGTTTTTAAATCCTACCATGAGGCGTGAGCTACCAACAAAAGAACTACCAAGTTTTTTTTTTTTTTTTTTTAAATCTTACTTTTGTTTGTTGCCTACAAACTTACATTTCTAGTAAATACGAAATCAAACTATCCAAGTTAGAAAATGTCTAATATACATACGAAAATCATAAAGTGCACAATCCCACTGTGAGATGAGGCTGACAATGGCAGTTGCGCGAGAGAAACAAACAGTTGTCGTCAGCGTCCCCTGTCGTTAACGTCAGCCCAGTAGAGGAATCAAGGTTAGCCAATTGGAGCATTAACGTCATCTATCGAAAATGTCCCCACGAGCTACTACTAGCTCGCGATCAATGGTTTGGTGACCACTGCTGTAGATCGTTCTATGATATATTGTAATTATTACAGATAATATAATTTCAGTTATTTACTTTAAAGGGGGTTGCCACGTTAGAAGAACTTGAGCTGTCATAAAAAAAAATCTTGAAACCCTACCATATTTCACCATGTACACATAGTCTTGAAAGGGTCATAAAACATTTTTTTCCATTTTGCAAGGAGTTGAACAGTGTACAACTTTCTGAGACCTCTTGCTTGCTACCTCCTATCGCCTTCCCACTGACATAAAGGAAAAACTAGTTTCGGCGCTTCCGAAACAACGGATTCTTTTGGACAGGGAGGGGGAGTGGGCCAAATTACACGTTTTTAATTAGGAGGTTCACTGTTTGTCCACTAGAATGCAGTGCTGCATAGGTGGAAATGCCTTCCTTGCTTTCAAGTTGTAATATGTACACAGTAAATAGAAAGATTGGGTTTCAAGATTTTTTTATGACAGCTACAAGTTTTTTTTTTAATAACAAGACAAGACCTCTTTAATTATTTATTTTCTTTTCACTCTTAATCCTCATTAGCATAATTGGTTTCAAACATGGCATTATACAAAAGAACGTACCTTGAGTGGATTTGCCTGAAAATAAAATAAAATAAGTTGAGACTTAAAGAGGATTACAAATACGGCGTTCCTGACATGCATAAATGTAAATAGCCAACTTTTTACTGTTCTTGTGAGAACCTTCGTCAAACATTATCTGTTACAAGTTCATCTGTGAGTGCTCTAGTATTGTATTATTGGAGCATCATTATATATTATTACCTTATAAGCTTTTAAAGATTTTGGTGCTCACTTAGTTCACGAGTTTGTGTCAACGGCGTGCGAGCACCTCTTCCGCGAAACATATGTATAATAGTGGGCGAAAAACTAAATCCTCTAATAGAGACAAGAGATCATTGAAACGGATTCCTATCACAAAGACAGCTGCTATAGAAATAACCGGAAAACTCAATTTCTACCTAAAGAACCACGCTTCCAAGAAAATTTCCAGCAGGAATTGCACAAAATGAATATTCATGGCAGGGCTGCTATTGCAAAGCTCTTGTAACAACGGTGAATTGCACAAACAGTGTACAGAGAGGCCACAAGAACTGGATTGCTGAGTTGAAAACATGTGAAATAATCAGCCTAAATCTTTACTTTATTTCCAACAGAAGAACAGGTTACATTTCGTAAACACAACTGAAGCCCATAGTCCTCCCAGCTGTCAAGCACGGAGGCAGTTCTATCGCAGTGTGGGTGATCATATCCTAGTATTTGCAGGTCCCACTGTTCCCATGCACTTACTGCCAAGGCCTTGAGTCTTCTTCGGGGGATCCCGTCCATCCGATGGTGTAGATCTTGTTTCCTACAGATGATGGAACTTACTTGTATGACATGGCTCCGAAAGTTCAAACTTAGTTTGAAGAGCATCAACACGAACTAAAATATCTTCCTTGGTTTCCACAATTACCGGCTTTGAACATGAGTAAGACTTGTGGTCCGTTTTGGAAAACATAATAAATTTCCTCCACCATCACCTCTGAAGGAACTACAGCAAGTTTTGCACGACAAGTGTACAACATCCAACTAAACACAATCCAGGATCAGTAAGCTTCCATTTTTAGATTAATCCAAACTACTTTGAACCCTTGCGGTTCTAGAAGATATTAGATATGATATTCCCTCTTTTCCTGAGTGTTCACATTATTTTGTCTACTTCTATATATTTTCCATATATGTGTGTACTGATAATACACGCATGAAATAGAAATTTGTAAAACCATCCTTAAACTTTTCTTCCCCCAACAAAGTTTTCCTCCTACATGTTTGTAGCTACACACAGGAAACAGTTGCATTCATTCAAAGAAACAACTATTATAATTTTTTTCAATTTTATTATGATTGATGTAGTAACTGATTCTTCTAGTATTACTATTATTAATTTTGTATTTTATTATTATTACTATTTCATGAAATAGGTATCAGGTAAAAATTATACTGACAAATATCCTTAAATGAAATGAAATGGAATCTTTGAGTTTTACTTCCCACTGTTATGCCGTCTAGGCTAAAGAAGACGGTGATGATTAAATAATGAATGAAATGGTAGAATGAAGAAAGTGGGAGGAAACGGGAAAACTCCGAGAAAACCCACGCACCCGGTGTTTGTCTCAAATATCCTTAATAAATTAAAGAAATATATTAGATTTAAGGAAGGAACACATTTAGGAACATTATTCATGTCTTATAGAACAACTTACTTAGCCAAGTTAAATGTTTCATTTGATTAGAACTTTGACAATAGTTCACACTTTGTAAAGCAAACATTTCAGAAAACGGATTCTCTGAAACATGAGCTAGAAATTATATACCTTTTTCTTATGAAATTGAGTACTAGAAAAACAAACATAAATAGGGTAAATAAAATAAAGATTGAGTTATTGTTATTAAAAAATAGAAGCTCTAGCAATAATTAAACAAAACAGTGTTTCAAATATAATGTAATAGGCCCTATATTAAATTTCCTACATTGATGATAACCAAGGGAGATGTGCTATTGAAGTTTCAGCCTCCAGACCTTTAATTCTCTTATCAGCACTGACTTCAACTGTTTATGGAAAAGCTCTTCTAGATTGAATTCAACGTTTAAATAAAAGAACTGGAGAGGTGAGTTCTCTTTGAACCAGATTTTGTAAAGCGTCTACAACGATTTTGTTCATATTTCATAACTAAGCATAAACCAATTCTTTCTCAAGATTCCAGAAAGAGTAGTTTACTTAATACATTTCTTAGTGTTAGAACGTAACAAAATGCGTTCTTCTTCTTTCAGATTAAGATAGTGCTCACAGTGACTCTAGTAATAATCACCAGTGGAGAATTGAAGTCTGATGCAGCGCTCAAACGACGATCCTTGACTAATTCAGTGATCAAAGGTTAGTATTATTTACTTGATAATATTACTTTATTTTTAAAAAGAAAAAACAAAGTACTTTCTTTAAGAACAATCTAATAGAGTTGAATAGAGTAAAGATGTTGTGTTATCACAATTTCAACAAAGCTCATGAGGAAAGTAAAAGCACAAGAGTAGCAGGAAAAACATGCTAGTGTTCCATGCAATATTTCATCATCGTGACTAATACAGAAAATATATAAAAATGTAATTTTGCATATTGTAATTACTGAATAGACGCGACTATTTTAGGGATGAACATTGTGCTCTGATTCATTTCCATACAGTGGAATTTTGACGAGGCAATTTAACAGCTTAACCTGAGGGAAGGCGTATTACACTCAAACAAAATAAATACAATCAGTCTTCTCAATTATAGAGATTCCACTGCAAATTTTCAAGCTACTTCCAATGTCCAAACGAGGCCGTACGAGTTGCAGCATTACTGTGGAAGACCAAGAGGTGACCAAGCCAAATATGGTGAAGAAAACCCACAATATAGTATTGGATGACCGTCGGCCAAAAGTACGCGAGCTAAGAAACACGGTGGGCATTTCAAAAAGTGCTGTACATCGCATATTGACTGAAAATGTGAATATGAGAAAGCTGTGCGCGAGATGGGTGCAACATTTGTTCACAATGGAACAAAAACAGCGTCGTGAGGATGTTTCAATCGAGAGCTTTGCGATGTTTCACAGCAATAAAGCCAAGTTTTTGAGTCGATACATAACAATGGTTCGAACCGATACATGACCACACCTGAGACGAAAGATCAGTCAAAACAATGGACTGAAAGAGAAGAATCGCGTCCAAAGAAGGTGAAGCCAGTTTCATCTGCTGGCAAGCGCATGGGGTAATTTTCATTGATTATTGGGAAAACAATCAACGGCTAGTATTATGCAAGCTTAAACTTATTGCAGCGTTTGAGTGATGAAATCAAGAAAAAACGGCAGCCTTTGGTGAAAAAGAAAGTGTTGTTTCATGAAGAGAATGCACCAGTTCACACATCCGTTATTGCGATGGCCACAATCAATGAGTTAAATTTTGAATTGCTTCCTCACGCATTCTATTCGCCAAATTTAGCCCCTTAGGATTATTTTCTTTCCAAATTTGAAGAAATGGCTCGGTGATAAAATATTTGCCAACAATAAAGAGACGGAGTCTGCGGTTAATGGGTATTTTGAGGAGCTCGACGGTTCACACTATAAACAGGATATCAAAGCTATTGAACACCGATGGAAAAAGTGTATCGAGCTTAAAAAAAAAAAAAAAAGACTATGTTGAGAAATAAAAATAGCTTTTCCCTTTGTGTGTGTGTGTTTTCTTTGTTAGATCGGGTACTTTTGGAACTATCCTCGTATTTCAAATAATTAAATTGAGAAGTCTAAGATAGATAGCGAACAGCATTCGAAAAAGAAATACAAATTATTATGTAATGCAGAATTGGTTAAAAAGCCTATGGGAACGAAACTATTAGGAAGACCCAGAAGATAGGAAAACAATATATGAACAAGCAAGATCTCAGGAACTTATACAGTAACAATGATGATAAAATTGACTGTTTCTGCGGTTACAAAATTTGAGTTACCAAAATTTTAGATAAAATATTACTATTGCAAATATAATAAGAAAATTTTAATGTTCTATAGAACCAAGTTACCTTTAAATATTGGTACAAAAGCTGCAGAAATATATATACTATTAGTGAAATTTATATTATAAAGAAACTACTGTCCCAATAGGAATGCAGACATGGTAGGATCGGATACAAGTAGTTTTTTTTTTTTTTTTTTCTAATCGGAAATGAATTACTATGAGATAAATCACTTGTATCTTAAATTTAAGTATTGGAAATTTAAGAATTCACACAAAAAAGTCCATTAATAATATCTGATACGACTAGCTATCTACGGAAGAACAATAGTTTGTGTGACCATTCAGTGTAATTATAAGGCTATTAAGGTGAGCACTGTATGTTTTTTGAACAACCTGCATAATTTGTTCGAGATTTCATGGGCACAATTTTGGATTACAACCATGGGTGCCCGAAGAAAATTTTCTACAGGAGAACATCTCCCTTGTTGTTATATTACGTTTGGTATTTTTATTTGTATTTTAAAAATCTGAAGAAATTTAAGTTATTTTCGTGAGACCAGCCCCCTTCGGTCGCCCATGATTACTACCAACTATCTCTCCTTGTTGTGCACTAATGTTGAACCAGCTCCGTAAATTCCTACTGGTTATTTTTAAATGTTTTTCATATATCCCAATATTGAAGAACTGCAGTAGCAACTAACGAATCTGCCCAAAGTTGGTACTCAAGAAAAAGAAATGATAGTAGAAGAGTGAGGTAGTGATTCCAACATAGTGCCGGGGGTCATCACGAATGTTACACACATGTAGCACTCTCCTTAATAGCAAGTTTAATCAGTGAGGAAAAACACAAGCAACCACTCGGGAAAACAAAGTCGTGACGATTTTGAACGTCTGGCTGGAGCATGGCATAACATTCACGATAGATCTTGGCGTATCTGGGCGATTGTCGTTGACAGAACCTGGCTGTCCCACAATATCCACATGTGCTCAATACGGTTAGATCCGAGACCTGGCAGGCCAAGTTACAAAAAAATATGCCGAGTAGAGCATGCTGGGTTGCCTTGGCGGTATGGAGATGAGCGTTACTCTGCTGAAAGATTGGAATCCACAAATTGTTTAGACAGGATCAGAGGAAAATATTCCCATTTACTTTTATGCCTTCGGACATGCACGCAACCATTAGAGTATTCGTGAACAACCCCGTACAGTAACCTCACCACTGTAGTCTCTACAGACACCACCGAAGATATTGGCGATGAGCAGGAGATAGGGCTAATTGTGAAAGGAAGGCGAAAATCTAGATCTGCTACAAACAATTAATTGTTTAGTGTCCGTGCACTCACCATGGTGACCCTGACTGCACTGGAAGTCACCATTCTGTCAGTTTGGGCATTCGAATGATCATTTTATTCAGGTGCTCTCCGGTGTGATGCGGGCACGTTTGCCACAGAAGCTCTTTTTCTCCGATTCTGGTGTACACACATCACAAGTAAACTACTGAGATGTCACGATCTACTTGGGCAGTAATTCTCTGGAATGGAATGGCTATTTACGAAACATACAATTCGTAAATGGGACTTCATTTGTTATGAGTAAAATAATATAACAAGTGAGTTTCGTTTTATAGTGTGAAACTACGGTAGACTTTCAAACTATATATTACATCTGTAACTTCTGGTTTCAATAGAGGAATAAGATCAAAGATAGAACCTCTTCCTCGAACGCTGAATCCATATTAAAAAGGGATTACTATCTATCCCTTACTGTTTTTGCCCAATGAAGATCAATATTGAATCTGAAAATGTTTAATTTCTCCACTTGTAGTTTGGATAAAGAGATAATAGAGAAGATGAAATATAAGCTGGGAGCCTGAATCGATTTTTAAAAAAATGCTATCTTTTACCGTCTTTTGCTCCATGGAGATCATACTGAACCGAAAGTATTCGTAAATTTCTGCCACCTCCAGGTATCTTTTCTTCAGACGCTAAGTCGATTCGCTTGTCGTTATCTGTTACCGTTTGTGTTCTATGAACAACCTTGAAACCAGAAATCGTTAATTTCCATCGCTTCCGGTTAATTTACACAGATTCTGTTCAATACATATGCACATCATAGTTTAGATATCTAAAAAACGATAATATGTACATCGACCTACAGTATATATAATACTTTTGAGATTTTACTTTTTGCGTAGCAAACCGCGAAATAATTTTAAATTTGCATACAATTTATTATTTTTCTATCGCATTTTCTGCAGCGAAGGAAAAGAGTTATTATCATGGGCACCCGAGGCTGGGGACAAAGGAGGCATTGCCTCCCTCCGAATTTTCGAAAGGAATTTATTTCTTCGAAATACATGTCAAAATATGTTAGATTTGCTTATTCACCTACTACAGCATTTAATACATTTTCTGTAGTTAATAGTTATTCAATGTGCACAAATAATAATTGTTTTACATGAAGTATTATGTGCATCAAGGTCTGTATTTGCGATTTCATTTGTGGGTTCGTCTTCCTACCCCCTTCAGGAAAATATCCTGCAGACGTTTCTAGTTATCATTATTATAGCTTTTATATAAGCGTTAAATCATTGGAAGATGCTGTAATTAGTAATCCTAATACCAATAATTTACAATTTCAGTAACATATGTAAGTGGCATTATTGAAACAATATGCAAGTATCTTTAGCATGTTCAGGATTATACAACGTTGCTAACTACATAATTAAAGCATGTTCTAAAGAACTAGCTCCAATTTTGACGAAAATGTATTACATCTCATTAAAAACTGGAATTTTTCCATTTATATATGGGAGTATGTTCATGTGGTACCAGTTTATAAAAATAAGGATGCATTGAATCCAAACAATTACAAGCCAACATCCTCACTGAGTGTATTCTCCAAGTCTCTGAAATTATTATTCATAAACATTTACTTTTTAATGTAAAAAGTGTTTTGCATGAACCATACCATGGCTTTTTATAAAGGTTAATCCATTAAATAATCTGTAAATAATCCATTGTAAAATAACTGATTATATCTACTACGCTTTGAACATGTGTCGCCAACAGATGTTATATACATTGACACAAGTAAAGCCTTTGAATTAGGAGATCGTAGACTACCAAGAAATAATCAAACATAATGGCTCGTAGAACATACCAAATTACAATTGAAACCCACTTGACAGACTCATCCACTATCATCAATGGAATTCCTCAAGGTTATCCATTGTAACAATTACTTTTTTTTCAATTTTTATTAACGACATACCAATAGCTTTAAGTCATTCTAATATTTTACTCTGTGCTGATAACATCAAGCTTCTCAGAATAGTAAATAGTAATCAGGATAATAATATGTTAAAATAACTTAAATAGAATTATTGTATGGTGTAAAGATAATGGAATGAACATCAATTATTTAAAAACTAAGTGTATGACTTATAGCAACAAACTTTAATACTATTTTAATCAGTATGAGATAGAAGATAAAATATTGCAAGACGTTGATATCATAATGTATCTAGGAGTAATGTTCGACAGAAAAATATTGCAGAAAGTTGATATCTTGAGGTTTCTGAAAGTAATGTATCACAGTTATTTATGTTTTAATGATCACATACTGAACATATATCTAACAAAGCGAAGAGAATGATTGACTATCTGTAAAATCAATGTCCTTCATTTCGTCAACCAGATGCATGTATATTTTATACAAACTGATGGTTAGATCTAAATTAGAATATGTATCAATTATTCGGAACATTTCATTTTAACACTGATACCCAAATGGAAATGCAACAAAATCTGATAGGCAGAGTGGGGACGAATCGAATCGTTGTCTTCCACGTATCAGTCTTTGGTCAGCGAACAAAGGATTTCTCAACTACCCTTTAAATAACCAGATGGATTCTGATAATTATTTTATCGAGTGAACCAACTATTCTGTAGATATTTCGAATTAAGTATCTTTGAAGTTTTAAAGAAGGAGTAAGAAAAGGAAGGTCCCTGAAAAGTGCGAAATTCAAGTTCCTGTACATACTAGCATCTAGAAGTGCTTGTTATTCCACTATTGTTTTGTGAAGTGAAATCTTTAAGTTCGATGTCCTACGGCTGTGCCCTTTAGGCTAAAGGACAAATGATTAATGAAAGTGAATAATGAATTGATGGAACGAGGATGTAGGGAGAACGGAAGAACCCCAAAAAACCCATGGATGTGATGTTGTCCACCACAAGCTCATTTGACTTGGTATTAAGCAATGTTCCCCGAGTACCAAAGATGAGCATTCTACCACTGATCCACTGTGCCTCCTCACCATTGTTTTGTATCTGCAGTTAAAAAAGTGAAAAACAATAATTTGCATTGTAGTTGGTTATGTTTCCTCGTAAAGACATTCAACAGATTAAAAAAAATAAACTGATGTTCTGAATGTCTAAGCGATCAAGTAACCGTCGTCAAACAAGAGACCTTGGTTCCGATTCTCTGCTAATTGAACGATAACACTTTTTTCCAATTCATTTCTACCGTCTAATGTCCAACCAGGTTACAATCGTTAGTTCTTATGAAACAACCACAAATTTCCAGATAGGAGTGACTGTCAAATTCTGAATTAGGACATATTTTGGTATTTTTATTCTTGAACAAGTTTAAGTTAGTAAATACATACTCCACACACTACCAAATTATATTGTCCAACTTTGAGTTATGAAATATTTTGGTCATTTTTATCCTTAAAACAATAGCAAATTAGTAAACACATCCTTCACGTATTACTAAATTATATTTTAATATCAAAATTTGATTTAACTTTATTATGAAAAACTATTCTTTGAAGTTAAACTATGTTGTGTGTAGTTGCAAAGCTCCTGAAAATAATCTTGGTTTATAGATGAAATCGAAGGATGATGTTAGTCATTTTCGATTACTAACAGAGAAATGCCATCTTCTACATGAATATTGTCATTTATACTTAATTAGTACTTTAATGGATCTCTTTGTACCCCAACTTGCTCTATACAATTCGTTGCGCCTTTACCGGAGCGCTCTAAAACATGGGTATTTAGGTAGGGGGTATATTAGTTCCTGTGTAATCCCTTGGCCTGATTACGATAAATCCCACAGTTCTCGAGATATGGAGCTTTAAAGTTTATTTTCCGCCGTTTTCGGGAACTTATAGCCTTTGAAGAAGGCATTTTCCGCCCTATGTTTACTAGATATTTTTTTCGAGGTCTCCCACAAGACAATTTCCGCTATGTCATTATTTCAGCATAGGTATATCTATATCTATATCTATATCTATATCTATATCTATATCTATATCTATATCTATATCTATATCTATATCTATATCTATATCTATATATATCTATCTATATACAGTGGTGCCCCCTCATGTCCATGACGCACCCCCCCTCAATTGTCTATCCGTAGGTGTTCTTCCATGAAAAAATCTTTTCGATTAATTTTTACACCCCCTCAAGCATATTTATATTTTACCTCCCCCCCAAATATTTCAATGACGCAGTTTGCGTCATAGCCCCCCTTTGTGGGCACCCCTGCTATATATTATATATACAGGTGTTACATAAATGTGACAATATTTTGGGGACAGATTTCTCACATCAAAATAAGAAAAATGTTCATATAGACCTGTGCTCAAAAGTGGATAATTTCGGAGTTATAGGGTGCCGAACAAGTGATATAAGTGAACTTGAAAAGTTCATAGCTCCACTACTATGAAACCTATCGTAGTCGGGTCAAGACATCACTGACGAACTGGTATGTGAACTATTTAAATATCCATGTTTAAGAATGATTTAGTACTTGCACACCAATGTTTAGAGAGGTAAGTGGAGAGTGATCAATACTTCCTCCAAACATATTAATATTAAGTCATGTTAGAAAGTCAATTATTATTTATCTATTTTACTATATTAAGTGTTAAAATAATGTAGAATATGATAAAGTGCTGCATTTCAACTATTCTCAGCACGTAAAAATAAAGTTTAACATTAGTATTATTATTATCTTTTAATCTCTCTTTTTAATCTCTAGGCTTTTAACAAACTATAATAGAGGCATATCTTAAACTGTGACTTTATTTTAGAATTTTTAATGTATCTTAGCAGTTGTTTTTATCTTTACTTTCAATTTTTGACGTCTTAGTGTTTTAGGAGTTGACAAAAACTACACTGTCAGAGTTTATCTTAGTATTAATTTATGTTTATAAGTTAATCATTATTTATCTCTTTTACTATATTATAGTGTTGAAATAATGTTGTAGAATATGACAAAGTGCTGTATTTTTGCTGCATTTCTATTGTTCTCAGCACTTAAAATTAAGTTTATTATTATTATTATTATTATTATTATTATTATTATTATTATTATTATTATTATTATTATTATTATTATTATTATTATTATTATTATTATTATTATTATTATTATTATTATAGGTTGTAATGTTACATTACCTGCTGATACGCCAAATTCACAAGAAAATTTGAAAAAACTGTCACTTATCCTGAAGCAAAAGATAACTCCAGCATTAAAAAAAGAAGAACCTATGTTTACATCGAATTCCGAAATAAATCTTCAGGGCTCAGAAGTATATGCTGTTTATGCTGAACTTCCAACAGAAAATACGATTGTCGATTCTGAAGGAACAGAATCAGAGACTACAATGAATTACCTTAAGAAAACAGCATCTGGCATTGGAATAAAAAATGATTTGGTATTTCGACCAACAAACAATAATAATGATAATAATACAATACGACATCCAAGAAACTATGTTTATCTAAGTAGAAATGCTTCAGGCAGCCACGGTAATACAGATGAAGTTACTGTGCCATATGATAGTGCATCAGTGAATGATAAAGAATTTCAGTTTGGTAGAAATTATGAAACTACCTTAAAGTCGAATGAAGACTTCCCATCTAGGTGGAATGTCAATGAAAACACAGACACAGATCCATCTCTAACCGGGAAAAACAAATACACCGAAGAATCTGTCACTTCCTCAGTTATAAACTTACAAGGAGAATCGGCATGGTCTACCAGAAAATCTAACCTAACGAATGGAAATATTTCCGAGGCAGAGAAAAAAGATCTGGAGATGAAAATATTTAAGATAGGAGGATATCTGAGAAACAGTGAAATCCCTTTGGACTACCAGGAAACAAACAACAGCAACGAGAACCCCTGTAATACAAATCACAGATGCGATTACAATCAACCACTGAAATCAGCTTCATCAATGGACACAGAAAATACTCATCAAGATACTACAACTACACAAACGTACACTGAATCATGGGTTACTTATCCTTCCCCTGTTCATGATGTATCTCCGGTTCAGTTTCCCTCCAATGCCAATAGTTTAAAATCTGAGACAGTAACCTCCGAAAGTGTTACTCCTCTAACTACAATTTCTAGTATACCAGTTTCTACTGTAACTATTAAAAATATGCACCCTGAAAACGAACAATCAGCGGTTAAGACAAATGTTTACCCCTCATCAACTGTGACACCAAAAGATCCTTCTCCGACTATGGGTTCAAGCATCAATCGTGCTCATACAAGCACAGCAGCTCCCATTGTCACTTCTACAGCTGCTAGCAGGAACAGACAACGCACTCGAAACACTCGCAATCGTGGAAGAGGAGGATCTAAAACATCTACAACTACAACCACCACTACTACTACAACTACTACAACGCAAGTTCCAGTGACAATCGCAAATTTTACAGAATTTTTCACAAACATTATAACTCCATATGATTACGGATATAGGAATTCATATGTCTACCACTCCCCATACTCAACTAGTGGAACAACCCTATCAAAGGGAAAAGCTCCCATAGATGATCATTATTATCATGATCACTATCATGACTTTGGACCTACCAAAGACTACTATTACAAATCACCTTACACAACATACGAGGTAACTGAACCATATGCGGAAGAAGACAGAAGCAAAAACAGGAATTCCAGAAGATTATCCACTCCACGATATTACGAAGATGAATATGATGAATATGAAGAAACGCTGGATAATCCGTTACCTGCTCCTGTAGAAAGACCTCAAAGAAATCAACGAATAGCACCATCTCGGTTTAGACAAACAGAGAACCCAGATAGAGAAGAACACATAGTAGAGACAAGTATATCACCAATAAGAAACAGACGTGTGAATTCAAAAGAAAGAAGAGGAAAAGAGGATCTTACCACCAATCAAAATTTCAAAAGAAATGAAAAACAAAAGTCTGCTCGTATAAGTACTCGTGGAAGAAATTCAGCAGCTAACAGACAGTCAAAATCTACGAACAGACAAAACTTGAGCAACAGAGGAAGGTCTAGAAATAGCAGAAACCAAAGAATTGCTGAAAGTGCAAAGAAGCAAAATCAAATAACAAAGCACAAGCAGCAAACTCGTGGAAAACAGAGAGGACCAAAGAAAAATACCAACACCAACAAGAGAGGAAAAGAGAACATCAATATTATCAATAATAGAAGGACAAACAATAAGAAAATACATAAAGTTCAAGAACCTAATGAAGAACAAGAAGATGATATAAAGACATATAGGGAAAAGGACCAAGTGCCAATACCTAAACAGTACAATAATCAACATAACCAAAGGAGCAATGATAATGATATTGAAGATAAAAATGAAGATTACGATTATTATTATGATGATAATAATGATTCTGCATATGATGAACAGAGAAGAAAGGAAAATCATGTAGACAGAAAGCATTTAAATAAACCTCTTAGGAGAGCTCTTCCAACAAAACCAATTGAAAAGCGGCGGATGGATCGTAAAGACAGAACCACATCTACTACTGATTTGCCAGTACCAAGGAAAAACGAATCTAGGCGCCGACCCCCACCTCCACCTCCACAAGACTATGAAGAGGATTACGATTATGAGACGGTTACAAGACCTCCCCCACGCCGTAGACACAAAAAGAAACCATCTCCTCCTCCTGTCTCACAAAGCAGAAGAAAATACGAAGATTATCCCGAGTACAGCGATCAAGAAAGACAAAGAGATTATGACTATGATGACGATGGAAGAGCTTCCGAACGTGAACAATCCCGTCACCCAGTTCGGGATGAAGCAAAAGGAGAAGTAGATGAATATATCAGGGACCTCCAAAAGTCTATTAGGGAAGGTAAAGTATTCTTTTTCTATTATTCATAATGTACTGCTTTACATTAGTTGTTTTTCTCTTTCGTCTGTTCAATGTATAATGATAGCTTAATGTACCTCAAGGGAGAGGAGTAAGGAAGACTATCTATACACGTCCATGTGTAACTTTCTCATTGTAAAGTACAATCAAGTGCCATAGTTGTAGTTTTATTCAGTGTCAATTTGAAACTCAAGAGAGGCCTACAGCACCAAATCCTCCTTAGATTCATTTTTATATATCCGTGACGCCATGTTGTGTGTGTATGTGTTTATATGCATTAATCATATATGTGTGTGTTTGTCACTACATATCTTATATAGAATCGAAGTAACACCGACAGTGCCTCCGTGTATTCCGCATGTATTCTTACCTTGACACGATGGTGCGAAGCGGTAACTCATTTCCGCAATCTATGGCGGAATATTTGCGAGTCAGCAGCATGGTCTCGCTATTGTCGATTGACAGCAAACGAAAGTGTATTTATTAAATTTTATAACTGCTTCCATGGTGCAACTTAAAATCAAAGAGTTGAATAGTATAATTAGGTTAGAAGGAAGTACATATTTAAACTGTGGAATTTGTTGAAGGATCCGATTCTTTAGGGATTCAGTATTCAATGAGCGAGCCTATAAAGGCGACAATAGGAATTTCTTATGCACCATTTGTGTATGTGCACCGGTGTGAGCTGCCAAATGGGCTATAAGTCGGAAATCAAGTACTGTAAGATGACAGAGACTTACTCGTGGTATATATATAAAAAAACCTAACCAATAGAAAGTCATGCAGACAAAAAGTCATATATTTTAGATGACAAAGTAAAGTAATTACAGATCAAGGAGGTACTGAGTAGGATAAATAATACTATCCATTCAAAATGTTCAAGTTTGCACTGAATTAAATAATCAGTCCAAGTTATGTTCAAGTTGTTGTTTTTAAAAATATATATATATATATATATTCCTTCCCCTATTTTTTCTAGGTACATTCTGAGTTTTACAGAGTAGAAGGACTGGTCCACAGTAAAATAGGCATCAGAAACGAAATAGATTCAAAGGGTAACAGCTAACAGATGACCTTTAATCAGTAAACTGTCCTAACACTTATTTTTCACATTTTCCATCCAATTTGTTGGTTACTAAAGAGTACAAGTCAAACTCTAATTTATATACGAGAGCAAACATTTTATTTTTAAAAATCATGGTGGCAGGCACGTAGCCAGGTTTTCGTGAAGGAGGGAGGAGATCCGTGACATGAAATACTGTGGTCATCATACCAGGGGCTCGATCATTCTAAACTATGTTACTGGAATATATACCGGTATTGGTTCGTTTAGCAAGGATTTCGTAACGAGGGGGGGGGGGCAGTAACATGAAATTCTGAAGGCCCAGGAGCTCGATTAATCTAAACTAATTTACTATCAACATATATTGGTTTGTTAGGACAACAAAATGAGGATATGTTGGCAAGTATTTCAATAACAAACTATGAAGAAATCTCGAGTAAAATAATAATTTAAAAAATATTGAAAAAGATTATACAATATTTACGCCCTTCCTCTGTTTATTCAAATATAACAATTTTCCTTTCATTATGACCTCAACTATTATAAAAAGTACATATTCACTATTATAAAAAGTATATACTCAATAATGTCTTGTAAAATATTTTACAATATCTGCGTTCCTTTCTCTGTTGAATCAAATGTTAATAGAACTTTCTTTCCCCATAAATTTTTGTTTTTATTATTCCCTCAACTACTGTCTGTTCCAAATGACAGGTTAAAGGAGCAGTAGAAAATTGTTTTTAAAATAATGTGTTTGATACTGCAAGGATGCGATGACGAAAAATTGTGATAAAAAATGTCCACGCTGTTACAGAACGGCACTATGCTTTCCGAAGCTTGAAATCTACCTGACTAGAGATTCTGAAAAATCGTTAACTTTTTTAGAAATTTCAAATTCCCTGACTCTTCCAGGATATCTCGCTCACTTCGCCACCATGTATTGCAAGCAATACAAATCTCCTCATAAAAAGAGTAACCAAAAGCTTCCTGTAGTTTATTTTTAACTCTGATTCTTCTTTTTCTCATTTCATTTCGTTTCATCCTTCCTTATTTTTTTCATTTCTGGTCTCGAAGGGGGGGAGGGTCCGGACCTCCCGGACCCCCGCCCTGGCTACGTGCCTGATGGCGGTAACAAGTACAGGTAGTCATTTCGGAACAGATGTGATGTTTCTTTCAGTTAGTGAAAGGCAGTGAGTAAAGTTATACCATAAGGAAATCGATTCACAAGACACATAGAAAACACATGTCATAATCCACGAAAAGTCCGAATATTTTCACGAAAGTTACTTTTTTTTTCGTTGAGGGAAAAATCCATCCCTTAGTCTTGTCCGATGTCAATTCTAAACAATACGAATAATTCTTAAGGTTTAAAAAAAAGTTAAAAAAAGAAATCGGAAAATCTGCCATTGACAGCACGGAAAATGCTTTTAATTGGAAGTGGGCAAATTCGCCTCTTATCTTAAGTAGAGTAGTAAGATTGATTCCTGAACCCTCTTCTATCAAAATCAAATAAATTTTACGATATTAATCGTGAAAAACAGTTTACTTATCACGTCTTGTACACGTATAGGAAAACTTTCAAGTTTCGGTTCATTTTCTTCCCTTCTCTTTCTGTACTTGATGAATTTTAAATCTAAATAGTAGGTCTAATTCGAAAAAAATAAAGACAATATACACACCAAATTTAATCAAAGTAGGACAACTTTTATAAGTTACTGTGAAACAAACAATCATGCAAGTACTCAAATGCTCATCCTTTTGAATACTTGAAGCTCACTTAAATTTATGTTTTGAACTAGATGCGCTGTACACAGTAGAAACGAGTGGATCTTTATCAAGTTAGAGGAGCTTCACCACTTTATCTTCGACCAATTTCAACTCCGACCATCAGAATTTATTTTTAAGGCTCAAGAGAAACGCACGATTCTTCACGAAATTCATTTTTCTTTCTTTTTAACTCATAATGAAACAATTTCTTAAAGCTGGGGTGAATTACTTCCTTGTCTCTGCCTAATTACAACCTCAAGTAATATGTTCTTTTGTTCAAACATAAAGATCGAAGAAAGTACATACCATATTTAATGATATTTTGTTTTTATTTTTAAGAAATGTCGGTAAACATGTTTTTAAAGTATAGGATTAATTCTTTTCCTTGCCCTTGAGGGATTTCAGTCTCAAGGAATAGGTTCCAGAAGCCTAGAAGCAGAAGGAAGCATACATGAGTACGCCATGATTCATGAAAAGCCGATTTTATAGGAAAGTTATCGTTAAACATGTTTTTAAGATATGGTGAATTCACCTGCTGCACTCACCTTAATATACTGTGACTAAATATGAATACTTGGGGAAAAGTACGAAAAACCCTTTATCGTCTTCATAAACATTCATCTTCAGTCGTAGCATGCTGGGGGAAGAGGGTGGAGGCACTTGCCAAAAGAGAAGACTATCATTTTCTCATCTCCTCATAATACTATCAACAACAAACAACGTAATAATATTGCAATGAAAAATTTCCCGACACTTGCAAATGTACTCAATCACTTTAAATACTTCGAAAAATCAACTTGGGAAAACTAGATAATTACCGATCTTGTTGACACCCTTTTCTGTACAGGAAAGAAGAGTAAGAATTAGATAACTTACGTAATAGATTCAACTACATAAATCCCAAACTTAAATTTATAGTAGGAAAAAAACTTATATTCCTTTAGAAACATTTATGGGAATCATAATAAGTTTCGTTATAAACCTTCATCACTTAATCTTTAAAATATCTAACCAGTAACTAATCTAATAACAAATTCCTATAAAATTTTAATATATTATTTCTATTCATTAATTTTACTATAGGTTCGCTAATAAGACTACTACTAATGACTGAAAAGTAGGAATTGTGCAATGGAATATTACAAAATAATATAAGATTGAATTTCTACTGCCTATCAACTATGTTGAAATAATATTAATAGATTTAGAACTATAATAACATTTACTTAGAGCATTAATAACTATTAATGTTTATTTTGGTATTCACTAAATGCTTACGTTCAAGATAATCGTTTACATTTGTATTAATTATTTATTTATTTTGTAGGTCAAGACAACCATTACAAGCCCTTCGGTTGATAAACAAGAAAAAAAGCATATGTACATCGAAAAGAAAGATTATGGATTTGAAAGGTGAATCGTCACAATCGTCATCATAATTTGTGAGTTTGCTCTTCAAATTAGTTCACTGAGTATCTAGAGCAAAGGTTTTCAACTTAAGCCTGGAGTCAAATGAGATGGAGAACTAACTGTTTATTTCGATAACAGTAATAAATATTATCGAAAAAGTTAATAAAAGCTGTATGAAGCTTTTGCTATCAAGTGTGCAGTTAATTTATTGAACTCTTTTAATATTTCTTTTTCTGATTTCATATTGTGAATCCTTTGATGAATGTCTGAAACAATTGTACATATTTATGATATTTTCCTATTGAGAAGGTAGTTAGATTTGACATTACATACTCAAATTAAAGTATTTAATGTTTTTACACTTGGAGACTAGAGAGGAATGAATTATTGTAATTAATTATGGGGAAAATACATACAAATTATAGTTTTGAAACAAGTGAAGGTAAGGGGATAGATGGATATATTTGGAAATTACATTCTTGTTATATTTTCATATTGTATATAAATATTCGGAAATGTTAAATAAAGAATGAAAAATTGGAATAAACAATTATTTCATTTTAGTCTTAAGAATAATAAAATTATCAAGTCATTATGGCCTACAAACAATCGTCAGTTAATTTCACATAAATGAAAGTTTGAAATTTCATCTATAAATAGGATATTTCCATGCTTCTTATCTGAAGAAAATTTTGAATAATTCTAACAAAGAAACAGATAAGCAGATACAGTGTTTCTTTTGAAATAAATACCTTATCCGCTCTTAGAAGTCAAAATCCCTTAGTCGAGTGCAAATGCCACTAGTCGTGAATATTCATTTTCGAAAGTGTTGAATTCCTCAGAGCTTGATTTTTTTTTTTTTTTTTTTTACTCTGATGCATTTTTTCCTGAACCTGATTTCAAAAAGCAATTCCAATCTAGTATGACGTTTTTCAATATCACCCTCCATTTGCAAGAAACGTGCTTACATATATGTTGCTATTTAATAGTTTTGAAACTATCATGGTGAATCAGACTAAAAAGATTTGCTCCTCTCTTCAGTTAACTGACATCGCTGTGTGTGAGCTAATAAATTTCAGTGTTTGAAAATACTTGTGTAATAACCTGAGTTCCAAAATTTCTAGCAACACTAATGTTTCAGAAGGTTAGTATCTAACTAAGATCGTTTACTGGAAGTACCTGAACAAGTTGGCATCCAGCTTTTGTTTGTGTTGCGTGGAACGAAAATTATGAATAAACAAATAAGTGACCCTCTGTGAAAATTTCTGGTAACGCTCATATCTTGGTAGGCTCATATTTATTTTTTATTTATTTAACAATTACCAGATACAGCTGAGAGGCCATTTTATACTGGATATCTAACAACAACAATAACAATGGAAAGGATTTGGAAAGGTATTGGCCAGGGTCTGTTTAGTAGGTACCATCCTGACATTTGCCTGGTAGGACTGAGGAAAACCCTGGAAAACCCCAGTCAGCATGGTCGGCAGCGGGAATCGAACCCATGACTTCCCGAATGTTAAGCCAACGCTCTACCACTTGAGCTACTTCGCTCGGTTCTACTATCTTAATAATTTAGATCTGTCTTATCGTTTTGTTATGTAAAATGGAACATATAAGAGGTCAAGGAAATAACCATTCTGCGAATTTCTGCAACATCATTGTCTCAGTGAATTTATATCCAGCTAAGAACACTTTTCAGAACAAACTGAACAATTGCATGCCTATCCCATCGTTTCATGTTATCTGGAACAGAAATTTTTTATGAAACAAGGAAATAATACAGAAAGAAGCAAGATACATGTATAACACATTTTTCAAAGTTTATAAAAATGTAACAAATGTTCCATTTCTTGGTAAAACGATTGGTTTATTTTAATGATAATTACTGACATACGCATCTCCAACAGGATTCAATTCTTCAGAACTTGACTTTTCACTCTGATTTTTGTTTGTTTGTTTGTTTAGCATTTGATTTCAGAAACAGAATTGGAGTCTAATATGACATTTTCTACTACTACTCCCTATTTGTAAGAGACATACTTACATATTTTGGGAACAGTCATGTATATCTTTTCGTTGCTTAGACACTCCCTAAGTTCCTTCGCACAATACGTTACTCTCATCACTGATAAGAGGTTATGCTTTGTGCTTGTTTATACAATCTACGAAGTTACGTTACCCTTCTACTTCTTTTCCTTGGAAAAGTCTTCAAAGACTTCGTAACAAATAAATAAATTAAAACAAATTGAAAGGGAAGTTCTGTTGAGGTAATTGCCTCGAACAAAAGAAAGAATAGTAAGAAAGTGTTGAGAACAATGCGTTGATGAATGACTGTTAATGGCAAAGTAAAGATTAAATTTAAAAAGAAAAAAATAATGTGCAATATTCTGTTTATGTTTAAAATTGAAATAGTTTTTGTATGCACTAATTTGATGAATTGTCTTGGATATATATAGTATTAGTATTAGTTTGTGGATTTTATATTAATAGTTTTTTTACATTACCTTTGCATTTGCATTTTAGGAGTCATTTTATAACGTCTTAATAACGTTCTATTTTTAATAACGTGTTTACACTATTTTGTAGTACAACGATAACACATATTTACTACTTTTATTTTATTTAATATGTTGGGCAAAAATGTTATTTTATCTAGAATAGCTACGAGTTAGAAGAAGAAGAAATATTATAAAAAGTGTCATGATTATCTGGACTTGTAAATGTTTTATGTTGCCGCCACTAGAGGTAAATGTTTGTATAAACGTTGTAATCCGGTTGCTATGGTGACCGTTCCCATTACTAAGGTTTTGTTCATAAATTACTTATATAATTCAGAAAGACCCCACATAAGTTAGAAATGTATAGAATTGCTGAGAAGCAACTTTCAATTATTTTGAAATATAGTGTTTCTAAGTGATCAAAATAGTGTCTAATTATTTGAATCATCATCATAGCAAATAGGAACAAATTCTAATAAGTATATACTACGATTAAAATAAGTAAAAATCAATCGAACTGGTGAGTAAGTTTATAGTAGGTACTTGTGGATATGTAGTTAGGCCTAAGCAAGTGAGGTTGTCTTTCGGCTACAACAGAAAGAATCCATGATTGGCTAAGATTGACTCACGAACAGCAACAGAATGGCTTGGGTGTATGCTATATTGGTGAAGTCTCCTGTAAGATATAACGGTTTCAAAACCATTATACATATTTCAACCTGATTTAGTGTTTTGCATTTCTTTTTTCAAGCCCATTTTAAGCTTATTTAAGTTTTATTATTTCGGTTCTTTGTCCTAAGTAATTTATTCTTTGTGTTTATTTATTTCTTATCTGCACCATGATTTTATTTCTGTAATTCCAGCCATTAATCTAATCGGTTTATCTATATTTTTCCTGCTTGTATTTCTAGTGTTACTTCGTATTCTTGTATGTCTTAGTAGATGCTAATGTTTCATAGCCGAATGATTCATTATAAAGCACCAACGTAAATGTTCAAGTTAACGAAAATGGCATAGATGTTGGTGCCTTATTTCTTCTTCTTTTTACTAAAAATGTTCTGTTTTAAAATTTACTGATTATCGTCGTTATTTTCAAGCTTCAGAATTCTATTTTAACGACATTAATTTCGATTATACGCTTTATTAGTAAATAATAATAACTCTTTTAAAAAGCCTGAAGATTTCCTTTGCATGTTATGTTAATTTTTATACTAAGTACTGTGGCATAATCAAATTGTGTGAGCAAATATGTATAGACCCTGACACCGAGAATGCAATTGCATTTGCCTTAGTTAAAAGCTAAACAAATTTATGTTCTGTACCCTGCAGTTTATTGCATGTATTACATGCAGAGAAATATCCGACTTTCTATTTTTTCATTGTATAGCATAACTGATCTTACTCTAACTTCCACTTGCAATGTTGAATTCTGTACTGATTTAATGAAAAAAAAAAAAATGAAATGAAATCTTTGAGTTTTACGTCCCACGGTTATGCCGGTTAGGCTAAGGGAGATGGTTATGATGAGCAATGAATGAAATGGTGGAATGAAGAAAGTGGGAGGAAAGGGGAGAATCCCGAGGAAACCCATGCACACGGTGTTTGTCCACCACAAAGTTTACTTGGCGAAGGCTGGCATCGAACCTGGGACCCCAAGCACTAGAGGTGAACGCTCTACCACTGAGCCACCGCGGCCCCTGTACTGATTTAATGTTGACTGTGTTGTTCGTATTAGCAGTTTTTCTTGCGACATATAATTTTAATGTAACGAAACCGAATTTAAGAAAATGCATAGCTAAGAATATGTATTGAGTTATTATAGATTTCATCAACCAAGTATAATTGATGTTTAGAACATATATTTTGCTCGGCACGAATCAACAGGATCTGTGACTAATTGACAGAAGTAAAATGTATGTTACGAGAATGTATCTTCGCTGTTATAAGTTGTTGTGTTATATTTCATAGTACATTGAATGCTGTAGCTGTGTAAAACGTCATGAATACTTTTATCTGCATCCATGCCTGTAATCTTAATAAAATGTCATCTGCAGGATCGTGAAATACATGTTCGAGGAGTTTTCAATTTCGATGTTTCATGCTGTTCCCGAAATGCTTAAATCTTTGTTTTGTTAAAAAAAAGTTTAGTTTATTTTTAATGTCAAAGTAAGTTACGCAACCTTATGAGAAAAGATTTCTTATAATTATATTGTGCATTTTCTACATTAAGTGCTAGAAGTGACTGTCGTTTTGTTCCTTTCACAAGTGGACACGACAAACTATGATTTTGGAAACTCTTTTCAGTATCTGTGAGGTATGAACACAGCAACACAGTCACGCAACGCAGCAACACATCAACAAATATTGTCTTTCGATTTCGAAATAATGTATGGGTACGTAATGTAAATGGAGTTTTTAAGATAACCTCACAAGAAGATTCTATGAACCAAACAACAATAGTCTCTTCAGGTATCTACGTCTTCAAACAACAGTTGATGGACCTCTCTAACATTATAGAAGTACAATTGCGCAAATCTATGTATGCGCTGGCAATAGAAGAAAATGAGGAATACACATAAAATAGTGCAGAATACAGTGTTCCTTCAACCAGTAACACCTAGTGAATTAGCAAAACTAATTTCTAAGCAAAAGAATAAATAATCAGTAGATTTTGACGATATCCCAATGGTTATATTGAAAAACAGTTCGGCTTATATGGAAGTACCACTTACGCACCTTATAAATCTTTCCTTTACTTCAGGGAAATTCTCCGAAAAGTTGAAGTTAGCTAAAGTTAAGCCAATCCATAAAAAAGATGACAAGCATAAGGTAGATAACTATAGGCCTATAGCCTTACTATCACCTTTCTCAAAAATTATTGAATCAGCAATGCAGCACCATTTGTTACTGTACCTTGAAAAAAATAATATAATAGATATTGCGCAAAACGGGTTCCAACGTAATAAATCAACTGACACAGCAATATACAACTATCTTGATTACATTCGTGAAGGTTTAGATAATAGGGAATATTCCTAGACTTAACGAAAGCGTTTGATCTAGTTTCACATCAAATAATGCTTGAAAAATTAAATAATATTGGTATAAGGGGAATTGTGAATAAGTGGTTCCAAAGCTATTTAGAAGATAGAAGTCCATCAGTGGTAATTGACTATACTAATCAGCAGGGTGCAGTCACCAATTATACATCGGATGTGAAACGAGAAAGATGCAGAGTGCCACAAGGCTCTATTCTAGGGCCAGTTCTCTTCATTATTTTTATAAACGACCTTCCAGCATATGTTAAAACTGTAAAACCAACAATGTTCGCTGATGACACAAGTTTAGCGCTTACTGAGCTCACTGATAGGGAAATGGAAGCCAGTATCAGACAAACCTTAGAGGAACTGAACTCGTGGATTGAGGATAACAAATTAAAATTAAACATTGATAAAACGACAGTAATGCACTTCCATCATTCCCGAAACACTAACGTAAATAATCCAGTCATTTACATTAAAAATAAAAATATAAAAACTGTAAATGAAACTAAATTTTTAGGACTTTGGGTAAATGACACACTGACGTGGGATAAGCACATTAACACACTGCAAAAGAAACTTTGTAAAGTACACTATACATTGAAAAGAGTGAGAATTGCATTCAACATACCAACACTTAAAATAATTTATTATAGTCAATTTGAAACGCTACTTTCATAGGGGATAGTACACTGGGGAACCTCAGCGCAAAGTGAGATAATATTCAAAATACAAAAAAGAGTAATACGAACAATAAAAGGTATTAAATCAAGAGCTTCATGTAGAAAAATATTCAGAGAACTAACAATTCTTCCCCTACCTTGTCTCTACGTCTACATGTTACGGATTGCAATTTTCATAAACAAACATCTTAAATCGACACTTAAGTGCAATAGTGACGTACATACTTACAATACAAGAAAGAAAAGAGATTTTGCTATTCTTACACACAGTATAACATTTTACCAAAAATGCCTTAAGTATACAGGAATATTAATCTACAACAAATTACCTAACAATATAAAAGACTCCAAATCAGATAAAATATTCAAAGACTAACACGATACCTATTGCCACATTGCTTTTATTCTCTTTCTGAATACTTTGAGCGTACACAAGAAACTTGTAAAGCCACAATTAAATGAAAAGCTAGTAACTATAGTTATCATAATAAAGTAGACAACTGTAAATAATACAACAAGTAGATATGTACATAAGAATAGTAATATGTATGTATAGTGATATGAATTAGCAATATATAAGTTAACTGTGTATGCATATAATTTGTGTACTGTGTATCAAACCCTCTGGTTATTTTACAAAAACTCACCTTACAGAAGATGTATGTGTACTAGTAATAAGATGTACGGTATATGATGTATAAGATGTATTAGATGTATTAGATGTATAAGATGATCTTTGTTATTCATCCACAACACAGTGGTCTCTTGAACGCAAAATAAATAAATAGAGATATCTCGGACTGGTTCGAAACTCATCGCACTTTTTGTTTCAACATATTCAGCTTGGACATCAATTAACTATTCTTCCGTTAACAACCTTGGTCGATGGTCGACTGATTCTTGTTGCGTCCACAGAACTATCTGTCTCCAGGAAATTGTCGTACAGCCGTTTGATGGAGGATTTCTTTGGAATATGTTCCTACTTCTCTGTATAGGTTTCTGGATCAAAATATAACTGCTGGTACCAATATACTCTGTTATAATGAATATACTGTACGTTGTTGAAACGTGTATCTCATAGCTGCCCAGTTGTTCAGCATCTATAACAAAACAAAAACAATTAATGAAATTCCCTATAATGCTAAGTGACTTTTTGAACACTCTGCATAACTGCAAATGATTTGGTACATCATGGAAATTAAAAAAATTTTTTCAATTGAAAAAGTTACAATTTGAAATTTTTCGAAATGTTGAAAACTCAATTTTGAATTATTTTATAGTATAGTTCCGAATTGTAAACCGTCTGAAGAGCTGTATTTACGAAAACTAAAAATACTCGTTTATATCCTGTTAAGAATTTGTTCAAATATCATATTAAACGTCGAATTTTTGGTAACTGCTACCAACATTGTGAAGACATATATAACGAAAAAAAAGTTTAGTGGGATAGGATGGATGGGAATTGATTAAAAAGGTTATAACTATATACATTAGCGTATCTATATTCGTAAACACTAAGAGTTTCTTACGATTTCCATATAGTGTTTCTGTAGTATGCAAATCTTAAGTCCTTGTGCTTGTTCGTTTATAGCTTGTAACGACGATGAAGGTGTCGATGAACTTTTGTTCAGAATGTGCATATCGGAATTTAATATTGGTTTCTTCGTTAATGAATAAGGTTTCGTATAAGTTTCTTTCTAAAGCGTCTTAAATATAAATGCAACATAATGGAAAATTTAACAAGGAAAATTTCTATTAGTTTTTCAACATTTCAAACCAGTCTCCAGTTAGATCATTTTTTCATTTCAAAAATGTTGGTATTTTGAAAGTTTTCTTCTTTAATTTTAGAATTATAAGTGCTGCATATAAAATAGTAATGTATAGAATTGCGTTCTTCTCTAATATTCGTACTTTCTTGCTCATACTATTAATTGTAATTGACTCAATATATCATGTAAAATTTCTTTAAAAGAATATATTGAGAGATAGTTACTAGAAATGACAAATAGCTTAAAATACCGCATTATAATTACATGAGATGAAAGAAGAATGCATAAAAATCTCAGATAATAAAATTTCAACACCAATAAAATACCTCACATTTTTTAATATACTTTCGATATTAAAAATAAGCACTGTTGAATATGAGTAATAGCTCTATATTGTCAAACAATTACAAAACTCTAAAGTCAGAAATAAGATTTGAATCCTTACTGAGTGTACTTTTGCTTTACAATAGACTTAGAAATGACATAAAAACAGTCATGATTTATTTCATGCAAAAATGATATCAAGTGAACTGAACCTAAAGGGAATTCTGATGTACGAGTTCAAAATCTTTTTGTTTCCAACTAAAATCACAGTATCTGAAAATGAACTACATATTTCATATATGCATTTTAGGTGTAAGTATTCTTTCGGTATTTCTCGACATTTTGTACGTGAAAGGAACAATTTTATTGTTTTTATATTCCGTTTGAAAAATTATTAATTTACAGTTACGAAATCCAAACTTGGAATAGCACCCACCCACCACTCGGAAACAAAGACAACAGTCATGTCATTCCTCTTATATGATTTACGCTGCATAGAAATGTGTCATATTGGAACAATAACTAATCAAAGTGGTCAAGTATTTTGATTCAAATTCTTCAGTAGGTGGTGCATCAAGAGTAGAGCTCATATGTTTGAAAGAAAGAAACAAATACTCGGCACTTTTGGTTTGAAGAAATTAACATTTTTATTGCTTTTTTTAGTCGACTTTTCCATCAAAATTACACGTAATAAAAGAATCTACTCAGTCCTTAGCTTTTTGTGAGAAGACACTTTCTCCTCGGCATTTTGAAGGCACGTGAAATCATAAAACTAATTTCGTTTGCTAAGGGATTAATATCATCAAGTAAAGCGTGCTTAGTTATACTGTGTCCGCTAGTGACACTATTCTTGCAACAACAATATTGCTAATTGGTGTGACATTTTTATGACTAAAGCTATCGATTTCTTGAATTTATCAGGACGCCGGGACATAAGCTCGTAATAAAGGACAATCTCGTAAGATTCGGGATGTGTATGAACCTTAATCAGGAATCTATTGTACAAAGCAAACGAATAGAAAACCTACAATTATAAAATCACTAACAGTTATCGTACAAAAGAATTACGAGAAACCTAGTGACGACTGCACAACTAAATAACCTGATAATTACAACTAGAATTGAGAAGCTTCAGTGTGCGTATATATAGGTACTGTATCTGCTGTCTTCAGCTTCCTGGAAAATCCACATCACTGATTAACTGGAAACTCCTTCAAGTATAACACGTGGGCGTTTAATAAAATTAGACGCGAAATATTAGTGTTAGCTTCTTCTTCCTTTGCTTAGAATTGTAGATTAGTTTATGGATATTAACGTAAGGCAAATCATGTATAATGAGGTTGATGAATTGCCTTTCTTCAATTATAGGAAATATTTCTTTTTGTTTTGTCCATTAACGTAGCTAACGTATGCTGTATCCCAGTAAAAACTGCCACCCATATCAATGCATCCATCTCTTCTTCAAATTTGCAAAAGGTCCAAGATACAGATACAGAAATATGCTCGTACATGATACGCTACAAACTATACTATATTACCGAAGAGAGTGAAAAGCATGTTCTCGCAACGTCACAAACTGAGTTCAGAGTTCATTTGGAACACAATTAAAACATACCTTTCAATATCATATAGGAGATAAAGAAGAAAGAATTGAATTTTTCCTGTGACGTGCTCGGATTATCAACCAGGTGAAGATATTGACATCTGACGTTTCGAATGCAAACATTTCAATAATTTTCAGGGATTGTGATGAAGAGACCTGAGATGTTGTCATGTGTATATATGATGATTTTAGAGGCGTACGTATGACCCCCTCCGCCACTAAATAGTCACCATACATACATGCCAACGTCTCAGGTCTCTTCATTAGAATCCCTGAAAATTATTGAAATTTTCGCATTCGAAACGTCGGATGTCAATATCTTCATCTGGATTATAGCCCGAGAAGACTTACTAAAAAGGAAATAAAGAATTTACCTATACAGATAACAGGGAATAGACCCATATGCTAGCTATAATATATTATATTGCTTTTTTTCTAATTACTGTGTAAGTTATCACATCGTGATACAAAGGAGCAACCACATAATTTTGAGTATTCCCCTTTGCATGTAAATATCTATTGCGTTCTATTTGTACCTTCAAAAGAAAACAAAGTGTGGAAATATCTGTGTTTTCGATTTCCTTCAATAGAATATTAAAAAGGAGAGACAGTATATATAGTTAGCGTTATGTATACATAGTATCGCAAACTCTCAGACAACGTAATGAAGGTAAAATCAAAAGTAATGATCACTCGTTAAGAGATCATTATATGAATTATTCTAATGTTTAAATTTGTAACAGAATAATTACACCTAGATGTGACGATGAAATGAACAAGTTTTCAGATAAAGCCACAAATTATATTTCTTTCGTGTTAATGTTTTAATATATTACGTACTTTAGCAAGAGATGTTCCTAATAAATTACATTGTTCGAGTTCCTACCATATCTAACTAAATTATTAGAATCTATTCAACTCTATTGCAATAGCTTTTTTAAGAGATATCAGATACAGTTGCGTTCCTTCCTGAAATTATGAATTTATGATAAGTAACTATATGTGATACTATCCATGGTATATTAGAATATTAGAATATATTGAATGATGGTTTATATAACTCATTGTTAGTATAATTCAAACTTTGTTTGTTGAGTACTTTAGACAAGTAAAATATGAATCAAAATTTCGGAGATAATAAAATAAAAGAATATGTCGAATGTTAATTTAGATTATGAATATTCCTCCGTTATAAAAGGAAGTATTAATGTGGAGTTATAACCGGCAGTTGTGGCAAAATAAAACACCCAAAATGACAGGTAAAATGGCAAAATAAATTTCAAAATGGAAGTTTATATTGCAAAAATGTATTTTTACGTCATTAATTTACGAAAAAACTCAACATTGACTGTATTAACCTAAATAGAATTGTAAAGAGCACTAATTAATACCATTGAAGTATCAATAACCAGAAAAAAATCAAATCAAAGAAAAAATAAAATTACAAATCACAAAAATATTAGTATCATAAATATAAAACTATAGAGAAAATATGCTAATAAATACCGTGACGAAAAACTATTTAAAAAAACTCAGTTCTCATTAGGTAAATCCTACATTACGTACATCGGCACTTGAAAAACAAGCGATGTCATTTAACATATAGGTTACTTCTGATATAGGCTATCACAAGTATTTTCTTTAAGTTGTCTTACACAAGTTATATTGCTTGTCTTTAAGATGAATGTGAGGTGTACAAATGATATCAACATCTATTGATACAGTCCCTTCCGTAAGAAACGTTAAATTCCATATATCACTACTGATCTGCGCTCCACGATAGCAGCGAACAATGTGATTTGCATTTCTGGTAAGAAGAAGAATAAAGAAGAAGCAATCGTAAAATGGAAAATATTTTCAATGATCACAATAAATGACATTTGTTCATGACTGCTTGTGAAAAACTAATTCCGTCTGTAAGATTTTTACTGGAAGATTTCGACCATCTAAGTTGTGGCCTTGTTCACCAGGTTAAAATATTTACATGAATATCGAAACACTGAATAAAAACATTTTGAACTTTTAGTGCAAAGATTCATGGTTGGAAAGAGGCTTGTTGTTAAACTCGTTGCTTATGCAGAATAAAAATACGGCATTTTCTAAGTGAAAGAAGTGGCATTTTAACACTACCATCATGAAAGACCTATAGGCACTAACACAACATGATAATCTCTCTTGAGCTATGCTTTTCCTTTTTCCATGTAACTAACTCACTTCACATTAAACTTGTTTGCAAAATAATAATAATAATAATAATAATAATAATAATAATAATAATAATAATAATAATAATAATAATAATAATAATAATAATAATAATAATAATAATAATAATAAATTATCATTTAATAAATTATTATTATAAATTATAAATTTTATAAATTTTATTATTATTATTATTATTATTATTATTATTATTATTATTATTATTATTATTATTATTATTATTATTATTATTATTATTATTATTATTATTATTATTATTATTATTATTTGGCCCCGTGGTTGCTCATTTCTTTTAAGGTCTTTTCCTTTTTTCTGGCCAATTATCATCAATGAGCAACTGTCCCTTCCTCCACGAGGTGGGGCTGGAAACACCGTGAACAGTAAGTCGATGTGCATTAGTATCTCGCAGCAGGGCTCTATGGTGGCTAAGCAGGGTCCTTTCCATCTTCTCTGTTCCTAAGCTTCACAATAATGGTTGGGTCGTGTGGTCTTCAGTGATTTTAGATCCTTTGGCAGGTCGAGAAGCTGTTTTTTTTTTTTTTTTTAACATATTCCTTTTTAGCCGTTTGGAGTCTTTTGTATGTCTGTGTGTGCGTTCATTGTCTTTTATTTATTTTTCTCTTTTCCTTTTCTTAGTGTTATTATGTTTATATTAAATGGCACCTCTAGCAGATGATTGTCCAAAATGTAATCAATGTATATATGGAAAGCAGAAAACTGTTAAATGTAATACTTGTCAGAGAAAATGTCACTCAGCTTGTTTTGAACAAATTAGTAAAAAGGAACATATCCAATTAAGTGAATTTAAATGTAGTGGTTGTGCTCAAAAAGATAATTTTTTTGTTTGTGGTAGTTCAACTAGTGGTAGGCAACTACGTATCTCTGAAAATGAAAAGAGACAAGATGACCAGTTATCTTGCTGTAAGGGTTCTTCTATGGACTTGAAATGATATCAAAATTACTTGAATTTAGTGTAAGCAAGATCAAGAGTGAACTTTTACATTAACTTTTTGAACTTAAAAATGAAATTGTAAGTTTGAGGAAAGAAAACTCTTTGTTGAGAGGTTTGTTAATTGGAGAACAAGTGTACACCCGTAAGATTTCAACTTCTAACCAGGACTTTGAACAAGAATTTACACTGACTCCTAATATCAATGATAAAAATCATTTCCTACATTTAACGGATAATAGTGAAACTGGAAAAGATGAGCAAATATCCTCTAACACCTTCACTCTGGTCTCAAGTAATATCCAAAAATAAACCATTTCAAGCTCTGAGAGCTAACAATTTGCCGATTTCAGATTCTCGGAGAGAACCAAGGAAACTCACCGTTGGCTGTGGCTCAGGTAATTCAAACCGGGTATCTAAATCAAGAAAAAAATCACTGTTTGTAACAAGACTTAACCCGTTAGTTACTAGTGAAGAAGTTGAAGGAATTGTTAAGGAACTCAATGTGAAAGAAGTGGTTTGTACCAGATTGAAGACTAAACATAATTCTTACTCTTCCTTTCATATAGAGGTGAATGAATCAGATTTTTCCCGAATTAACGATCCTAAAGTGTAGCCTACAGGTATTCTCATAGGTCCTTTCTATGGTAGATTGCGAAATTATGGCGAAGTTACTAATCATAATTCTCCTACTAAGCATGATGAACCTAAACCTTAAAATTTGGTATCAAAATGTTCGTGGACTTAGAACTAAAAGTAGTGATTTTGTCTCTTCAATTTCTGTAAATATGATATAATCGCAGTAACAGAAACATGGTTATCCGATATTCATAGAGACTACGATTATTTCCCAGATACCTATACATGTTTTAGAGCCGACAGACTATATAGTGAAGAGTCATGTCAAAGAGGTGGTGGATCTTTGATAGCAATAAGGAAAAACTTCATGGTGAATCGCAGGCCTGATCTTGAACTTATAAGTGAATGTGTGTGGATTGAATTAAAATGTAATACTGGAAAGAATCTCTTAATATCGTGTGTTTATTTTCAACCAACTTTTTCCCCTGTGAATTTTGAAAATTATTTGAACCATATTTCTAGTAGGCTGAATCCTTTGGAAAATGATAAAATACTGATTCTTGGAGATTTCAATATATCCAAAGTTGATCGGTTAAATAATGAACAACTTCCAGGAATACATTATTACTCCAAATTGAAGTTTCAGCAATTTTTTTTTTTTTTTTTTTTGTTTTTTTTAATACTAACTTGTGTGTTGAACCTTCAGTTTCTGCTCTTGATCTTGTTATTACAAATGCTACTTCTATGTCAAGAAAAACTAATCAGTACATGGTGTACCCTGATACTTTTCATTATCCGATTGAAATCATTGTGTTTTTACCTAAAAGTTGTAAAATAAATAAGTTTTCTGAACGTTTTCAATTTGTTAGAGGTGATTATTATGCATTATATCAGCAACTGGCTAAAATAGATTGGTATAATATCTTGTTAAAACCAGATATAAACGAAGCTGTTTTCGATTTTGAAAAAGCAATTATATCAGCTATGCAAACAAATATTCCGAAATCTAGGCCAAGAATATCTAAATATCCTTGTTGGTACTCCAAAAAATCTTTTTCTTTATTAAAAGCAAAGAATTTAGCACACAAAAAGTATAAAATTACACTAAAGCATAAAGACTATTTATTATTTGCTAATTACCGCAAGGCTTTTAAGATTCAATTAAAAGATGACAAAAGTATTCACTATATTAAAATGGAAAATCAATTAAAAAGCAATCCTGAGAAATGTTGGAGATATGTATCTAAGGGTAAAAATAAGACTGCAACTGGAATTGTAGTAAATGATTCTTTGGTTACCGACTGCGAGTCGTTGGCAAACTTATTTGCAGAGTACTTCGCATCAGTCTACCAGACATTTTCAAATATTAGCAATACAAATAATTATTCAACATCATCACAAACTTTCTGTGAAACGAAAATACATCCTATTACAACTAGAAATGTAAGAGATGGTATTAAATCCTTAAAGACTAAATCTGCGTCAGGTATAGATGGAATACCTGTGTTTATTATAAAAGGTGTAGCTGAGATAATCTCACCAGTGTTAGCATCTTTGTTCAATTGGAATTTAAATGAAAATATTTATCCTGAAACCTGGAAAATTATAGCCGTAACACCAATACCTAAGACTAAAAGTGACAAAATAAATGATTATAGACCAATTTCTATAATGAATGTTATTCCTAAATTTTTTTAAAAAATAATGTACAACTATTTGTATAATGCTGTACGTGATCAGTTGGACATAAATCAACATGGGTTTAAAAATGGTAAATCAGTTATTACAAATTTGGCATGCTTTGTTCACAGTTTGTTTTCTGTTATTCGATCGGGTGGTCAGACAGATGTTATTTACTTTGATTTTGCCAAAGCTTTTGACAAATTACCTCATCACTTATTCATAAGTAAGTTGTATAAGTACAAATTATCGAATCAAATAATTCGTACTTAAATAATAGGAAATTCAAAGTAAGGTATAACGGCTGTATATCTTCTATTCATAATATAACGTCTGGTGTGCCTCAAGGCTCTAATCTTGGTCCGTTGTTGTTTTTGTTATATGTAAATGACCTACCGAGAAGTTAAATTGTAGATATCTGATGTATACCGATGACATAAAATTTTTTAAAGAAATTAAAACCTTTCAAGATCAAGTAACCCTACAAGATAATATTGAATTAGTGGACAAGTGGTCTGAAAACAATTTTTTGCCTTTGAATATTACCAAAACTAAAGGTATAACTTTCTCAAGGAAAACTGATCTTCTTTTGTATAATTACACAGTCGCTAAACAGAGAATCGATTTTGGAGCCTATGCCAAGGATTTAGGAATAATTTTAGATAACGAGTTTTTACAGGTATTTATACAGTATTCAACAAGTATTTACAGGTAATAACTTCTAAGGCTAGGAAGAACTTAGCTATGTTAAAATGTCTATGCCGCAATTTTTCGAATGTCAACACCTGTAAGACTTTGTACATTTGCAACGTGCGATCCCATTTGGAATACGGCACTGTTATTTGGAATAGTGAAACTAAGTATTTTGTAAATGCTATAGAATCTGTTCAAAACATTTTTTTGGTTTGGTTACGATGGAAGTTTAAAAACTTCAAAGATATGAGTCTGTCTTCTATATCTAAAGAACTTTATTTGTTACCTCTAACTGATAGGCGGTGTATTTTTGATTTGAGTTTCTTTCATAATATTCTTCAAGGTGTCTTTTCTATTGATGGTCTCTGGTCCATAAGAATTCCATATCGCAATGTTAGAAATTTTGTACCTTTTGTTTCGAATGTCCCTACCCTGAAATGTTCAATTTATAAAACTATAGATACAGCCAATAAGTATTACTATGCAATAGATATCTTTCAAAGTATTTTTTTTAAAATCCGTTCACAATTAATTAAAATTCTAAAGGATGTATACATTTTTTTCTCCTTAACTTGTAAGGTGCCATTTGAGAATTTTTTTAGTTTTTTTAGTTTTTTTAGTTTTTTTTGTTTAAGGTTTTTTAGATTGTTTTCCTTGCTCTCTCTTTCAACTTTCTTTCTCTTTTCCTATAATCTTTTTTCTCTTTTATCCTTGCTTCTTTTTTGGATACTACACTTCTTTTTTTCTTTTTTTTTATCTTGGTTATGAGTTTTACATGCCATATGCTTATTTTATATTCTTTGTCTTTTGAGTGAGTATATTTTAATTAAGGTGTTAATTGATTTGAAAATTATGCTTACATTCTTTTATGATTTTCATGTATTTTCATTTGTAACTTTATGATTATATGTATGTTCCTTTTTAATATGTTATATACTTTTTCCCTATTGTATAATCATATCAATATGTTATTATTTTAGTCTCATGACTGGGTGTACTTTGAGATGTATTTGGGATGATAATTATGTTTAATTATTTTTTCATTATGATTTTCATTGTATGTTTATCTGTAATACCCATTGCATGATTTTTTGCATGTTTCATTTTTATGTTATGATTAAATGTAAGCGCCCTATATTTGTATAATCTTTCTTGGGGGCACTTTGTGGCTGTAGCTGTTTGTCCCTAATAAAGATTTAACATTTTATTATTATTATTATTATTATTATTATTATTATTATTATTATTATTATTATTATTATTATTATTATTATTATTATTATTATTATTATTATTATTATTATTATTATTATTATTAGTGATATACCAACTTGTTGGTTATGTAATCATTAGGAAACTAAAATTCAAGTTCTTTGATAATTAATCTGAACAATCTTTTCGTAATCGTTTATACATTGCTTTTTGCCAGATCAAGTTGTAGATATAAGACGATTTGGGGAATCATCAAATCTTAACAAAAACGTAAAATGTTTGAATTTTGTACTTTTGAGCCCTGAATTGTATATGAAGTTGCAAGAAAGGTTGTAGAAATGAAAATTGTACAGAAGTGTAAACAGCTTGATTTTGGCAAATTAAGGTCAATTAAAATTTATTGTGATAGTTTATGATGCTGTTCCCTCTTTTATCTAAGCAATCTTTATCTAAGTTTAAGGTTGGATTTTTTACCTGATGTGAAAAGATTCGAAGACATGTATTTCTATGAAGGAAGATGATTTGAGCAAAACATTTACTTCTAATCTTGTGGTTGGTTTAATTTATGTGTTTTAACAGAAATGATACAGTCTGTTTCTTCATTCCTGGAGTCTGCTGTGTTCCTCTATCCTGGTTTCAATGTTCCGTTTTGTCATAGGAATGTATGCTTCCAAATACTCACATTCCACCTGGTAAACGGCAATAAATTTGTCTACGAAGTATCTTCAACCTAATAAGGATTTTTCTAGATTGCTGGACAATTTTGTGGAGACGTTGAGTTCTTATCTTTGAGCCAAGTTTTGTATCTTATGCCTTAAGCTTGGTCATCTATCTTTTATCAGTCTTTATTTTATTCTGTGTTCTGTTGTTTTAAAAGATACAATGAGTCTGTTTTTTCTATATTTTATTATTTTTTATTGTCGACGTATTTTGGTTGTATTCATTCTTTAGACTTATCTTTATAATGATTTGTAACTTTTGTTAAAAGTTTTGAGTTAAAGATAAAAATATGTACGCTGATGCTCTGAGGAAAACGTCGAGCCAAATATTGTCTGACTTTTTTATGTATGAAATAATCACAAGAGAATATTCCTGAATAGAGAAGTGGAAAAGTTGTTGTTGTATTTTAAGATGTCAAGATTAAAAAAACGAAAGAAAGAAAGAACGAAAAGAAAAGAAAAGAAAGAAAGTGCAACCATTTAATTTAAAAGTTCTGAAACGAACTTAATGTTGGTACATATGTTGTTTAATTCTTATAATAAATTGGAGAAGTCTTCGCCTCTTTTGTATACGATTAAACAATCGTTTACGCAGAGAAAATATCTGATAATTTGTATCAATCCTTACTAAGAATTTTCCTCAAATCTGCTCTTAACCTTAGGCTAATAGAGGAGAGAATTGTCTATCTTAGTAACAAGGCAAATCTCCAGGGTCTTAACGATCACATAAATCTCTAGATCGTTGAATTTGTTTTATGTATAGTGTTGTCCATAGGTAAATCAATAGGAAAGGAATTGTAAATGTCAACTATATCAAAGGAAACTAACTTTAAGTTGTCTGTATTTACTAAAGAACTCAATTTTGATTTAAAATAGAAAGCATTATTCATATTACATTTGAATTTACTGGTGTAATTGGTGATATAATTTGTCAACCACTTGGCTATTTTATAAGTGGAGAAGTTCTTGCCTGGAGCTATGTGTCTTAATGGAGTACCTTCTTTGCATAAAATCTTGTTTAAAAAACTCTTAGTCATCCACCTTGCTTTAAACCGTAAATAGAAAATCCAAAAACTTCATATCTAAATAAAAGTCACAATTGACCAAAGAAAACCCATGTTTGTTTGATTTAATTCGAACTATAGATAATGGTGCAGGGCTTTTCAGAGAAATATGACTGACTTTTTTTGTAACAAAACTTGACGAGCAAAAGATGATCGAGAGAGAAGGAACTTCTTCTTCAAGATTTTGACTACCTTGTCGTCAATTATCCACGATTCTTCTAACAATCCTTTTACTTTTCTTAAACCACATTTAAAGAATTACCATTAACCGGAGAATAGTTGTATTATATGTTTTTGAATTTATTTTATTTCTGTGATCATACCTATCTTTGATTTTTTGTTACATTTTAGGCACCAACATTGATAATATTTAAATAGTTTGAATTATGTAACTAATTCCCAAGTTTCAGTTGGTGTGATTTCATTCTTTTTCTGGTGCGCAAATTATCTATAATATGTTTATAATCTTGAAGATCTTTTTCTTTTCTTTTTTTTAAGCATAAGAGTCTGCTTTCTTAATGGAAAAGATTAAATTGGGCAAAATCAATATCTTGTTAAATAAACTAAATTTGAAACCTTTTGTGAAAATTTTGTTGAATTTTTCAGGTAGTTTTTTTGAGAGTTTACAGAAGTTTTCTTTTTTTAAAAATCAGTATTATAGACACCTCTTTCCTTTTGTGTAATTTTGTCTGCTATGAAAGGGTATACGGGAAGGAAGATTTTTTTTTTTTTTTTTTTTTTTTTTTTTAGCCCTGATGGTAGTATCACTGTTATAGTCTAAAACCTTAGTTAGCGGATTTGAGTACATACAATACTTTTATCTAACTCATTGCTCTTATTAATTCTTTATAGTAATTGGTTTGGAGCCGTGTAGTAACTTTTTTTTTCACAGTCTAAGTGCGATTTGGCGTTCAGTGAAATATTAGGGAACCATGATTGCTTGACTTGGCGCCCTTATCAAAAATTTATGCCATTGTAGGCTTGTAATCGTCTTAGTCAAACTTAATGTTGCGGTTATGTTCAATAAGGTTTGGAAAACTTTCACTTCCTATATATAATTCATTTTATCATCATTGAGAGTTTCCTAGAGAATGCAAAGTAAGTTTTAGAATGTGATTTTTGATTTTTTTTTTTTTTTTTTTTAAAGATGAGTTGTTGTTACGTTCAACACTTAATGACGATGACTTTGTAATTGAACAAACTGAAGGCGCAGGAGCTATAATCGATTACTTCACGTTGAATCCCAAATGAGGTCTACTTTAGAGTTAATTAGCGCCCTACGTTTGCTGATCGTGGCGAACTGATTAGAAAAAATAAATAAACGAATACGACAAAATATTCTTTTCAATAGTTCAGCTGCCACATTTAAACTGTTTAGGTTAATAGTAAGAGAACTTGAATTTTAATGTTTCCTACTGATCACAGTCAACTATTTTTTGACCGATGATTGTTGAATTTGAGTTTAGCATTCTTTTCAACAGAGAGGTTATATGAGAGGTATACCTATAACTTGAAGTGAAATCCGAATTACATTAATTTATACCGGGAATTAAACCTGGGTCTCTTGCACCAAAAACACGTGCGCTAACCATATATCCACGACAGAAGTTTCAATAACTTGTTATATTGCCAGTTATTATTAAATATTTTCAAGTAAGTTTAATGTAATGTGAATTGGTTAAACGAAAAAAAAGATGCATAATCCAAGACAGATTCTCATGTTTGGTTAGTGTCTACAAGTCTCTCATGGTATTAGTGTTAAATTATCATTTCTGTCACAATGATATTGTAGCAAAAGGATTATCTTCATAAACAACCAGTTTAACAAAGATCTCGTTCCAAAATGTATTTACAAAATGGTTCGATCTTTAAGTGAGTAACTTACCTTAGTGAACAAGGCCACAGCTTAAGTGACCGAAACCATCCAGTAAAAATCTTACAGAGGTAATCAATGGAATCACTCTTTCCACTCATCATTTATAATGATTTGATTTGAAATGCATGAATTTCAGTTCTTAAGTGAACAAAACGGGAACAATATAATATATTCATTTCATAATATATTGAGCTTTTCCATATCAGAATTCTTATATGCGGTACAGTTTCCAAAGTTGAGATGTCTAGAGACCTTTGTAAAATTTAGACTCAAAATTTACGAGGTAAAAAAAAAAAAAAAAAAAAAAAAAAAAAAAAAAAAAAAACTTAATAATTGAATTTCAAATTCTCTTCCATAAGTAAAATGCATTTCTAAACAACATTCAAACGTAGAAACCGAAATTGCTTTCCATTTATATACATAACGTATCTTATTCTGGAGTCTGTCCAATTCTAACCAAGATTATGGAAATATACACGCTCGAAACGTCACAATTTAATTCTGAGTTCATTCGAAGTGATATCTATATAAGTGGTATATATTGAGTGACAGAAAAATAGATCATTAATAGTTTAAAATATTGACTGTTAGATACCTTACAATAAAGTAAAATAAACATTTATAAGCATAAGTTATATCTGCATATTATAAGAAAATTAGTTGGAATACACTGAACTCAATTATGAGTATTTCAATCTCATTTAACGCACTTTTGTCTTATGTCAAACAGAGCCTCAGCATCAAAACAATCATAGCGTCTAATTTCGTATTCAACATATTGAACAAGATATTGACGTAACTAAAACATGTACAACGAAGTTGATGAATTGCCTTTCTTCAATCGGTTACGAGCAGATGAAAGATTCCTTAGTAGAACCTCTCCTATACTACCCAAGAGCATAGAAACATATGTTCTCGAAACATTGTAAAAGTAACTGGGAGTTGTATTGGAATCTGTATTTACGAATTAATTTTCAATTTTGTGCAGATAGAAAGAACAGACCCACATTCCAGCCCTAATAAATCATACTCTTCTTTCAGAGGTGAACTGGCCCGCCCGGATGCCCGGAAATTTCCGGATGGGCTCTGCCCTCTGCAAAATAACTTAAGATATTACTTGGTTAGTTATAACTAATTCAAAGAACAGAAAGACAGACAAACACAGACTAAGGGACATCATTGGCGTAGCAGACTTTCGGGCCTCGCATGCAAGATGAAGAGATGGGACCCTAGTTGTAAGCCCTATTATTATTATTATTATTATTATTATTATTATTATTATTATTATTATTATTATTATTATTATTATTATTATTGAAAACTAGTTCCCTTTGAAAATCTCTGACACTGCCCAAGAGCATGTTTGCATATAGCTGTCATCTGTGCAGATTTTTTTTCAATGAGTGGTCCCAAAGGCCAAAAGGGATGGAAATCTCCGAGAGAGAGAAACAATGAACTTTCTTATGATAAATTCTAGGTCAAAGTTCGAAGCCCTTGCTTTTGACAGGTGCTTTTCTCTTTTTTTCAGGAACAGAAAAGTTTTGGCTCCTAAGAAATTACAGTATATAATATTGAAAATTTGAAAGTGGGCCTATTACATTGCAATTTGTGGTAATAAAGAAATTGTCATTAGAATACATTGTTGCAAAATAAAGTTTTATTACTTGATCTATCGAAAGTCTTATGGTCCCCCTATACCTCGCTCAACCCTCCTCCAACGAAGATCGATATTGAAAATTTAGGATATGGAATATACTGGAATCAACAATCAAAATCTAAATATGTTCTTCCATTTCCGTACCTAAGGTTGAGGGGGAAGGGGGTGAGACCGAACAAACATATTAAGCCAAAAAAGTTTGTTAAAATAAAAGTAGCTATACTTCCCCTCAATAGAAAATTATTACTGTAATTTATCTTTTACCTCTGTTTCTGACTGTCATTAGAAATCTGCGACTGTATTGTCTGTCAAACAAATAAATGCATGCAGGATAGTATCTTCCCCTTGCTGCTATGAAAATAAAATACTAACATTATCCCATATCATTTCGCCAGTAGCTTTCTATTTGCTGATCAGTTAAAACAGTATTCCTGAGCATCGTGGCGAAAAATGTATTTGCTTTTTCGTGGATTGTACGAAAAACACATAGTGAAGGCAATAAAAACGAAACAAGGGAAAAAATATAATGCGATGTAAAGTGCTTGGACTCTTTCGACAAATCACTTAGTGTAGTGCTTTCCTTGTACGCAGGTCCTGATGATGCAACCAGTAACACCGTGGGCTCAAGTTCATGTGGTCCTAAGATCGATTCCCCTGAAGGCATACTTCTTATTTTCTTTACAACAATAGAAGTTTTTTTTTTTTAAATATCCAGTCATACCAGAAAAGGAAATTGTGTAGAAACACATTTCACTTTTGTATTCACATTATTGCTAAGAAATATGATCATTTCTTGTAGTTCAAACCGTAGACAATAAGTTAGTAAATAATGTTTTCCGCTCTTTTTATAAACAATGTCCAATGTGTTGTCGTCGCCAGAACTCTACATTGTAGACCTTAAAGTCGCAAGTTTCTGAGAAAAACAGTGTCCATTTATTATTATTATTATTATTATTATTATTATTATTATTATTATTATTATTATTATTATTATTATTATTATTATTATTATTATTATGACAGAAGAAGGAAAGAAAAAGACAGAGTCGAAGCTATTGATAGGAACAGAAGAGATATACTTTGTGTCAGATTCTTTTTAGGTTAACACATGAACGTAATAATATCTTATTATTACATTTATGGATTGACAGATAGAATTATTATTTTATGAGATCAAGAAATGGAGAATAAATATTTGTTAGCTGAAACAGAAATGAATTTTGTTTCGCCCTTCTTCTAGATAGGTTGAGTTGATTTTGAGTTTAACGTCCCTTTCAGCAGCAAAGCTATATGAGACGGGACCTACTGTTTAACATGGAATCTGAGACACATGAACTTTCTTATGATAAATTCTAGGTCAAAGTTCGAAGCACTTGCTTTTGACAGGTGCTTTTCTCTTTTTTCAGGAACAGAAAAGTTTTGGCTCCTAAGAAATTACGGGTCTTTTTCCAGATAGGAAGTTGAGGTGACACCTTGAATAGAATCGTTCTTGTGATCAGAGTTGTAAGTTCGATCACTATTTGTAATTTGTGTTATTCCTTTAATACTTTATCAACGTTGCATGTAGTGTTAAATTTAATAATAACTTGTTGGCAAAATCACGTGTAAAATTCGAAGACCGAGTTAGTTGTGCAAATTCGCACACAGAACAAGGTAACGAAGCCAGAGTAATGTGCGTATTCTCTTGAACAAAGAAATCAGTTTCTCTGCTCTGGCCATTCTCCCTCGTAGGGTATTCGATAGCAAGGTGGTCTGAAGAACTTGTAATCCACGGATCGATTCCCACACAGTACCCTTTTTAATTCTTAAGCACAAGTAGAAAAGGCAAAAAAGAAAAAAACAAACGAATCGAGACGCATGAAATTTGGAGCTAACAAGTAAGACCGTACTAAAGGTAAGGGTCATTACGTGATTTGTTTAACCCTTATCCGGGCAAACGGGGCCTCCCAGGCCCAGTAGCTTCATATCACATAGCTTCACGTTACAAAACTAGCTTACCCGGACAAAGGTTAAGAACAATAAAATGGAGGAAAGTTGTTTTTTCTGTGTCTAGGAATGGAGTATGAACAAAAGAAGAAACTACACTTCTGCCCAGAATTTCTGTCGCATTTCTTTCGAAATTATATAAATAGAAATTACTCTCTTTCTTATGATAGAAAATGTTAAATGTCTTAAATGTCTTAAAAATATGCAGAAAAAGGAAACCACTTCCAAAAAAAGTGTTCTGTAAAAAATTAAGTAATAAAGAAGTTATAATTAATAAAAGAAATCTCCGAAACTCGTCGGCAAATTCTAAGTTCCATTTTCGTATGTGTGGCAAACGCGCGGCGAAATTTACAGAGAGAGAGAGGGAATTTTATGCTTTATTAGAAATACAACGTAAATCTTTCATAATGTTAGTTACTATACATATTACACAGCTCTAATAATAATATTAGATATAAATATTTTATAAGTAAACAAACAACAAAAGGAAATAAGCCACAAAATATGCGAAGCGATCCGGCAGTTTGTGGTAGTGATTTTCTAATATGCGTTTACTAAGAGAATGAACCTTAACATACCTTCGTAGAGTAGACGGTTATCGCACGCTCTCCGAATATTTTGTTTTTATCCATGATCGTCAATTTGAACCCCATTCCCTACGCTGTCCTTTTTTTAAAAAAGAAAAGCTTGATTCTGTCAATTTCTTGAACAGCAATGTTTTGTTCTAATAATGTTGCTTATATTATCGTCTTTATTCTAGTTTATTTGAATATTTTCAAATAGTTCAGAATTACGTTCTTTAAATAAAGTATTACGATTATGAAGAATTTCATAAAAAGAGGAAACTTCATTCCTAATCATTATCCTAACCGGAAGGGGAAATTTATAAATATTTGAAATAGTAATTAACATATGAGTAAACTTTAATAAAGCATTTCTAAAATAAAACATTTACTCCGAATAGTCTCTGCAAGTAATTTCTAGAAAATGGACAGTAATAATGAACATAAACTATTAGTTGTCAAACAAAAGTGTAGTAACGATAGCTCTAATCCCAAGTAGAATATTCACTCTTTGCTTCATAAAAATAATAAACATTTTACAAAAATAATGATCTTTTGGCTGTATCGTAAATCTTTTAAATAATAAATAAAATACATATTATGAATAATTTAATCACCGTGACTCGATATCTGATTACGAGGATGATGATAATGAATATTACTACAAACTGTTACAAAGCTAGGGGCCGCAGTGGCCCAGTGCAAGCCAGTGGGTGTAGCTGAACAGCCTGAGGTGTTAGACTGTAGTGTTCTCAACGGCTCGAGAGCCTTGGCTCACAGCTCAGTCACTACCGATCCGAACCGAGAAATGAGCCGATCCTACACCTCACCCTACCGAGCTGGCTTGAGTCCTCGACTCAGTTGGACCAAACCGAGCCGAACCAATGATTCACCCGAACGTAGCTGCCTCGAGCCAACGGCTCACCTGAGCCGAACAGAATCGTGCCGATAGCTTATTCCAATCGAGCCGGCTCAAGCCAATCGCTCACCTGAGCCGAGCCGAACAGAGCCAATGGTTCACCTGAGTCGAGCCGAACAGAGCCGGTGGCTCGTAGTCACAGACCCGTCTCGAGCTGGAGGCTCACTTAAGCTGAGCCCAACCGATTCGGCTCGAGGTGTAGGCTCTGTAGAACCGAGCTGAGCGGGTTGACATCATTAATAGACTGACAATCGTGAGGTTTTCGAGTCCCTGTGTAGCAGGAATGGAAGAATTTTAATTGTCCTAGATGTTTCTCAATTCATTCTAGGAGTCCTGAAATGTAATTGAAATAGAGAATAAGTCAGGAAGTTAAAAATTTATAGCGGTCACCTTTGATGCATAGAGTCCCTGGTTTGATCCTACCTCGCGCCAAGTGAACTTTGTGGTGGACACGGCGTGTGTAGGTTTTCTCGGGGTTCTCGGAGTCACTTGATAACTTAACACGTTGTATTGTATATGCTGCGAGTCAAAACTTAAAGACGCTTTTTATCTGCTATCACTGGCTATTGCGCTCTCCTAGGTTGTAATATTAACACTTTAAATGAGCACTACTACCTCGCGAAAGATGGCCTCGAAGTTCGTTCACCAAAATCTGCTTTCCCCTTATTAGTCTTCATCAGTTCACTTGAATTGAAATACCCCTTTCTACGGGGAGGAAGGAGGTTTAAATAAGTCTTCCACATATTTCTCAAATGAATCTCTTCCCGATCATTAGAAAATGCACATGGGAGAGCTCTGAAATAAAGTAAATGTACGAGCGTCATTTTGTTATAAAATTACATGACGAACGCATTTTATATGATCCTAAACAATTATCGTCGAATATTCAAGGTGAAGGAAGCACACTTATTAGCAAAATTAAATGACCTCAATAATTTATCCTTCTACAAGCCAGGTTTTCTGCATCGCCTACGTGCCAAATCGGAAGAACTCACGACTAGTAACCATAAAGTTTGTTGTTCGCCCCCACCCAAGGGTAGTGTTTGTTTCTCCTTTAGTGTTTTTAGACTCACCTTCATATAACAAAATCACGCATTCAGGCGATTGAACATATTTTCACGAAATAATCTTGTGGTTGATCGGCGTTTCGTCGCGTCTCTGCCGCTGGTGGGCCGCTAGTGGTATAATTTTCAAAACGGAAGTGGGGCCACCGCGGATCGTTGCTGCGGGGCCGCCAATTTTTGGCAAAATGTCGCTAGTTGCCCATTGGTGGTCCACTACGCTTACAGCATGAATATTTATAAATAATGGTTGTAACAGATTAATAAGATGAGAGATAGAATCTGTTCCTTGGTCACTGAATCCATATCAGAAAGCCATTACTCGCTATCACTTATTGTTTTTGTTCCATTGCTCTAAATCAGCGTTTCCCAACCGGTGTGCCGCGAGGAAATCGAAACAAAACTATTAATTCTATAGCAATCAAATTGCAAGACATAGGAAAAAAATGTATATTTTTGTATTTCACATTACTATGAATTTCTACCATGGAAAAAAATACTGTAATTGTAATATATTATTCTACATCTATTACTGTGTAGCAGACAGTATTTCGGCTCGTACACATTTCCACGGTTAGCTGCTATATTACGTTTCAATTGAGTCATACTAACACCGAGAAATGGAAGCACTTGTACGGTACGCGTCAAGTGAACGTTCGTAGAACACTCATTCGCACGTGAATGACAGAACAACACTTTGTTCAACAGCTGTGTTTTGACTTCGACGTATCGCAAGCTGTGTGATTGGAATAATATGCACTGGTTTTGGTTAAAACAGCAAAGCTAAAAGTAAGACATTTGTTTGTTCGTTCGTTATTTAGTGATCTTCGTTCTTAGTGAAAGGTTGGATACAGTTTTCGAAAAAGAAAGCGTATTTTTAGAAATCTGAGTCAGTAGTAATCGCATGACTTGGCCTCACTTTTTGGCCCCTGGGTCCCTGCCTCAGGACCCATGGTCCCTGGCCTGGGTCAATGACCTAGGGGTACATAGGACCACCCCCTCTAAATTTTGGCAGGGGTACCTTGGCCCACCCCCTAAATTTTGGCAGGGGTACATAGGACCACACCCCTTAAATTTTGGAAATTGCCAAATCTAAAAATTTGGTATGGTAGCCTAGGACCATAGTATGTACCTCTATTAGTATTGGGTGTCTATGTCGTTCCCTTTCATGGGTAAAAAATTGCCAAAAATTCAAATTTCGGAGGTTTTTGACCTAATTTATCCCCTTGGATGAGGTGTTATTACCCTATATAGTTATATGGGCGTATACAGGGGTCCATTACCTTTTATAAGACATGGGTATATTAATGCACCCCTTGAAATTTTTGGGAGGGGTACCTTGGCCCACCCCTTCAATTTTGGAAATTGCCCAATTTCAACATTGGGTATTATAGTACAGGACCCTAATATGTACTATGATAAATTTGGGTGGTCCACCTCATTCCCTTTTTAGGGGTACATAGGACCACCCCCCTTAAATTTTGGAAATTGCCAAATCTAAAAATTTGGTGTGGTAGCCTAGGACCATAGTATGTACCTCTATCAGTATTGGGTGTCTATGTCGTTCCCTTTCATGGGTAAAAAATTGCCAAAAATTTAAATTTCGGGGTTTTTTGACCTAATTTATCCCCTTTTGATGAGGTATTATTACCCTATATAGTTATATGGACGTATACAGGGGTCCATTACTTTTCATAACATATGGGTATATTAATGCACCCCTTGAAAAATTTGGGAGGGGTACCTTGGCCCACCCCTTAAATTTTGGAAATTGACCAATTTAAACATTGGGTATTATAGTACAGGACCCTAATATGTATCATGATAAATTTGGGCGGTCCACCTCGTTTCCTTCCAGGGGCACAAAATTGCCAAATATAAACGTAAGCAATACGTTATACCACGTGTTTGATTTTTGGTCGATTTTATCCCCTTTGATGAGATGTTATTACCTTATATGGTTATATGGTCATGTATAGGGGTCCATTACCTTTCATAAGATATCGGTATATTTGTACACTCCTTTAAAAATTTGGGAGGGGTACTTTGGCCCACCCCTTAAATTTTGGAAATTGACCAATTTAAACATTTGGTATTATAGTACTGCACCCTAACATGTATTATGATAAATTTGGGTGGTCCACCTTGTTCCCTTCTAGGGATACAAAATTGTCAAAAATATAAACGTAAGCAATACGTTGTACCACGTGTTTGGTATTTTGGCCCAATTTATTTCCTTGGATGAAGTCCTATTACCTTATATGGTTATGTATAGGGGTCTATTCCCTATCATAAGACATAGGTACATTTGTGCACCCCGGGAGGGGTACCTTGGCCCACCCCTTAAATTTTGGAAATTGATCATTTTATATATTTGGTATTATAGTACTGGACCCTAACATGTATTATGATAAATTTGGGTGGTCCACCTCATTTCCTTCTAGGGGTACAAAATTGCCAAAATATAAACGTAAGCAATACGTTATACCATGTGTTTGGTTTTTGGTCGATTTTATCCCCTTTGATGAGGTGTTATTATCCTATTTAGTTATATGGTCATGTATAGGGGTCCATTACCTTTCATAAGACATGGGTATATTTGTGCACTCCTTTAAAAATTTGGGAAGGGTACTTTGGCCCACCCCTTAAATTTTGGAAATTGCCCAATTTAAACATTTGGTATTATAGTACAAGACCCTAATATGTATTATGATAAATTTGGGTGGTTCACATCGTTCCCTTTTAGGGTACAAAATTGCCAAAAATATAAACGTAAGCATTACGTTGTACCACGTGTTTGGTTTTTGACCTAATTTATTCCTTTGGATGAGGTCCTATTACCTTATATGGTAATGTATAGGTGTTTATTCCCTATCATAAGACATAGGTACATTGATGCACCCCGGGAGGGGATTCGGTATCATAGTACATGACTCAACATGTATCATGATAAATTTGGGTGGTCCACATCGTTCTCTTTTAGGAGTACAAAATTGCTAAAATATAAACATAAGCAATATGTTGTACCATGTGTTTGGTTTTTGGCCCAATTTCTTCCCTTTGATGAGGTTTTATTACCTTATATGGTCATGTATATAGGTTCATTTCATATCATAAGACATGAGTACATTGATGCATCCTTTAAAAATTTGGGAGGGGTATCTTGGCTCATCCACTCGGTTTTAGAAATTGTTTAATGTAAGCATTTGGTATCATAGTACAGGTCTCCAATATGCACCACTATAAATTTGGATGGTCCACATCGTTCCCTTTTCATAGGTAAAGAACTACCAAAAATCAAATTTCGGAGGTTATTGACCCCAATTTAGCATGTTATATGGTTTATTACCTTTATATGTTTATGTTCCCTTTTAAATTTGGGAATTATCAAATAACAAAATTCGGTAAACGTTTTTTAGGGCCCATGGTAGATGTTGATGTTCCTCTTATGGCCAAATATTCAAAATTTAAATGTTATTGACCGGCTTTATTATTGAATAAGTACAGGATTTATTACTTTTTTCATAAGACACAGGTGTATTTGTGTACCAATCTTAAATTTTGGAAGGGATACATTTCTTATTGTCGTATCAATAATTGGTAATTGGATAGTATCTCATTCATTGGTTAAATCATTATGATCACGTGATCGGTTATTGACCTATGATGGGATTAGGAGTTCAGGACATTGGTACATTGAAACTTTGTAGGATAATTTGATAATGCGTCATTGGTTTTGATTATTCCCGTCAAATATAAACGTAAGCAAGACGTTGTACCACGTGATTGTCCTTGATGAGGTAGTGTACAGGGATTCATTTCCTTTGTTGTGGTACTTCTTAAGTTTGAGTACACACACACTTCTAGAAAACAGTTGGTTTTACTCAGGTAAACAATTGACGGACATTATTGACATTATTGAACATATAATGATATGATTAACTCTAAGACTTAGGTATATCAAGAGAAGTATTCTTTAAATTTGGGAATGGTGATAAACAGAATTTTAACATAAGGTGCGAAATTTGAAACAATACATTGAACTTTAGTCACAGCTCATAGTCTAAGATCATTGGTGGTGATTGATTTGAAATCTGATAGCTAACCTTATTGAATCTTATGACTCATAGACGAAAGGCAATACATGCTACAACACTGGCAAAGTTATTGTTAATGCAATTTGATTGGTTGATCACTATCTGTCGTGCAATCTGATTGGTTGATCACTATCTTTCGTGCAATCTGATTGGTTGATGATTTTCAAATCTTTGCTGTATTCAGTTTTAAGTTTTGTTTAACATTTAAAAATCTTGGTTTCGTTCAACATTTTACACTCACTGATAAATATGATCAAAACCGTTTATTTGTTAATCGAATAGTTAAAAACCGGATAAAGTTTGACGGTTAACCGTGAAACGTAAAATTTTTTTAGTTTGAAATTTTTTGCTTGAAAATTTTGTTTAAAATTTTTGTTTGAAATTTTTTCTCGTTTGAAATTTTTTGTTTGAAAATTTTTGTTCGAAAATTTTGTTTCAAATTTTTTTTGTTTAAAATTTTTCGTTTCCAAATTTTTTGTTTGAAATTTTTTGTTTCAAAATTTTTTCGTTTGAAATTTTTTGTTTGAATTTTTTTTCGTTTCAAAATTTTGTTTCAAAGATTTTTTGTTCTAAATTTTTGTTTCAAAGTTTGGTTTGACATTTTTAAAAGTTTGTGCACTCATTAGTAAAGAACCGGAACTGTTTAGAGCAAAAACCTTTGACAACATGTGGTGCAATAGTACACGTCAGAACCTGGGGTTGTACTTGAAATGAAAAAAAACACAATTCATTGAAATGGATCATTTTATTACACTCCACATACATCCATACCAGATAAATTATCTGGATATTGTCGATACAATGTATTTTGAACTTCTTGCACTAGTTTGTCTTTAGCGTATAATTTTAATTCCAATTGAAGTCTTTTAAGGTCTATTGCGATATCAATTGGTGGAAACTCAATGTCCATTTGATCACAAATAAACTGTTTATCAATACAGGTATGCACCCACGAACGATGTTGACAACCATCACAATATCTAGATACATGTTGTACAATATGCATAACACATTTTTCAAAATAGTACTTTTTCAGGAATATACTAGTTTTGTTGCACACTTCCACTGCATGTTTCACACACTGAAATACGCTGATGAATTTGTTCCATTCAGTTTGCGTTAGATACACCATGTTGCGAGGGACATGGAATGTACTCTTTTTTACGTAACAGCACCATCTTCTCTTCGAGGACTGTACGCAGCACCACTTCATGATTTGAGCCTAATGATTTGACTATGGTCACATTTAGTTCATCATGAAAATAATCGTTCATTTGGTCGATTCGTGAACATAATATTTGCCATTCTTCACAGGTCAGTTGTACACCAAATTGTTCTGCTTTGCCCAATCGAATCACAGGTTCAAATGTTCTAGCACTGATACCAATCATCACATGTTTTGTTTGAAATATATTTATTGGATAATAGCTTGCGAAGATGAACTCTTTATCGTTAGAAGTACACATCTTTCCTCCTGAAAAGCACTTGCTCAAATGATTTCGTGGGATGACACTGTATTTGCTGGTTTATAGTTATTGCTGACGTCATTGGTAAGGAATGTGCTGACGTTTGAATTCATGATTTCATCACAGTTGCTGACGTCATGCCGACCAACCAAATTCATACAACTACAGCTGACGTCATTGGAATGTGCTGATTCATGATTTCATCACAATGGCTGACGAATATGGCTGTGTACTAAATTCAAGTTGATGACTTCGACCCAAGAATCCTTTGTAACATAAAGATACAGATCCAGTATTTAAGAAACGCAGCAGTTCTTCTTGTTTTGATGCTTCCATGGGTAAATATCTTGCTGGTAAAATTATATTCTTATCATTTTCAAGCTTCACTACGATTCTTAATCCAAACTTTGTAGGGATCATTTGGCTAGCTAAGATTCTATAAGGTACATTCTGTTGTAAATCAGTAATCTTGGTAAATGATTTCATCACATCACGTGTGTTTAGAAACTGCAGACAAGTAGCCATGATGATGTTATCATGAATACTAACTCGAACGATACTTATATATGATGCAAAACTGATGACGCTGCATTATCATGTTCTGACGTGTACTATTGCACCACATGTTGTCAAAGGTTTTTGCTCTAAACAGTTCCGGTTCTTTACTAATGAGTGCACAAACTTTTAAAAATGTCAAACCAAACTTTGAAACAAAAATTTAGAACAAAAAATCTTTGAAACAAAATTTTGAAACGAAAAAAAAATTCAAACAAAAAATTTCAAACGAAAAAATTTTGAAACAAAAAATTTCAAACAAAAAATTTGGAAACGAAAAATTTTAAACAAAAAAATTTGAAACAAAATTTTCGAACAAAAATTTTCAAACAAAAAATTTCAAACGAGAAAAAATTTCAAACAAAAATTTTAAACAAAATTTTCAAGCAAAAAAATTTCAAACTAAAAAAATTTTACGTTTCACGGTTAACCGTCAAACTTTATCCGGTTTTTAACTATTCGATTAACAAATAAACGGTTTTGATCATATTTATCAGTGAGTGTAAAATGTTGAACGAAACCAAGATTTTTAAATGTTAAACAAAACTTAAAACTGAATACAGCAAAGATTTGAAAATCATCAACCAATCAGATTGCACGAAAGATAGTGATCAACCAATCAGATTGCACGACAGATAGTGATCAACCAATCAAATTGCATTAACAATAACTTTGCCAGTGTTGTAGCATGTATTGCCTTTCGTCTATGAGTCATAAGATTCAATAAGGTTAGCTATCAGATTTCAAATCAATCACCACCAATGATCTTAGACTATGAGCTGTGACTAAAGTTCAATGTATTGTTTCAAATTTCGCACCTTATGTTAAAATTCTGTTTATCACCATTCCCAAATTTAAAGAATACTTCTCTTGATATACCTAAGTCTTAGAGTTAATCATATCATTATATGTTCAATAATGTCAATAATGTCCGTCAATTGTTTACCTGAGTAGAACCAACTGTTTTCTAGAAGTGTGTGTGTACTCAAACTTAAGAAGTACCACAACAAAGGAAATGAATCCCTGTACACTACCTCATCAAGGACAATCACGTGGTACAACGTCTTGCTTACGTTTATATTTGGCGGGAATAATCAAAACCAATGACGCATTATCAAATTATCCTACAAAGTTTCAATGTACCAATGTCCTGAACTCCTAATCCCATCATAGGTCAATAACCGATCACGTGATCATAATGATTTAACCAATGAATGAGATACTATCCAATTACCAATTATTGATACGACAATAAGAAATGTATCCCTTCCAAAATTTAAGATTGGTACACAAATACACCTGTGTCTTATGAAAAAAGTAATAAATCCTGTACTTATTCAATAATAAAGCCGGTCAATAACATTTAAATTTTGAATATTTGGCCATAAGAGGAACATCAACATCTACCATGGGCCCTAAAAAACGTTTACCGAATTTTGTTATTTGATAATTCCCAAATTTAAAAGGGAACATAAACATATAAAGGTAATAAACCATATAACATGCTAAATTGGGGTCAATAACCTCCGAAATTTGATTTTTGGTAGTTCTTTACCTATGAAAAGGGAACGATGTGGACCATCCAAATTTATAGTGGTGCATATTGGAGACCTGTACTATGATACCAAATGCTTACATTAAACAATTTCTAAAACGAGTGGATGAGCCAAGATACCCCTCCCAAATTTTTAAAGGATGCATCAATGTACTCATGTCTTATGATATGAAATGAACCTATATACATGACCATATAAGGTAATAAAACCTCATCAAAGGGAAGAAATTGGGCCAAAAACCAAACACATGGTACAACATATTGCTTATGTTTATATTTTAGCAATTTTGTACCCCTAAAAGAGAACGATGTGGACCACCCAAATTTATCATGATACATGTTGAGTCATGTACTATGATACCGAATCCCCTCCCGGGGTGCATCAATGTACCTATGTCTTATGATAGGGAATAAACACCTATACATTACCATATAAGGTAATAGGACCTCATCCAAAGGAATAAATTAGGTCAAAAACCAAACACGTGGTACAACGTAATGCTTACGTTTATATTTTTGGCAATTTTGTACCCTAAAAGGGAACGATGTGAACCACCCAAATTTATCATAATACATATTAGGGTCTTGTACTATAATACCAAATGTTTAAATTGGGCAATTTCCAAAATTTAAGGAGTGGGCCAAAGTACCCTTCCCAAATTTTTAAAGGAGTGCACAAATATACCCATGTCTTATGAAAGGTAATGGACCCCTATACATGACCATATAACTAAATAGGATAATAACACCTCATCAAAGGGGATAAAATCGACCAAAAACCAAACACATGGTATAACGTATTGCTTACGTTTATATTTTGGCAATTTTGTACCCCTAGAAGGAAATGAGGTGGACCACCCAAATTTATCATAATACATGTTAGGGTCCAGTACTATAATACCAAATATATAAAATGATCAATTTCCAAAATTTAAGGGGTGGGCCAAGGTACCCCTCCCGGGGTGCACAAATGTACCTATGTCTTATGATAGGGAATAGACCCCTATACATAACCATATAAGGTAATAGGACTTCATCCAAGGAAATAAATTGGGCCAAAATACCAAACACGTGGTACAACGTATTGCTTACGTTTATATTTTTGACAATTTTGTATCCCTAGAAGGGAACAAGGTGGACCACCCAAATTTATCATAATACATGTTAGGGTGCAGTACTATAATACCAAATGTTTAAATTGGTCAATTTCCAAAATTTAAGGGGTGGGCCAAAGTACCCCTCCCAAATTTTTAAAGGAGTGTACAAATATACCGATATCTTATGAAAGGTAATGGACCCCTATACATGACCATATAACCATATAAGGTAATAACATCTCATCAAAGGGGATAAAATCGACCAAAAATCAAACACGTGGTATAACGTATTGCTTACGTTTATATTTGGCAATTTTGTGCCCCTGGAAGGAAACGAGGTGGACCGCCCAAATTTATCATGATACATATTAGGGTCCTGTACTATAATACCCAATGTTTAAATTGGTCAATTTCCAAAATTTAAGGGGTGGGCCAAGGTACCCCTCCCAAATTTTTCAAGGGGTGCATTAATATACCCATATGTTATGAAAAGTAATGGACCCCTGTATACGTCCATATAACTATATAGGGTAATAATACCTCATCAAAGGGGATAAATTAGGTCAAAAAACCCCGAAATTTAAATTTTTGGCAATTTTTTACCCATGAAAGGGAACGACATAGACACCCAATACTGATAGAGGTACATACTATGGTCCTAGGCTACCACACCAAATTTTTAGATTTGGCAATTTCCAAAATTTAAGGGGGGTGGTCCTATGTACCCCTAAAAGGGAATGAGGTGGACCACCCAAATTTATCATAGTACATATTAGGGTCCTGTACTATAATACCCAATGTTGAAATTGGGCAATTTCCAAAATTGAAGGGGTGGGCCAAGGTACCCCTCCCAAAAATTTCAAGGGGTGCATTAATATACCCATGTCTTATAAAAGGTAATGGACCCCTGTATACGCCCATATAACTATATAGGGTAATAATACCTCATCAAAGGGGATAAATTAGGTCAAAAAACCCCGAAATTTTAAAATTTTGGCAATTTTTTACCCATGAAAGGGAACGACATAGACACCCAATACTGATAGAGGTACATACTATGGTCCTAGGCTACCATACCAAATTTTTAGATTTGGCAATTTCCAAAATTTAAGGGGTGTGGTCCTATGTACCCCTGCCAAAATTTAGGGGGTGGGCCAAGGTACCCCTGCCAAAATTTAGAGGGGGTGGTCCTATGTACCCCTAGGTCATTGACCCAGGCCAGGGACCATGGGTCCTGAGGCAGGGACCCAGGGGCCAAAAAGTGAGGCCAAGTCATGCGATTACTACTGAGTCCTATATTTCATTGCAATTGTTTTCTATTTTAAAATAAGAATAAAAAATAAGCATAATGAATTAGCGTGGGAGGAAAACCAGTGATCGAGCTTTCATCTCTGTGAGAAAGAGATCAGTAATCACAGAAAAAATTACCATGGTATTTTATATTTGCAAATAATAATAATAATAATAATAATAATAATAATAATAATAATAATAATAATAATAATAATAATAATAATAATAATAATCTATGAGTGTGCCGCGAGAATTCAAGTTACACCCGTAGTGTGCCACAAGTTGAAAAAGGTTGAGAAACGCTGCTCTAAATATTGAAATCGGAAATTGTTAATTTGAATCCCGTCCAGCTTGAATAGATGGTTAAAGGGAAGATAGAGCGTATTGTTGGGAAGCTGAATCGATTAGATAATACTATATCTCAATATGTCTTACCGTCTTGCTCTACGGAAATCGGTATTGAAACCTGAAGTAGTTGTAATTTAAACCATTCCCGGTTTTGGTAAAGTGTTCGCCATTGTCATGATACGTTGCTTTAAAACGCTGAATCGTTTGCAGAAAACTGCTTGTTTTTATCTAATTACCATTTTGTTCTATGTAGATAAACGTTGAAACCGGAAATGATTAACTTGAACAACTTCCTATTTCAACAGAGAGTAAACAGATTAAATGAAACCTATTCTTGGGACAGTAAATCGATTGCAAGATTCGTTATCTCTTTATGTTTTACCGTTTTTCCTATGATACCTGTCAACAGATGGACGGACGAACGGACATAGCTGTTGTATAAGACTTTAGATACTTATGCATAGCACACTTTAGAAGTCTCACACGGAAGTTAACCTACTGTCAATTTTCAGTACAAACACTAGCTTCTGCCAGCAATAATAATAATAATAATAATAATAATAATAATAATAATAATAATAATAATAAATGGACACTGTTTTTCTCAGAAACTTGCGACTTTAAGGTCTACAATGTAGAGTTCTGGCGACGACAACACATTGGACATTGTTTATAAAAAGAGCGGAAAACATTGTTCACTAACTTATTGTCTACGGATTGAACTACAAGAAATGATCATATTTCTTCGCGATAATGTGAACACAAAAGTGAAATGTATTTCTACACAATTTCCTTTTCTGGGATGACTGGATAATTTAAAAAAAAAGTTTGCATTGTTGTAAAGAAAATAACAAGTATATCTTCAAGGGCAATCGATCTGAGGACCCCGTGAACTTAAGCCCACAGTGTTACCGATTACACCATCAAGACTTGCGTGCAAGGGAAGCGCTACATTGAGTGATTTGTCGAAAGAGTCCAAGCACTTTACATCGCATTATATTTTTCCCTTATTTCGTTTTTATTGCGTGCAGTCTGTTTTTTTCGTACAATCCACGAAAACGAAAATACATTTTTCGCCACGATGCACAGGAATACTGCTTTAACTGATCAGCAAATAGAAAGCTACTGGCGAAATGATATGGGGTACTGTTAGTATTTTATTTTCATAGCAGCAAGGGGCAAGATACTATCAAGCAGAGAACATGCATTTATTTGTTTGCAAGGCAATACACGTACTTTACATATAAGCGCACTATACTCTATAATTTTCATAACTGAGGAAACCGGGAGATGAAATTTTTGTGATGTTAAAGTGAAATGTTCTACATAAGTCATAATTCGTTTTTCTTATTTATATAAGTAATTTTCACATAGATTCAGAACTACAAGACTAATAGAACTAGAAATGAGAGATATAATTAACTTTTTCTCTCAGACTTCAAAGACCAGCATTTTGCTGAGATTGTCGTTTTTTAAAAATATAAGTCCCCTATCTCTAGCTAATTCTTCCTTCCAGGGTTTCGAGGTCATCGGTACCCGAGAGTATAAAGTTTGTCGACTCCCAAATCTCGACAGTTTGTTAAAAGAGATTTCACATTTCATGTTGTTATTTCTTCGTTAGAAAAACACTTCTGATTGACTCTATTCATGGGAAACTACTGAACTTATACACTCTGCATAAAAACAAAAACGAAAGATAACACCTTGCAGCTAGGCCATCCATTATACAACTTCTTATCCCATAATCGTATCTGGTAAAGACACACCCTCTCTTCTCCTTTCTTCTCTCCCATATTAAAATCAGCAACAACATGAGCAAAATTCTAATTTCAAATAAACATGTATAAAGTGAAAGAACATAGATGAGACGAAACGAGAATCATAAGTTGGTGTAGGGAGAAACTTAAACATATCTCAATGAAAAATTAAAACTAATAGATAGCTCTTAGAGGTACGGAAGTGAGGCAGAGAGAGAAAAGGAGATAGAGAAAAAGAAAAGAGAGCACATATAAAAATATAGAACTTAACCGAAGTATAAAAGAACCTAACATTGTAAAGTTTCGTTTCCAGAAAGCCAACATCAATATAGAAATATATTTGTTTCAGAACAATTCGAATATATATTGAATGCTTGAAAAATACATTAGGTACTTTCAAAATGAATATCAGACTTGGTGGTGAAATTAAATGCTCACTTTCCAGTGAAACTATAGTTCCCAGACACATATAGGATCATTCCAAAAGTTTTCCTGCGTTCCCTGCATTCCAAAAGGTTCCTGTCTTTCCGCGTGGTGCGGTAGTGTTCATTAAACGTAGTGATTTGAAATACATTATAATAAACCTAGTAGGTAGCGTAGGTCATAACTTCCATTCCAAACTACTAATGTAAAGTAAAGAAAGAAAAAGAAAAGAGAAAATAATAAGAAAGAAAAATTGAATGAGTGCTATTTTACTGCTAAATTTCTATCTAGTGATACCACGAGACGAGACTAGACTTCAGGTTGTGTCGTCTCTTATCGTGCAAAGTAAGTCTCGTCTCGAAATGATGTGTCTCGTGTCTCGTCTTGAATTGTCCTATCTTCTCTCGTTTATGAGACGAGACAAGACACGAGAAATATCTCGTTTCGTTGCAATACTAGAGCTGCTGTGGCGCACAAGAAAGAATTGTATTGCCAAGTGATTATAATACAGCTTTAACTAAGTTTGATTTGGTTGATGCAATCTTCGCACAACACACAACACGACTGCAATCTTCCAACAACGATAACTTAGTTTCGACTGCATCAGTAGTGAATTACTAGGAATATTAGTCAATACCGTAGGTACAGTCGAAAGCCAAGCCTTCTCCACTTTTTCTGAAATCCTTTTTTCAGTACCTTTGGCGCCACTTCAAGAAACAAGGAAGCCTATGTGACTTTCTGATTTCAAAAGTGGATGGGGTTCGAATAATATAACAAAACAATTAAAAACTCAGTTTTATTGTCAAACCAGATTCATTTTAGAACTCAGTAACGAAAAGGCTGACATGTTTCTGTCTTTGTTCGGAACGAGAAAGACTACGAAACAACAGTTAGTTACTGATAAACCTGCCATTAAGAGAATTTGCACTTCTGTAACAGGATTTTTACACATAGATATTCACACCAGCCCCCCGGCTTCAAATCTGAAATACTGATCTCGATGAATGCTTTAACATTGTATTTGAATTTGGAACACTATCAGAAAATAATTAAACTTGAATCGATTGAAAAATGGAAATAAAAGCTGCTTGTAAGAATCATTTAAAATATAACTTTATGTATTCCCTGTTATTTCTAGAATAATCCTCATTTGAAATAATAAATGCTGGAAAATATTTCGACTTTATTCCGAGTTAATAATTTTTTAAAGTTCCAAAAGTGTTTGCCTTTTCGAGATACGAGAAGAGGCGAGACATTTCAAGAGACGTCTCGTCTTGTCTCGAAAGCGAGACGAGACAAGTAGTCTGACTCGTCTAGTGTCTCTCCTCAAAGGGTTTTGTGTTGTCACGTTTCCGAGACAAGACAAGACGAGACACGAGAAATGTCTCGTGGCAACACTATTTCTATCAGAAAGAGCCTACACGAAAAGTCTAAATGTAAAGTCACAAATGTTTAAAAGAAAAATTGGATGTTGGTTCCTTATAGACAGCAAATTTTGCATATTTCTCATTTCATACGTGAATAAAAGAGATTAAATTGTAGGATGGAAACGAATCTTGTGTCAAATTAATATAAATAAATTCTCTCTTAAAATGACAAAAAAGGAGTCCATTTTCTAGTCATTTCTGAACATTAGTGTCTTCCGACATCCACTCTCGATTCCACCTATTGCAGATGTAATCTTGTAATTCGCAATGGTAGAATGGATACGTTAGAGCTGAGACAGGTTATTGGAATTATACTGTGATTCGATTGAGATTCGGTAACCCACAAGAAAAAAAGAGACTTTAATTAATTCCTTGACATAAAATGCGTGTTTGTGTGTGTGTAAGAGAGAGAGGGGAGAAGAGAAAGATGCAAGACATGATAAGTAAACATCAAGAAAGATGGATAGAGAGAGAGAAAGAGAGACAAAATATAAATATGAAAATTACTTATCACTACTCTGTATAATGAAGAACGCACAACCTGTTTAATCGCATTCTCGCCAGTAATGCCTTGTAACCTCTGCAACCAACGTTGGTAGCGAATATTTTATGGAAGAAAAAGATACTACTGATGGGGATTCGAACCTAAATTTTCCGTTTCGAAGTCTAGGACGGTACCAATATACCAACGTTTACCCTACCCGAAACATATTTAACAAAAGGTATAAAGAGTAATGACATGAAAAGTGGATACTACAGACCAATTAATTGTTCCGAATTGTCCCAGCTGTAAAAACTAAAAAAACAAAAAGTGGAAGTTTTGAGGTTCGAACGCATACTCCTAATAGGGGCAATACAGAACTTGAATGCATAGCGCCTTACTAAGCGTAATCATCATAGCCAAGCGGTTTTAGGCAGCTGCTTGTGATAGTTTTGATGCCCATGAGTATGGTTCGAACTCTCATACTTCCACTTTCATTTTTTACTTTTTTTACAGCTAATGTTACATCGGAACGTTATATTTTTGTTCTTTCTGAATTGTAAATGGCGTGAACATTCAAAATAAGAGTAATTATGGTGGCATTTGTTTGGATAAATTTTTTAAAAAGGAAATGAACAACAATACCTAAGGACAAAAACAATTATCGGTACTAAATATTATCAAAAATAATTACTCTGAAAGACTAAAACGAACAGCTGAGCTCCTAACGACGGAACTTAGACTTTTGTATAAAGTATGTTAAGAACCACTATGTTCTATAGTCCCTAATGGACTTGAACCTATGTACACGCACACAAGACGTAAGTAAATATTTTTGTAACGCTGCGCACAAGTTTGAGTTATTCGACAAGAACATATATAATTCTGGTCCGGACATTTATGTATACATAAGATCGATCCCATCTCATGTCATATGGACTTTATGGTTCATAAACATCAGTGCGTCAATTTTCTGGAAACGGAAGAGTTGATTTTGAGTTTAATGTCCCGTTCAGCAGCGAGGCTATATGAGACGTGTACGTACTGATTAACGTGGAATCCGAACCACATGAGCTCCCGCCGGGAACCGAACCCAGGTTTTCCACGCCAAACGCGCGTACGCTAAGCGCTTAGCTACGAAGAAGCTCTCTGGAAAACTGCCAAGAGTAAATGGAAAACTGCATAATCTTCAAAGAATGTTTGTTAGATTGACTTCGCATATTGATATTGTTATTCGTTGAAATGACAACTCTACAGCGAAGGTGAACATTTATTATTATTATTATTATTATTATTATTATTATTATTATTATTATTATTATTATTATTATTATGAGTGTACTTTTGAACTGGCACGGCGTAATTACTGCATAGTATGCTATTATTTCTGTAATTTTTCCTGTATTGTGTATTATTTCTTTATTAGTGGGTACTAATCTGTCTCCAGATCGTCGAATAAATGAATTTCGGCGTGCACTCTGGTGTAAATAACCTTACAGAAAGAAGCCAGTTCGTTCCAAAGTGCAGAAGTGAACGTAGTAAGATTTGAGGTATAGGTTCAGGTGGTAGGGTAGTGTAGGGATAACGTCTTAGACTTACGAGTAGTATAAATTCAAAACTAGGTTCAAATCCTGTTCAAGCCAAAGGTTTTTTTTATCACAAAGTGATCGTGAAGGATCGAAGAGTGACTTCTCATACTAAACAAGCAATACATAAGAATATGGTAGCGAACTCCTGTATCATGATAGAGACGATTTACAAATGTTGGTTGGGAAAGAGCAAGTAATAAATATAGGGGACAATTTGATATACTTAATTGGTCTGTAGTATCCACTTTTCATGTTACTGATCTTAGAAAGTAACACTATTTCTTTTGTTAAATGTATTTCGGAGAGTAAGCATTGGTGTATTGGTACCGCCCTAGACTTCCAAACGGAAAGTTTCGCTTCGAATCCCCATCAAGTACTATCTTTTTTCAACATAAAGCATTCGCTACCAATGTTGGTTGGAGAAATTACAAGTCATCACTGGCTAGAATCCGAATAAACAATGTGTGCGTTCTTTATCATACAGAGTATTAATATGTAGTTTTTATATTTATATTCGTCTCTCTTTCTCTTTCTCTATCCATCTTTCTTGACGTTTCCTTATCATGTCTTTCATCTTTCTCTTTCCCTCTCTCTGGGGTCCCGGGTTTGATCCCAACCCCCGCCAAGTGAACTTTGTGGTGGACAAACACTGTGTGCGCGTGTTTCCTCGGGGTTCTCCCGTTTCCTCCCACTTTCTTCATTCCACCATTTCATTCATTACTCATCATCACCGTCTCCTTTAGCCTAACCGGCATAACCGTTGGACGTAAAACTCAAAAATTTCATTTCCTTTTCTTTTCCTCTCTCTCTCTCTCTCTCTCTCTCTCTTTCTCTCACTCACTCACACACACACACACACACACACACTTTATGTCAAGGAAATAAGTCCCTTTTTCCTGTGGGTTACTGGGTCTCAATCGAATCACAGTGTCATTGCGATAAACCGTTTCAGCTCTAGCATGTTGAATCTACCATTGCGAATTACAAAGTTATATCCGCAATATGTGGATGTCAGATCGAAAGTAGATGTCGGAAGACACAAATGTTCAGAAATGACTAGAAATGGCCGTTTTGGTTATTTCAAGAGATATTTCACTTACATTAATTTGACACAAACTTCGTTTCATCCTACAATTCTGCAATTGGTTTTATCCACGTATGAAGTGCGTAATATACAAGATTTGCTAAGTGTAAGGAACCAATGCGTTACCTCTACACTACCATGCCAGGTGAATCTATAGTTCAAATCTTACTAAGTTCAGTTCTATTCTTTGGAACGAACCGGCTTCTTTCTGTGAGGTTATTTACAACACCAGGATACACGCCAAAATTCATTTATTCGACGACCTGGAAAAAAATTAATGCAGCTAATAAAGGAAATAACGTATAATTCAAGAAAAATTGCAGAAATAATAACATACTATGCAGTAATTACACCGTGAAACTTCAAAAGTACACTAATAATAATAATAATAATAATAATAATAATAATAATAATAATAATAATAATAATAAATGTTTAGATTCATTGTGTAATTGTCATTTGAACGAATAATAATATCAATATGCGGAGTTAATCTAACGAAAATTAGCCAGTTGTTCCATTTACTCTTCTGTTTCCAGAAAATCCACGCACATGGTTTATATCCACCATAGAGTACTGATGACATGAGATAGGATCCATCTTATATAAAAATAAAAGTCCGGACCAGAATTACATATGTTTTTGTCGAATAACTCAAACTTGTGTGCAGTGTTACAAAAATATTTAGTTACGTCTTGTGTGCGTGGACATGGGTTCAAGTCCGTTGGGGACTATAGAACATAGTAATTCTTAACACACTTTAGCCAAAAGTGTAAGTCCCGTCGTTAGGAGCTCAGCTGTTCGTTTGAGTCTTTCGAAATAATTGTTATTGATAATGTTTAGTACCAGCAATTGCTTTTGTCTTTACGTAGTGCTATTCTTTTCTTTATTTGAAAAATGTATCCAAATAAATACCACTATAATTACTCTTATTTTGAATTTAACGCCATTTACAATTGATAAAGAACAAAAATGTAACGTTCCAAACTAGCTGCAAAGGAGTCAAAAACGAAAGTAGAAGTACATAAGTTCGAACCCATATTCATGGACGTCAAAGGTATTACAAGCAGCTGCCTAAAAGCGCTTGGCCATAAAGATTACGCTTAGTAACAAGCAATGTATTCAATTTCTGTAGCCCCTGTTGGGAGTATGCGTTCGAACCCCAAAACTTCCACTTTTTGATTTTTAATTCTTACATTTACGTCGGAACGATACATTTTCGTTCTTTATCAATTTTAAATGGCGTTTACATTCAAAAGAAGAGTACTTATGGTTATATTGATGATAAGATTTATTTGGATATATTTTTAAAATAAAGAAAAGAATGAAACCAATACGCGAGAAACTTGCAGGGCGTAGTTACTGCATACTATGTTATTATTGCTGTAAGTTTCCTTGGTTGTATGTTATTTCGTTTGTTAGTTTGTACTAATTTGTCTCCAGGTCGTCGAATAAATAAATTTCGGCGTGCACTCTGGTGTAAATAACCTTTCAGAAAGAAGCCGGTTCGTTCCAAAGACCAGAACTGAACGTAATAAGATTTAAGTTATAGGTTTAGGTGGCAGGGTAGTGTAGGGGTAACGTCTTAGACTTACGAGTAGTATAGGTTCAAAACGTAAGTTAAATCCTGGACAAGCTAAAGTTCTTTTTTTTCACAAATTGATGATGAAGAATCGAAGAGTGACTTCTCGTACTAAACAAGCAATCCATAAGGAAGTGGAAGCAAACACCTGTATAATGATAGAGACTATTTACAAATGTTGGTTGGTAAAAGGCAAATAATAAGTATGGGGGCTACTAGAACAATTCGAAACACTTAATTGGTCTGTAGTATCCACTTTTCATGTTATTGTTCTTAGAAGGAAACACTATAGATTTTGTTAAACACCTTCCGGGTAGAATAATCGATGATGTGTTGGTACCATCCTAGACTTCCAAATGGAAAATCTCGGTTCGAATCCCCATCAGTAGTATCTTTTTCTTCCATAAAACACTCGCTACCAACGTCGGTTGGAGAAGTTACAAGGCATCACTGGCGAGAATCCGATTAAACACGTTGTGCGTTCATCATCATACAGAGTAATGATAAGTAATTTTCATATTTATATTTATCTCTCTTTCTCTCTCTTTATCCATATTTCTTGAAGTTTTCTTATCATGTCTTGCATCTTTCTCTTCTCCCCCCTCTCTCTTCTCTCTCTCTCTCTCACACACACAAACACAATTTTATGTCAAGGAATTCAATTGTCTCTTTTTTTTCCTGTGGGTTACCGAGTCTCAATTGAATCAACGTCTCACTGCGAAAACCCGTTTCAGCTCTAGCGTGTTCACTCTATCAAAGCGAATTATAACGTTCTATCCGCAATAGGTGAAATCGAGATTTGATGTTCAGAACAGACAAACGTTCAGAAATGACTAGAAAATGGCCCCCTTTTTGGTAATTTCAAGAGAATTTTTATTTATATGAATTTGACACAAAATTCGTTTCCATCCTGTAATTCAGTTTATTTTGTCCACGTACGAAATGCGAAATATGTAAGGTCTGCTACACCTATAAAGAACTAACATCCAATTTTCCTTTTAAACATTCGTAACTTTTCGTTATGATACAATTATCATAGAATGAAATCTCTTTCTGATTGATATTTAGCAATGAAATAGCACTCATTCAATTTTTCTTTCTGTATTTTTTCTTTTTCTTTCTTTTCTTTTCTTTTCTTTTCTTTTTTTTGTTCCTTTTACATTAGTAGTCTGGAATGGCAGGTATGACCTACACTACGTACTAAGTTTATTATAATGTATTTCAGATCAGTACGTTTAATGAACAATACTGAATTTGCAACCGAACCATGCGGAAAGACAGTGTGTGTGTTAAACGTTTGCCATGATCCTAGATGTGTCTCGGAACATTTCAGTTTTACTGGAAATTGAGTATTTGATTTGACCACCAAGTTTGGCATTCATTTTGAAAGTACCTTAACAAAGTTTTCAAGCATTAGAATAGTTCTGAGAAAAGTTTAAAAAAACAAACGTTATTTGTATATTAGTGTTAGATTTTTGGAAACGGAACTTTATAATGTTAGGTTATTTTCTTACGTTTAACAACAATATTTTTATCTATGCTCCATTTTCTTTTTCTTTTTCTATTTCCTTTTCTCTCTCTGTCCGACTTCCGTACCTCTAACACATATCTGTTTGTTTCAATTTTTCATTGAGATATGTTTAAGTTTCTCCTTACATCAACCTACAAATCTCTTTCCGTCTCATTTTTATTATTTCACTTTATTGACACTAATACATGTATGTTTTGAAATTAGAATTGTGCTCATGTTGTTGCTGATTTTAACATGAGTGTGAGGAAACTAAAGAGTGAGCTGCTCTCTCCACTAGACACGATTATGGGATAAGAAGGTGTATACTGGATGACCTAGCTGCAAGGTGTTAGCTGTCGTAACCACAAGTGTTTTTGTAACGAAGAAATAACAACATGAAATGTGAAATCTTTTTAAGAAACTGTCGTAATTTAAGTCGACAAACTTTTTCCAGTGTCCATTACATCGAAACCCCGGTAGGCAGAATTAAATAGGGATAGGGGACTTATATTTAAAAAAAAAATTACAATCTCAGCAAAATGCTGAAGCTTTTTAGTCTGAGGAAAGAATAAAGAATTAAAACTCTCATTTCTAGTTCTATTGGCCTTGTAGTTCTGAGTCTATGTTAAAATTACTTATATAAATAAGAACAATGAATTATGGTTATTTTGTAGAATATTCCACTTTAACATCACAGGAATTTCATTATCCGATTTGCTTAGTTGTGAAAAATTACAGAATATAGTGCTATACTATGTAAAGTATCTGTACTGTCGCTGGTTTCTGTTGACAATCACAAACAAAGGTAATAGATAATTTAGAGTAATAGTTTTCTATTAAGGGAAAATATAACTACTTTTATTTTAACATACTCTTTTGTCTTAAAATGTGTGTTGGGACTAACCCCCTTCTCCCTCAACCTTAGGTACGGAAATGGAAGAACATATTCAGATATTGATTGTTGATCAAGTACATTCCATATCCTAAATTTTGGATATCGATATTCGTTGGGGAGGGGGAGCGAGGTATAGGGGGAACATAATACTTGCGATAGATGAACTTAATTTTTACAATAATGTCTTCTAATGACAATTTCTTTATTACCACATATTGCAATGTAAATAGGCCCACTTGCAAATTTGCAATATTATATACCGTAATTTCTTAGGCGCCAAAACTTTTCTGTTCTCGAAAAAAAGAAACAACAAAGCACTTGTCAAAAGTAAGTGCTTCGAACTTTGACTTAGAATTTATCATAAGAAAGTTTTTGTTCCTCTCTCTCAAAGATTTCCACCAGTTTTGGTCGTTGGGACCGCTCATTGAAAAAAAAGTGTACACATGACCGTTTTATGCAGACACGCTCTTAGGCAGAATCAGAGATTTTGAAAGGGGAACGAGTTTTCAATAATAATAATAATAATAATAATAATAATAATAATAATAATAATAATAATAATAATATAGCAATTGTGTTTACAACTATTGTCCCATCTCTTTATCTTACATGGGAGGTCCACAAGTCTGTTACGCCAATGGTGTCCCTTCGTCTGTATTTGTCTCTCTTTCCGTCTCTTGTGGATGTTTGCTGTGCTGTTAGGATTTTATATTAAGCCTTTACATTATGTAATATTTTTTCTTGTTTTATGTGTTTTTTAGAAAGGAAAGACATGACAATTACACAACGAATCTAAATATTTATTATTATTATTATTATTATTATTATTATTATTATTATTATTATTATTATTATTATTATTATTATTATTATTATTACTATTATTATTATTAGGACATTTTGATGTTTCACGGTGTAATTACTGCATAGTATGTTATTATTTCTGTATTTTTTCCTGAATTGTATGTTATTTCCTTCATTAGCTGCACTAATTTGTTTCTAGGTCATCGAATAAATAAATTTCGGCGTGCACTCTGGTGTAAATAACATTACAGAAAGAAGCTGGTTCGTTACAAAGAGCGGAATTGAACTTAGTAAGATTTCACCTGGCATGGAAGTGTAGAGGCAACGTCTTAGGCTTAAGAGTAGTGTAGGTTCAAAACGTAGGTTAAAATCCTAATAAAACCAGTTTTTTCACAAATTGATCGTGAAGAATCGAAGAGTGACTTCTCGTACTAAACAAGCAATCCGTAAGGATGTGGAAGCAAACACCTGTAGAGACTATTTACAAATGTTGGTTGGTAAAAGGCAAATAAGTATGGAGGCTACTAGGACAATTCGAAACACTTAATTGGTCTGTAGTATCCACTTTTCATGTTATTGTTCTTAGAAGGAAACACTATAGATTTTGTTAAACACCTTCCGGGTAGAGTAATTGATTATGTATTGGTACCGTCCTAGACTTCCAAATGGAAAATCTCGGTTCGAATCCCCATCAGGTAGTATCCTTTTCCCCATAAAACATTCGCTATCAACGTCGGTCATAGAAATTACAAGGCATCATTGGCGAGAATCTGATTTATTCATCATACAGAGTAATAAGTAATTTTCATATTTATATTCGTCTCTCTTCCTCGCTCTCTATTCATCTTTATTGACATTTCCTTATCATGTTTTACATCTTTCTCTTCTCTTTCTCTCTCAGACACACACAAACACATTTTATGGAAGGGAAATATGTAAAGTCTCTTTTTTTTCTGTGAGCTATCGAGTCTGAATCGAATCACGGTGTCACTGCGATCACTGGCGGATCCAGAAATTGTTTTGGGAGGGGCTGGAAGAAAATAATTTAGAAAAACAGTGGAACTCATTTTTGCTGCTTATATTTGATAGTAATGTATAATACACTTGCATATAGTTAAAAATAGCTAGTTTATGAAACCAAAGACGTGGCATTACCTGATATTCTACCTCATCTATTTAGAAAGTTTATTTTATTAATATTGTTACATTGTTCAATGTATCTCATTGTAATATTTTTTCTGTATTCTTAATGAGCTAGGATTAAAAAGAAATCTTCAAGAGATACATAAAATACTTTGTAACAGAGAATACCGTACATATCACAAACTTCACGTCAAAACAGAACTAAAAAAAATATACAAAATTTATATTTCTTTGCTTCAGTCATACAGAAATTGCAATCTTCTGGAATGTTTCTGGGCGAAGAGATCCACTACTTCAGACACATTAATTGTAATATCTTTGTCAACAGTTATTCATTAGGGATAACTACTAAATCTTGATCCATAGTTGTTCTCAGATAGGATTTTTAACAATTTTAAAGTAGAAAAACTTCTATCTGCAGCACATGTAGTTACTGATAAAACAGACAGAAGATGCTTTATGTTTGAAATAAAAAAAAACACATGATGGATCTTGATAAGCTCCAATGTTCCCGTCACAGTCAGTTAACTTTTTACTTCAATTTCATTTCCACATAGATCCTCACGGTAAATTTATGAAGATTTTACAACGCTTTCTTGATGCAATTGTGCCGTAAATGCTGGAATCAAACTAAATGAAGGCATCACTTTTGAGTTCATTAAAGCAAATCTTGAGGTCAGTTCAGTTATGAGGTGGTCAAAAAAAATACACATTTATTTTGAAATATTCATGTGGGGTATGTCCTTCTTTATTTGAGCGGTGAGTTTGGTGTTTTACAGTCCTAGGAAATGTGATATCGACATCATGGGAAATTGCAACCTCTTCGACCTTATTAAAAGTCTTACTGTAATATGGCCATTCCTAGTACAGAACGAAAATCCGCAGAATCACCCGAAGTACTTCGAGACATTAGTACAAAACTTCTTCAGTTAACATTAACAAACAGAAGTTCTCCACTGCTCCTCTGTGGGTGTCTTTTTACAACTTAGTTCGCTATTTGGCTGTTAAGGCCATCGGCATTCATAATTGAAAAGACCAGCAGTTAATATCTAAAGACAAACAGAAGAGGAAGCCTCGATCATCGATTTCCATAATTCAAGTGAAAACTTACTTATCACTTCAGCAAGATGCTCAGCATTTTTTTGTGTGAATTACCTCAAATTCCTCTTGCTCTGATATTTGGGGGGCTTCAGCCCCAACCCCCTCCTTTAAATCCGCTACTGACTGCGATGACCCGTTTCAGCTGTATCTTTTTTTTTACTTGTTTTTGAAATGAAATGAAAGCTTTAAGTTAGGCTAAAGGAGACGGTGATGATGAGAGATGAGTGAAATGGTGGAATGAAGAAAGTGGGAGAAAACGGGAGAACCCCGAGAAAATCCACGAGCACGGTGTTTGTCCACTACAAAGTCCACAAGGCGCGAGCTGGGATCGAACCAAGGACCCCAAGCATTACTTTTTTTTGTTCAGTTTATATTAGTAGTCTGGAATGGAAGGTAAAACCTACGCTACCTACTAAGTTTATTATAATCTCTTTCAGATCAGTACGTTTAATGAACAATACCGAATTTGCAACCCAACCACGCGGAAACACAGGGCGTGTGTTAAACGTTTGGCATGATCCTAGATGTGTCTCGGAACTTTTCAGTTTCACTGGAAATTGAGTATTTAACTTGACCACCAAGTTTGGCATTCATTTTGAAAGTACATTGATGAACTTTTCAAGCGTTCGTTATGTATGTATTCGAATTGTTCTGAAAAAAGTTTTAAAAACAAACGTTCTTTGTATATTGTTAGATTTCTGGAAACGAACCTTTATAATGTTAGGTTCTTTTCTTACTACGTTTAAATCCAATATTTTTTTATCTGTGCTCCCTTTCTTTTCCTTCTTCTATCTCCTTTTCTCTCTTTGTCCGTCTTCCGTACCTCTAACACATATCTGTTTGGTTTCAATGTTTCATTCAAATATGTTTAAGTTTCTCCCTACATCAACTTACGAATCTCTTTCCGTCTCATTCTATTCTTTCATTTTATTGGCATTAATACATGTATATTTTGAAATTAGAATTGTGCTCATATTGTTGCTGATTTTAATATTGGAGAGAAGGAAAGAGGAGAGAGAAGAGCTTTCTCTACTAGACACGATTATGGGATAAGAAGGTGTATATTGGATGGCCTAGCTGCAAGGTGTTAGCTGTTGCTTTTTTCTTTTTAGGCGAAGTGTGTAAGTTAAGTAGTTTACCATGAATAGAATCAATCAAAAGTGTTTTGTAACGAAGAAATAACAACATGAAAATTGATAAAGTTGTTGTAATACTAATATTATATTTTCATTTCAGTTACATGTATTAACTATATGATAATGGCTTTACAACTAAAGATGCATTTTAAAAAATGTAATCCATACCAAACTCAAAATGTCTTTAAACTTATCCCAAAGGAGCTACAAGCATAAACATTTGGTATCAATTAAATAAATCAATATTCTAACTAGTAATATCCTGTATTTGGTCATTGGGTTTACGAGGGATAAATGGGAGGTATTGAATTTGTCCATTTCTCTACTGTATATATATATATATATATATATATATATATATATATATATATATATATATATATATATATATATATATATATATATATATATATATATATATATATAAAAGAAGGATACATAGGCTATTTGAACTTTGAGGAACGCTGGCAAGATTGTTATTTGTCGTGCGCAGGAAAAAAATCTTACATTTACGCCAGACATTAGGAACAGTCATATGAAAACAATGAAGGGCGTAGGTGCAATAGCAAGGAGATAAAAATTCGGAAGCTCGTACCACTCTCCACTCCCCTTGTATATTTGTCGTCTACCTTCACGTTTTCTAGCAGCCCTAGCGACGCCCCTATTAGTCACAGGACCATAAACAATACCTCATTGGAAAGCTTATAGAACACAGATTTCAACTAGGTAACTTTTGTGTCCTTATGCCCAACTCGTAAAACAAGAAGAAGAAAAAGTAGTTAAAAAAAAAATGAAAAACAATTTTAAGTTTGTGGAGTTCTGGCAACACTGTTGTTTGTCTTACATAGGGGGACACAAAAGTTACCTCTCTGAAATCTGTGTCCCATATGGTTTTCAAAGAGGTATAGTTAATGTCCCTGTGGCAATTAGGGGCGTCGCTACGGTTGTCAACGTGACGACAGTCCTTCGAAAAATATGTACAGAGTGACAATCGGAAGTAGGTAGTTCCGAAATTTTATCTCTCTTGTTATTGTATCTACGCCCTTAATTTTATTATAGGATTGTTACCTATGAATGGCGTAAATGTGAGATTATTTTTTTTTCCTGCGTACGACATATAACAATGTTGCAAGCGTCTCAGAAATTTTACAAAAATGTTTCTCTTCCTAATTTTTTATTTTCTTCTTCTTGTACGTGTTGGGAATTGGGGGGCACAAAAGTTACCTCGTCGGAATCTGTGTTCTATAAGCTTTCCAACGAGATATGGCTTATGTTCCTGTGACAATTAGAAGGGATCCTAAGACCGCCAACGTGAAAGTCTATGATTTTCTGCGCCCCACCCCTTTTCCCCCTCCCCTAAGTTGTCGATCACGCTGGGGAGCGACGACATCGGTTTTCACGATCACTATAGTGCGTATAACAATAATCAGAAATAAAATTTGAGTTAGGCTTTCCATGCATGCTCAACCCCCTCAGATCCCGGCCTATGTAGCTATTAAAAGGGAAGAGTGTGAAGGAAAATGTGTAATGATATAGTCAAACGTAAAACGTGACCTAAAGGGGATATCAAGATACCTATGCTGTTCGCTGTTTGCTATTGAAAGAACTCCAAGCTCTGAAAATTATTTTTACAGTAGTGGTTGATGCTATTTGTTAATTAATTATCTACCATTAATATAGATAATGGAAAATATATTTACTGTCTGTTGTATCTTTTTACAGTGTATATATTTTCCAAGATGTTTGGATAGACCCGTGTCTACCCGCTAAAACCGCCACTGATATAGCCTCACTGCTAGGACGTTAAATTCAAACGAAACCAAACGACGTGAATTCCCACTGGAAATTGAACCCAGGTCTCCCACACCGAAGGCGCGTGTGTTATCATTTAACTATGAAGGAGCCCACACATATATTTTGTATTTGATTTTATTTTATAAAATGCTCTTCCCAGGCTTAAGTCGTTCTTACAAGTTCGGCAAATTTAATGGAAGATTATCAGGAATAGCGGGGGAAATGTATAACATTTACTGAATTCCAGATATTCGGAGTTTCTGATACAGGTTTTATAACCATACACATCGTGATGTAATGGGGTATTTCGTTCGTCATTTGTTTATATCTGTTTCGTTTCTCATATGTTGTTCTACCCTGCCGTACACTTCCTGACATCTGTGGGAGGAAATGGAATTACGGTGAATGTCAATATGAGGTATGTGAGTAAATGATGGAATTTGATAATGGTATACTATCATACACGGTGGACGTTGCGAGGTCCTCGTACAGCTGTGCAGTGTTTTCGAATGTGTTTTTAATATGGTGGTGTGAAGATGGCACGAAATATCGTGGAAGAGTGGCTCCGGTCCCTTCACTTGGGACAATATGCAGAATCTTTCCTTGACAATGGATACGACGACCTGGAGATCTGTAAGCAAGTCGGTGATCCTGATTTGGATGCAATTGGGGTTTTCAATCCTGCTCATCGCAACCGGCTCTTACAATCTGTGAGAACCTTACGGGAGGAAGGGGCAGCTTCTGTTTACTTTACTTTGGAAGAAACAGCTGCGATTCACGATGAATGCCGTTGTGATAGTGCTCGCACTTCGCGACCTCCGTCAGGTCGTCAGGGTTCCGAAAAGGATGGCGAAGGTGCTCGGGGCGCTGGAAACAGTCCTCTGTCTTCCGCTGATAGTTCAGCAGAACTGGGAAAGTATATCGACGAGTACGAGGAAGGGAAAGCTGAGTTAATAAAAATACCAAGACTTCAGTTAAAAATGCTCCTTAAGGAAAAATTGTCGCAGGATGGAATTCGACTTAGTTGTCAACCTTATTCGACATCGGTAAGTTTTAAGTTCATTGACCCTATTTTATTATTAAAGTACTTAAGTTTAGGACGGTCGTTGAAGTATTTTGTAGTATATACTGTGATACTGGCACACCCACTTAACAGAATATGTTTAAATCGTATGCTAACCTGAATGCAAAATCAGTCTTCGCAATGGTTGCTTATGAAGGCAATACTTTTAACTTAATATGGTGCATATTTACTATGTGGATCCACAAACTTGGAAAAGTTACAGAACAAATTTGTAATAATACTTCAATAGATAAGGTGTAAATATTCTAAATATGGTGTGTTCTTGGCTGTAAGAAGCTTATCTAAAAAATACATTAATGAAAATCTAGCCTGTTATGCACAGATTCGCCCAGTAAGTAGCTATTAACCGCAGTATACAATTTAAAGTAAAGTGAAGTATCTGAAGTCAATGTGCTAACTCATAACGCATAACTATGGAAGTGTCGGAGAATTAACGGATCCACATTACTGTGTAATTTACGTTTTTAATGTGTTATGTTACTCTCTAACACAAACATAGATACAATGGGAACATATCAGGACAACACTATAACATCTTTAGTAACGTACAAATACATAATTCAATACGTAAGGTAAGTAATTTTATGCTATATGCAATATTTTGCACTATTCTTATGTTCGGTGTCGCGCCTGCTCCCTATGAACGCCCTCCCCCTGCTATCGCTCTGACCCACTGCTGTGCTCGTGCTCTGACTCGGTTTGAATGCATGGTTATAGTTAAGGAGCCGTACTTCCCATTTAGGGAAGGACGAGAAACGCCATACTTTCAGGAATTATTCATTGACTATCTAGGATGTTAAAAAGTAGGTAATAGACTGAGTTCTTGCCCTTGTACTTAGGGTGTTTAGGTAGTGCAACAGTAAGATGTATCCTCGTGCACGGGAGATGAGAAGTAGCTGTTCTTAACTATTACCGAATGCATTTGTGCTTTTTAGTGGCCACGTAGCACAAATTGGTTAGTGTCTTTTGTATAATAGTTGTTATCGCGTCTCCCCAAAGTGAATTAGTACAAAGGAATGGAAATCCACACTTAAAAAATAATTATTTAAGATACAAAAATTTGATTTAGTAAAAAAGTATATATACAATTAATTTATGTATGGGTCCGTACAATAAATCTGCATCCTTAATATTTCCGTAGAAGAACCGTAGGGTTTTGTTCCACAAATGTGAACCAGAAGTACTGATTTTTTTTTTTTTTTTTAAGGAGGAAATTGCGTAATGAAATGGTTTCGCATATCACATCGTTCTCTTGTTCACCCTGGAGCTACTCTTGCAGCATCCTTCTATACGCGCACAGTTACGGACTCCCCTGCTCATACGGACGCATCCCCGGCTAGCCCTGCGTTTAGTTAGTTCTAAACTTTATTTTTTTCATTTTTGTGGTCACCTTGCATGTGTTTGTTTGTGCTTAGTGATTAAATCCTCCTAAAATAACTCTGCATCCCGGAATGCAACTCCTTCCATAATAGAAAAACTCATAAGATACTAAAGAGTGCATTTCATGATGAAAGAACCACATAACTCATGAATTCATTTATGACCTCTTAAAATAGGACTCCATGTTTATATTCAGAAACAGAGCATCCGACGTCTTAATGTTAGCAGTTTAAGTTAGAGACCATAATAAATCTTAAGGGACTTTACTGTTATATAGTTCGTTTCTTTCTTTCTTTCTTAAATTGTTCGATACAGATTGAGAATATCCTAACATAAATAGTAGACATTCTACGTCCAGTTCTTAATTGTACTCGGAAAGATATGTTTAGGGAAGTTATTTATGCAGGCACAGCCTGTAATCAACGTATTAATTATTAAAGGAATTACGTTGCCGCTACCATCTGTTCTCGCATGGGCAACTTTTCTTGTACTTACAACACTTTGTATGCAATTACGTCTGCCCTTCCCGCTGGTGTAGTGCTACCATTGGGCCGTTGGTGTACGTGGTCTCGGATTCGAATGTCGGTAGAATAGCCAAAATTTTAATTTCAATCATTCACTTTCATTAATCATCCGTTTCCTTTATCCTAATTTTCTTTCCTTTTTTTCCCAATTTCTTTAAGACTTTAACATGGGCACCTAACCGACTGTGCTACTCGCCTGCCTTCGCTCCTTACGTTTCCCCAACCACCTTCACTTCTGTTTGATGATAAAAGTAATCCTCTTGTGCAACCATACTTAGTAAAAAATGATAATTGCATTGTAAGCGTATATTAATGTAATGAAATGAAATCGTTCAGTTTAACGTCCCATGTGTTTGCCGTTTAACCTTAGGGAGACGGATTATTAAGGGACGTGAATGATAATGGAAAAAAATGGTGGCATGAGTATGTGGAAGACAACAGAAGTACCTCCCCACGCACAGAGGTAAATATTCTACCACTGAGTCACCGAGCCCCCTGTAAGTATATATTAGGATACAAGGAAATAATAATAACAGTAGTACGTCGTCAGTCCATGTAAGAAAGAAATTTTAATGCTTTTAAGTAAGGAGCATGGATAATAACGTGTCCAAAGTGACCAATATTAGTGAAAGTCATAGTTTACGGGATCGCTAAGTTGAATGGTTATTCTCCGATGACATTTGAGCCAGAATTTAGGCAAGAAGATCCGGGAACTGACAGGAGCAAGGCTGAAGATATCACTCTTTGATGTGTATTTATTTTACTCATATTTAGAGGGAGACGTCAAAAGCTTTACACTTCATTATATATTTATTCATTTCTTCACCTTTAAATAGATATGTTGCATAAGCCTTATTCTTCCCGTGTGAAGAGCATGTATTTCAGCTAGTAGTATATATATATTCTGTATATTTATAAAGGTCAAGCAATCAGAAAATGTCCAACCAGAACCACTTCATATGGATTTATCCTCCCCATAGTTGGAAGACTACCGTAGCTTCATTATGTAAATAAATCTCCTGCGCTCCTATGTTTGAAGTAGAAGGCAGTATGATGCCCTCTTAAATGGAAGCCGGTAGTCATTGATCATACTGAGATGACTTGCATTGCAATGTCAATGTTACGATATAATTGATGGAGTGGTACCTTAAATTAAGACTAGGAAAATTTGTTTCTCAACTCTGCACCTTACAATCTCTTAAGTGGACTTAATATTCTTTCTAAATTATACGAATGGCTAACACATTAAAATGTCTTTCTCACTTGGACTGACAACAGACTACTACTATTATTATTTCCTTGTATCCTTATATATACTTACCAGGAGCTCGGTGACTCAGTAGTTCTATGCGTGGGGAAGTACTTCCGTTGCCTCCCATATATTAATTCCACCAAGTCATCCATTATCATTCACTTACCTTAATCGTCCATCGCCCTAAGGTTAAAGGGCATAAACATGGGACGTTAACTGAACGATTTCATGTCGCTTAATATACACTTATAATGCAGCTATCATTGTGTACTAAGTATGCTTGCACAAAGAGATCAGTTTTATCATCGAACAGAAGTGTAGGTAGGTGGGGAAACGTGAGGATCGATGGCAGACGAGTAGCACAGTGGGTTAGGTGCGTAAGGCAGACGATACTGGACTTTAAGGGGAGTTAAAGCCCTGAAGTAATTGCAAAAAATGAAAATTAGGTTAAAAGAAACAGATAATTAATGAAAGTGAATGATTAAAATTATTATTTTTTGACTATTTTACGTATAATCGAATCCAGGACCACGTGCACCAAAGGCACACACGTTAGTACTAGACCAGTGGGAAGGACTGATGTAATTGCATATAAACTGTTTTAAGTACAAACGAAGTTGTCTATGCGAGAGTAAATGGTAGCGGCAACACCTTCCCCGATAAATAGAAATCCTCGTTAATCTGCCCAATACCTAAATCTTATAATAAATGTGAAATTATTAATTTTAAACCCATATCAGTTCTATGTACTTTTACGAAAATATTTGAACAGATATTGTATAAACTAATTATTGATTATATGAAACCAACAATTTTAACCTACCAACATGGGTTTGTTACTCGTAAATCAACAAGAGCAAATCTACCAGTAATCACCAACTTTATAGCTAACTCATTAGATGAAGGACGCCAAGTTGACGTAATGTATATTAGCTTTGAGAAGGCCTTTGACTGAGAATAATTTACTGTTTAACAACCTAATCATTACATTTTTTCTTCTGCCCTCATCAGATTCTTTTCATCGTATCTAAGTGAACGTAAGCACACAGTGTCTATAAAAAAACTCAAATCAGTCAAATATTTTACGATACCAGAGTTCCACAGGGTTCCAACCTAGGCCCTGTGCTGTCTCTATTATTTTTCAGTGATATTCCAATCACATGCCCAGTAATAAAAAAAATATTGTTCAATGATGATCTGAAAATGCATTCCATGCATGATAGTCTTGATTTACAACACGACTTAGAGAGTATTGCAGACTGGTGTTCAGTCAATAAGCTTGGAGTAATCATAAAGAATTATAACGTAGTATCGTTCAGTAGAAACAAAAATTCCCTTAAATATGATTATAAGTTCAGTAATACTTTTATAAGCAGACCTAATACAGTTAAAGATCTAGGTTACTCGTGATGAGGGTTGGCAAAAACCATGGTTTTTATTGAAAAAAAAAAAAAGGTTTTTTGGTTTAAACCTTTTTTTTTTTTTTTGGTTTAAATAATTTGCTCTGTGTATTTATATCACATATGGATAGAAATAACTTTGTTTCGCCTTGCTGTTGTTATACAACAACCGGGTTTTGCTGGAAGGGGTCACATAAGCTTAAAGTGGAATACAAACCACTTCTCGGCTTACATCCAAGAGAAATTGTCCTCCATTTGAACTCGGAACCGGGACTAATTGACCACAAATGCGATACGTCTGCCAACTCACGAAGGACTCCTGATAAAAATATGTTGTACAGATCTTTACATACTTGTTAATATAATTGTCAAGAGTCATTTCAGAAGGACAAAAAGATAAACAGTTGCACAAGTGAACCACTATTCAGAATTACATATGGACAGTTTCAAAATACTGCAGAGTACAGACGAACTAATGTAGTCAAAGTTAGTTCACTACGATCTTTAGTCCAAGTTAAAGAAATACAACGACTTAATTAACATATCAGTAAGAAAAGTGAATAACGATATGAATTATTTGAGTCAACTTCGACTCTGACCCATTTATACATAAATAGATACCAAAGATACTTCTGATTTCAATAAATGCCTCTCGTGGGGTTTGTATGACCCCTCCCCCCAAAATAAGTACGACATTTCGATATATTTTATCAATAGTTAATATTATTAAAACGAAACAATATTTAGAATTTTTCTTTGATTGCAAATGCGTAAGAATAATAACAAACTATAAAAAAAATCACAGAAGAAACATTCATAAACTTATAAAAAAAGAAAAAGTTGATTTGTAGTATAATCTCTGAGTAATGAATGGGGAATTTAGGTCTGACTATAATAAGAATAATATACGGTAGTGAAACGTGATAACCCACAAATGTGTGTTCATCAAGATTTTACGAACACTTACACTTGTACGAACATTTTTCGTCTTTTGGTTTAAACCAGCCAACCCTGCTCGTGATGCTTTTAAATTATTGAAATTCGTAATTAGAAGTGGTAAGGACTTTAGCAATATTGCAACACTATTGAATTGGTATATGCTATTGTAATTTGGAACCCCTCGTAACAAAAGTATTGCCAACAAATTGAAAAGGTTAATTCAAAATTGTTAGGTATTTGATATACAAAGTAGCTGGAATTTATCCCTCACTTGAAAACTATAATACACTGGTAGACAATTTTAATATTTAATCATTCGAACAAAGGTGCATTGCTCAGACTTAATATCAACATTAAATTTCCATGTTTCTTCAGTTAGAACTAGAGCTAATAATATAGATGTCTTCTATTGCAAAAAGGCTAGGACCAACATAATGCTGAAGTCACTAATGTGGAGAATATATTCTGTCTATAACAAATTATCAAAAACATGATAAAATTGATACATGCACAATGTCCTATAAGGCCACTTAAAAAAAAATAAATAAATAAACTAACGTAAAAATGTAATATTTCAGCAATTGTATGTAATAGTGAGGTCGGTTTACATCTCGAGAAATTCTAAACTGCATATAATAAACATTTTTTATACTATTTCGGAAGTAATTTATGTTATCATATAAGAAAAAATATTTTGGCTGCTCAAAGTGTAAGACGCTGCCTTGAGCAAAAGGAAACCTAGAATACTACATGTACTAAGAACGGTCCCATATCGCAAACATCCAAATTTCGAAGGTCTCTACAACAGTAATAACACAAGTAAGACTGACGGGGCATTTTGCATCAAAGTATGTTCGTGTCAGATGCAAAGATCATTATATGACCTATTTCGAATAAATAAAAACAAAACCATAAGGGATTGAAAATTTGAGTTTTTTCAAAAGGCTTTTTTAAAAAAAAAAAAATGCTTAAATAATTATGCAGTTTACTACAAGTTTGATAATCTCCAACCGTTCTGCAGATATCATAAAGATCAGTAAAGTTTGCAACACTGCTTAAAGTTACATAATTTCGAGATTTTCTTGTAGCTTTTACTATCAAAAATATTACTTGTTGTTGTAGGTGCAAAGAAAAGAGAGAATATATTTTTAAAAATTCCCATAAATATGTCATTTTAAGCAATTGAGCAATGTTTTTCATATCTCCAGAAAGTTTGATGTGTCAAATTGCTGTAAACGGTATTATGACATTCACGTATATTGAAAACCATCTGAGGGGCACGGTGGCTCAGTGGTAGAGCGCTTACCTCTGGTGCGTGGGATCACTGGTTCGATTAGCGTCCAAGTAAATTTGTGGTGAATAGCATTATGTTCGTGGATTTTCTCGGGATACTCCCACTTTCTCATTTCACCAAGTTTTTCAACATCATTCCTTGCCTTAATCATCGTCTTCATTGCCTAAAGGACATAATCGTGGAATATTGAAATGAAATATTTCGTTTCATTTTCCATGTACACCATCTACATGATTGATACGTGTATTCAGATTTTCGAAATAAATACTTTTGAAAAAATCAAAATTTTCAATTACTTGGAACTTTCTCCCTAGTATTCGATACTATGGTACTTTAAATATGTATTTTTCCGTCCATGTCACTTGCGTTATTGCTGTTGTAGAGGACTCTGAAATTTGTATTTTTGTGATAGTGTAGCGTTCTAGTTTGTAACTCTAAATACGTTTAATTGGGATGCAAATAACCAACAACATTCTACTAGCACATATCCCATATCTCAATCGTGATTTTTATAATATTTGGTGTTTATAAACTCGCCCGCACCGATGAACCATTCGCCCCGGGCGAGTGATTATTTGCATCCCAGGATATTTAGATTGAAATTTGTAATAATAATCTGATGTGGTGCCAAACTAAAACTTGATGTTCGATTGGCAACACTGTTAATCTGATGGTGTTGTCAAGTATGGCAAAGAATGTTCCCCTGTCGATATTTGCATCGTACAAAACTTCAGTACTTTTTATCAGTTTAATATCTACCTGCGCTCTCTACACAGCGCATCATTCACATATGAGCATGAATCTCCTTGTCATTCCTCACAACGCCCTTTACAGACATAAGTGAAAGACGTCTTGATAAAAGTCGGCAAGGGGTACCATAAAAGGGAGATATTTTCGCTTATTATTATTATTATTTTCAATATCTCGCGCCGTTTGCAAGATTTGAGCCTACTTCCGGTTGGAGTTTCTAATTCATGTATGATCAGTGTTTTCTTTCTTCTTGCATGCAGTATGTAATAAGCAAATACATTACATACACAATTAATTATAATGTCAGTGATATGTGTGATTTTCATTGGACAAAGCACTCCAAACAATAAAGATTCATCTTAGACTGGAGAAATGGTTATCCTTCGTTTTCATCATCATTAGAGCAACCCCAAAGCATGAAAAGCATAATAGTAATTTAGCATATGGTTGGTACCTTGAACATGGTTGTGGTTATTTAAGGATCCAGAAGAAACTAATTTTAAAAGCATAATAAAGCATAATTTTAGAAAATAAAGCATAAATCATAATTTAAAATATATATAGCATAATTATTGGAAAATTCTGTTTCACTCCAACTTTAACGTACATACTATAATAATATTTTTAAAAACCAATATTTACAAAGCAAAATCATTGAGAACATAACAATGCAACAATGAAAAGCTAATTTTTATTTCTGTAAACTTTTCGGTATAATCCTTTGATGTGGAAAAAAAAGGAAATTAAGAAAACTTTCCGCCAACAATGAATAGTACACAAGAACTCCACTATATTGTTATGTGTACCTCTTGAACGAGCTCTTCCTGTATTTTTGGGGGATATCTTTTACTTTCCCTTTGTGTGTATATGCACCTCTAAGGCGCACACAAGTGAAACAAAAACTGACTCGAGTAAAGCATATCTCTTTACAATGCATTAAGTAGAAATTTCATTAAATATGAAAGAAGCTGGTTGCATAAAAAAATTAATAAATAGATCAATATATTTAGAATATTTAATGTATAGTAAATATTTTACTTTATACACGATTAATATAAAACAACGACTGAAATTAACAATAAAGCATAATTATACAAAAAAAGCATAATGTGGGTTGCTCTAATGATCATTGTCTATGAAACGAACGCTTGAAAGATATACAACCCCTGTATACAACTATGTGGTGTTGGAATGTATAACTCATAGGGTATGATGTTTTACTTTTTTTTTTCTTAAAATTTCAACACTTCCAGTGTACACCTAAAAATGTAATAAAGAAATAACGACCACATTTTTTAAATATTCAATTAGAACTGGACAATCTACAAAAAAATTGGAATCAACCAGCGGAAACGTCACATTTCTAGCATCTGTGGTTTTCAAGATCTCATTGTCGAAACGAGTGGAGACAAACATAAACGTTTCTTTGGAGCCAAACATATAAACCTAGCATTTTAATATATAGATGACCCGTGTTGTTCAGTGGTAGAACGCTTATCCGTAGTGCAAAGGGTTCTAGGTTTGATCCCAGGTCAAATGAGTTTATAATGGCCAACACAGTGTCCTTTTTGGAGTACTCCCTTTTTCTTCTACATTATCATTCCACTATAATCATTCTTCCATTATCATAATCACTTACTTTCATTAACCACTTATCTCCTTTAGCTCACAGGGTGTAATCATAAAACAACGAAAAGTTTCGTTTCATTTTGTCTTGTACACTCATTCACCACTGTAGTTATGCAGTTACGCATTATATGCAAAAAATTGTCGTCGTCTAGATTCTGTTCGAGATACCATCCTGCCAGCGAATATTTGTTAATAGCTGGTAGGTTGTTTCATACATCATGAATCGGACCCACATTTCGTAAGGAAATATTAGAGAATCTCACACTTTCTTTGGGGAATCCCTTCCGCCACAATTAAATGATCGTAAATCGTGCATATTTAGATTAAGAAGGGTACAAGTTTAGGTGATGATATACCGCCTCTAGTAGCAGAGGGAACAATTTCCCTCTGAATTTGAAAAACACATGCTTTTTAATAAATTGTATACTAATATACTAATAAAAAAGTAAAAGTTTGTCGATGGACACTCTTTTTCCCCCTCCTCCTGACAAAATTTGAAATGACACTACTGGCTAGTAGTTTTGGAGATATTCAACTCCGGAATTCATTCTATCACACTTTTGGAAGCCTGTCTCTCTGAAACTAAGCAATTCCGAGGAAATATTTACTGAATTTTTTCCCCTCGTTTTTATGAGTAAAGCCGTCGTGCTTGGAACAAAGGGGTGGGTGTCAAATATGGAAGTAGGAGGGAAGGAAATAGAACAGGTGACTAGTTTTCGATACCTAGGTTGTGCTACCAAAATGTCTTGAGCCGTGGTAAAAATGCGAACTAACGCTTACACCCTCACACACCCACGCGCTGAGCCAATAAACGTTCCGCTGTTGCTAAGCGAGAGAAAGGGATTGGAATTCCTTCAGCCGATAGCAGCGCTTGCAACGGAAGACTAGGGATCAAGTCAATGTGGCATATCTATAGTATTGATATGAAGTGCGAACGTGAAATAAAAAGCAAGGATAGGAATGGCGACAGTAGTCCTTAGGAGCAAGAAAATACTGTTTTGTGGGGCCGTGAATAAAGAGTTGAAAAAGACTCATAAAATGCTTGTATAGAGTATTGTACTGTATGGGTCAGAAACATGAACATCACGCAAAAATGATGAGAAACGACTGGAAACTTTTGAAATGTGGGTGTGGAGGAGACTAGAGAAAACTAGCTGGGTCGGTCGGAAAACGAATGAGAGGGTATTAGAAATGGTAGAGGAGAAGAGAACAATTTTAGTTATTATTAAGAAGAGGAAGAAAAACTGGTGGGACATTGGCTAAGAAGGAACTGTATCATGAGGGACGTGCTAGAGGGTATGGTAGCAGGAAAGAGAGGAACGGGCCAAGAAGGCTACAATTGATGGACAATATCAAAACAAAAAAATGTACGTAAAGACGAAGAGGTTAGCGGAAAACCATGAAGCATTGAAGTTCTTCAGTTGCGGCAAGTGACCTGCTAATAATGGCAGAATACCTATGATGAGAATGATGATCTCGCACACGTTGTTGGGGGTCTTTAGAAACACCCTAAATACATATATAACATTAAAAATTTAACCTGTCTTTGGTCAGTAAGGAAAGTAGAAGTAGCAGAGATTTTCTGAACACTGATATGTAGAAGATATATTTCATTTGCTTTTCCTATGCTTGGCGTTTCCTTTTTAAAATACTATTTTCAGAGGATTTTTTTTTTTTTAAGTAAGTTAGATGAGAAATGGGCTCTTACTGGAACACACATTAAAATTTGGTTGAAATCTCTTGACTTTAAAGCTTGTCCTCCTTTTCACAATATCCAATACAAGTTAGGCAACGCTGTCTAATAGGTTTGTTCCTGGATTAGGAGAAAGCAATTTCAAAGGTACTCCCATGCGCAAAAAAAAAAAAAATTGCGCGTATACTGTAACTCACGATTTTTCTCAATTATTTCATTTCCCTTATGTTTATGGGTAAAATTCAGTTATTAGTATGTGGAGATAATAGAAAGCAATCCATCTAAGGAGATATTTCCAAAAAATATAATAAAATAATAAAAATATAAGCAAAAAACAAAATTATTTTCGGTTTTGCGTATACTGGCAATAATGTTTTCGAGGGAATTTTTGGAGTAGCACAGCACGATTGTAGAGGGAATTACAGAATTGGTAACAGAACAGGGGGACAGTTGAATCAAGGAACAGGAAAGTGGAGTAAAATATTGCATTTATTGGCTTAAATCTAGGGTGTAAATTGTCTGCCAAATATAAATTAGCCTCTGTAACCAACATGTTGTACGGAAATATATAAACAAAGAGAAAAACTGTTGTCTTAAGTTTGGAAGTGACATGCTCTATAGCCATGAACATTTATTTCTTAAGAAAAAAATAAGCAACAAAAGAAAGTGTGTGTGGTCAAGTGGGTAGAGTGACGGATTAGTAATTCTTATACTGTTTTGACCCCAGATCAAATCCCATCCGATCCTGTTCAATTTTTTTTCTTTACAAAACATTGTAGAAAGTGTATAATTTTTATGTTAATAAGAACCGAAACAATATAATAATGAAATAACTTTTTGTTTTTCTGATGACGTATTTATTCAGAATTAGCTTACTATTTATTACTAATAGCGATTGTTATTAGTTTATGGTGTGATATGCTTAATCATTCCCTCTCCGTTTTTTTTTTTTTTAACACAGCAGAAGTAACTTCAAACTTCAACTCACTGCGAGTGTGTCTGTAAAAAACAAAACAAGCGCGACCTGCAGCTTTACACACAGCGTAACGAACACAATCACAGCCATAGCTCGTTGTCTGTTCTAGTGTTTCTGTGTGTGTGTGTTCCTTTTTAGAGTATTCACTCTCTCTCTCTCTCTCTCTCTCTCTCTCTCCTTTTGTTTCATATCAACAAGTGCAACAAATGCAAGTCTGTGTAAAAAAAATCAAGAATGCTTTCTTTAAACAAAACTAAATTTTACAGCTCTCTTTGTGAATAACACGAATGCTTCCGACGAATTATACAGTAGCGTGAAAAACTGATAATAAAATGATCTAACATGCATAAGCTTGTTTTTCTAGCGTGACAACACATTAAACATAACAAATTAAATTTTTGGGATTACAAATTATCACATTACGTTTCGGTGTAGGCCTATTCGTTTTCACATTCGAGCGACGAAAGAAGAAAGTGTGGTTATAGTTATAAAAACCGAATACCAGATTTCAATGAATTCAAGTTACATGGCTCCTACATATCGAAAAAATGATTTTTCGATGTCTGTCCATCTATTCGTCTCTCGGTTCGTCACGCTTTTACACGCACTCAAATAGAGGCCATACTGTTCAACGTATCTGGACCGAATTCTAGACATAACGTTTTAATAACATACTATCTTTCGAATTTTATGTCCTTCGACATCTAAAAGTAAGGGTAATTTACTGAAGGATTAAAATTTAAAACAATTCAATTTTCTCAAGTAAAAAAAGCTGTGACGAATTTATTTACTTTTTATAAATATATATTTTATTAACGAATCTCCACCGCATATGAATAATTTTTCTGAAAAAATATATATGGTGTAATTTACTGTATGGTATGCGTTCTTTTTGCAGAATTTTCTCAACCACATTTCATAAATAAACGTATCATTAATAGCCTAACAAACAACTCGTTCGAAGGAGTAGCTTAATCTTAGGGTGAGCTTTACTCCGATAGTTTTCCCATTAACGCCTCAGGCAATTTTGTTCATATTTCGTAAAGAAATGTTTCATTAATAAACTAACATACAGCATAAATCGTTTATTCCGATAACATACAGAAGAAGTGGTTTTCTCAAGGGTTGAATTTTTTTGGACAATTTTCTCAGTAATAACTGAGACAAATTTGTTCTAATTTCAGTAAAATATTTTCTGTAATAATCTTACAATATGGTATAACTCGCTTGTTGCGAAAAGAAAAATCCAAAAGAGATACTTTGACAGTGAATTTTTTCCCGACGATTTGCTTAAAAATTACTCGATATACTGTCAAAATTACAGATAGAAGAGTTTACCTTTGGGGGTAAGCTTTTCCCGATTACCTTCCTAAAAAACACTCAGGAGATGTTTGTAGTTCATATTTTATAAATACATGTGACATAAATAACCTAGCTATATGGTATAATTCCCTCATCCGGAAAAACTAAAAATGGTATATTACTTTTGACAGTAAGTTTTACCCTGCGATTTTCTCAAGAACGACTCAGGCGATTGTGTTCGTATTTCATAAATAAATGTTTTACGAAAACACTAACAATATAGCATAGCTCGTTTGTCCTGCAAAGATCCACAAGGGATAATTTACTCTTGGGGGTGACTTTTTTCATGATTTTCTCAGAAATTACTCAGACGCTTTTGCTTATAGTTCACATACAATTATATCCTTAATAATTCTAATATATGGATCAAGTTATTTCTAACGAAAATATGACCAATGGGTACTTTACTTTTGGGCCTGAAGTTTCTTCTAGCAAAGTTTTCCAAAACATTATTTTATTCGCAATTTCCCAAATAAATGTTACAATAATAGTTACAGCCAAGTCAGTGTAAAAAATTCGAGCGAGAAAGTACAGTGCGTTTGCTCCGTATCCTTTCTTAAATATATTTTTTAATGTTACACCTAATCACAATTTTCCGAACAAAATCGAAACTTCTTTTTAAATGTGCCTTGTTGTGGTCAAATGGTTCAAGTGCATTAGTTCTGGATTTGATTTCCAGTGAGAGCTAGTGTATTTTCATTCAAGAGATGTGACACGTCGGTGCAAAGAAAAAAAGTGTTTAAATAAGCCTAACCAAGCTAATCAACAAAAGAAATAATACAATGTTACAAAATTATCGTAGAAATGTTGTTAATATTAGGTAGGTGCGACTGAAATGTCCAGACGATTATTGTCAATTCCAAAGGCCTTTGTTTTCGTCCGGCGGGAGCTCATGTGGTTCGGGATCTACGTTAATCAGTAGGTCCACGTCTCATATAGCCTCGCTGCTGAAAGGGACGTTAAACTCAAAATCACATCACACATCTTTGTTTTCGCCTTTGTTTTAAATGTCTCTGTTCATGAGCTCCTTAGTGGCTAAGCGGCTAGCGTACGCGCCTTTGGCGTGGAAGACCTGGCTTCGATTCCCGGCGAGAGCTCACGTGTTTCGGAGTCCACGTTAATGAGTAGGCCGACGTCTCATATAGCTTCGTTGCTGAGCGAGACGTTAAACTCAAACTCAATGTCTTTGTTCATAAATGTCTTTGTGTATGGTTTTGCATATACGTGGCATGGACATTAAATTTTGATTTCTACGCCATGTGTATCTAATTACATACACAGCTATAGAACGAACACAACAAACTTGGAATATCTACATTGTTTGCGTATGGAAAATAATCACGCTCTACTGCACAGGAGAGCCGTGTGTATGGAATTCCATACACATGGCAATCAACGTAATAAGAAATGTATAATAATAAGAATTAATAATAATAATAATAATAATAATAATAATAATAATAATAATAATAATAATAATAAACAGAAAAAGATACGATCACTTACATAATTTATAAATATAAGTTAACATTTAATAAGCATATAACTGCAATGGAATTAAGTTGTTTCTCTCTCTCTCCCTGAACGCAACAGCTCTTATTGAGCTAAGGCGTAGAAGGGAACTTGTGGCACTCACGATTTGGGGCGGTGTGTGGTCACAACTTCGGATCCCTCTGTTGTTAGTCCTAGCTTTCTAGACGGATGCAGTTATTCCCGGTAGAATATACAAGCAAATAGATTTTGTATTACTATTAAAGTAAATAATTATACTCATTCCCTCAATGTGATACTTGTGCTTGCTTAACCGTATACAGACAGCTGATCCATGGAAGAATCGTTGATGATAATAATAATAATAATAATAATAACAGAAGCTCGACAAATATTCTTGCAAATAATAGGGAAAAGTTTGCGTCACACAGTTCACTTTGCTGGACACACCAGTGTGCCGCGTTATACCGATTGTGGCACACTGGAATAAAGGGTATGTTTTTTTTTTTTTTTTTCAACTATTCCAATTGCTTCAATTGAAATGGATCTATAATAATAAGAGAGTGAATTTAGTCTTCTTACCCTTCGATTTAGAAATAAGGTTCGCGAGAATTTCATAAAAGAATAATATACTCAGAATTGTATATAGTAGTTTGTTTTATTCGAAATTACATACTTCCTGCAACTGTTTTTTGATTGAAATGATTTGAAATGAAATCCTTAAGTTTTACGTCCCACGTTTATGCCAGATAGGCTAAAGGAGAGTGATGATAAGAAATGAATGAAATGATCGAGTGAAGAAAGTGGGATAAAACGGGAGAACCTCGAGAAAACCCACGCACAGTGTTTGTCCAGCACAAGGTTCACTTGGCGCGAGCATAGATCGAACCAAGGACTCCATGCACCAGAGGTGAACGCTCTACCACTGAAACACCGTGGGCTCTGAAATTACTTAAAGGAGAAAGGGACTACTTTATGAAAACTTGATGACGAACACATTTGTTAAAAAAAATACCAGCATTTCGTGAAATATTGCTTATAGACAGGGGCGGATTAAGGCTTTTGGGGACCTAGAACCGACTGTTTTAAGGGGGCCCTATGTTAAGAATAGTTCCAATGCATAAATTTTCTTTTCTGCCTTCCACAGCCTCATAGGCTTATGGAACTACTGAGAACTATGCTGTAATATTTGAATGTGCTCCAAGTTTAGAATAATTAGTTTAGTTAAATTCATTATTAACAATTAAATAATTGCATTCATTATTAACAGGTAAATGCTGCTGATAGAAAGACTTAAATCTAGCGATACTGCGAGCGTAACGAGCGGAAAAAAAAATAGCATCGGTCTGAAGCCTATAATATAATAAGTTGATTACTATATTTTAGTATTAAACAGAGGGATTTTAAAGGGCCCCCTGAGCTTGGGGCCCCGAAGCTGAGCTCCATTGGCTCCGCCCCTTAATCCGCTAATGCCTATAGATTATAAATTAAAGGGGACGGGCCGGGTCCGTTCTAAAAATTCCGGCCCGTGCAGACCTCTAGCTCCTGTGTATATTCAATCTTTGAAAATACAGTAGAGTTTCGCTTATCCGACATGAAACAGGCAGGCAGAACGCCGGATAATATGGATGTATTAAGGAAAGACCTATTAAAAGTCAAACTATGATATAATTTTACATATTACGCATCTAATTATCATGTTTTGCAAGAAACAAATACAATGCATTGACTCAGTGACGTATCCAGCGTGAGGTCCTGGAAGCTGTCCCTTACCAAACCTCAAGCACTTTTTAATAAACCTACTTTTTCCCTTTTGAGGTTCTTTTATGTCAGATTACTTTGAGTCAGTGTCCAAACTGTGGACAATGCGTTGTTGTTATAATTCTAACAAGTAACGCTTCCCAAGTGTAACACTCCAATTTTGATAAAATTTGGCAGGTAGATACTACACATAAAATAAACAAATAAGTGCTTTATTTTTTTGTTGAAAAACGGTTTTAAGGGGCAAAAGCCCTCACCCAAAATTTTGAAAGTTGACGCCCGAAAGGCAAAAACAAGTGGACCAAAGTGAACGAAATTGTGAACAGATATTGCGGACATAAAATTAGGAAATACGTGTTTTTTTTGTATTTTTCTGGAAAAAACGGTTAGGTGGGGCACAGACCCCTTCAAACCTTTGATCATGAAATATCAAAAGTGCTAATAACAGTATGCCAGAAGTGCCTAAATTTACACGAAGAATTGGAACAAAACTTTGTGTTAGTACAATAAGCAAAAAATAAACAAATACGGCTTTTTTATTTCCTGCGAAAAAATGGTTTTAGGGGGCAAAAAGTCCCACCCAGAATTTTGAAATTGGACGCAAGAAAGGCAAGAAGAAATGGACCGAACTGAATGAAATTGTTCACAAATGTTGTAGAGGTAAGATGAGGGAATACGTGCTTCGTATTTTCCTGAAAAAAAAAAAAAAAAAAAAACTGTTGAGTGGACCGAGGCGTTGAGTGTCGGAAGGAGAGGACCGAAGCTAATGAAATTGTCTGTAGATATTGGATATGAAAAATAAAGCCTCTCGTGTTTCACAAGCGTCTCCATCAGTTTTCTTCAAATTTTGCAGATCAACAACAAGCACAAACAGTTAGCGTATTTTGTAGTATATCACCAGGGGTGGACTGACCATAATCAAGTACCGGCCCGATGGCCGCTGCGCCCTCCTCACATCAGTGCCTTTGCGCCCTCCTCGGGAGGGGCTAAGACCCGTCTTAGCCTCGGGAAGGCGCACAGTTTCCTCTCTGAACAAATTTAAAAAAAAAAAAAAGTTACATAATTATTTTATAAGTTCGCTAGCCATTGGCCAGCTAGGGCCCCACCCCAGACCCTGGTATTCGCTCGGCCTGTGGCCTCGCTCTTTTTGTTTTCGGCGTAGGAATGCTATTAATGATATTAGATTTACCCCTAAATATATAGATTTGACTCTAATATCGGTCATTTTGGACGATTTTTACATATCACCTTTACCAACCCCACGCCCCGCCCCAAATCCCAGTATTTGCTCGGCCTGCGGCCTCGCTCTTTCTGTTTTTGGCTTTGGGAATGTCATTATAATGATCTATCGGTCATTTTGGATGCTTTTTATGTATCAACCCTCCCTACCCCCACTGCTCCGCCCCCAGATCCCGTCTTTACTCGGACTACGGCCTTGCCCTTTCTGTTGTTAGGATTTGGTGGTACCATTAATGATCTCAGCGACTTCGAAATATATTGATTTGACTCTAACCTCGGTCATTTTGGATCATTTTTACATGTCTCTCCCTCCCACTCCCGTTAGAGACACTAGTGGCGTTACATAAAAACAAGACTCCGTTGAAGACTTACAGATGAACATCTGGAATCATTGTTCTTGATGAACTCAGAAAGAGACATTCTGACCAAAATAGACAACAATCTTATTATTGACAAAATGTGTGAAAAAAAGCAAGGAGATGCGAAGGCTCCTTCAAGCATAAAGCAGTGACTTCACTTTCATTTTCCAGTTTTGTTTTTGAATTTCTTTTTTCGCTAGGTAAGTATATAATTCTAAATTTACTTTTGTTAATTTGTAGTAAATGTTTCATGTATACTTTTTATTAACGGTTTTAAAAATAGATGAAAAATAAGTTAATGTTATGATGAACATAGCTTTAAAAGGGCAGAAGTATGAAAAATAGCATAAGCCCCAAACTTAACTAAATTCTTCGGCTACATTTGTTAACAGCCTAATTATAACTGAAGATTTGAAACAACTGGTGTGATTTTTGTAGTCTCAATTAAAGTGTGCAGATTTATATAGGCCTAATATACGAGGCGTGTTTTTTAAGTAAGACCGTTTGAACATAAGTACACAACGAAAGGTTATTTCAAAAAAGTAAATGTATTTTCAGAAAGTACATACTTTACTCTATTTTTCGACATAGTTGCCAAGTTTGTTCAAACACCCATCATATCTCTCAACCAATTTCAAAATACCCTCTTCATAAAAACTTGCCGCCTGCTCCGATAACCAAGAGTTCGCTGCCGTTTTCACATCGTCGTCATCATTGTAACGGTTGCCACTGAGGTGTTGTTTGAGGTGGAGGAACAGATGGTAATCGCTCGGCGCAAGATCAGGACTGTAGGGTGGGTGGTCTAAAACTTCCCAGCCAAAACTGTCCAAAAAATCGCGGGTCTGATCTGCACTGTGAGGTCTTGCATTGTCATGGAGAAGAACAATGTCCTTTGTCAGCATGCCGCGTCGTTTTTTTTTTTTTTTTTTTTTTGAATCGCTCTGCGTAGCTTTCACAGGGTTTGGCAGTATGCTTCTGCATTGATAGTGGTTCCTCGTTGTATGGAGTCGACCAACAAAACACCATGTCTATCCCAAAACATCGACGCCATGATTTTGCGCTGGGACAGAGTCTGTTTCGCCTTCACCTTTACAGGCGAGTGTGTGTGTCTCCATTCCATGCTCTGTTGCTTCGATTCGGGCGTGATATGCGAAACCCATGTTTCGTCTCCAGTTACGATCTGACTAAAGAAGCCGTCACCTTCTTCGTGATAACGAGTCAAGAACTTCATGGCACACTCAAATCTTAGTTTTTGTGGTCCTCTTTAGGAGTTTCGGGACCCAACGGGAGCACAGTTTCTTAAACTGTAGGTGTTCAGAAACAATTTTGTAAAGCACTGATCTCGACACGTCAGGAAATTCGTTTGAGAGACCTGTTATTGTGAAGCGCCTGTTCTCACGAACCCTCGCTTCAACTGAAGCCACCAAATCGTCCGTAATCAAAGAAGGGCGACCGGAGCGGTCCTCATCATGGACGTTATCACGGCCATTTTTGAATTCTCGTACCCACTTAAGCACTTTGCTTGCACTCATAACAATATCACCGTACACTTCACAAATCTGTCGATGAATTTCTGCAGCAGACAGGTTACTTGCTGACAAAAACCGTATCACTGAGCGAACCTCACACGCGGCGGGCGACTTGATAGTCTTAAACATTGTGAAAGCACAGAACACAACCGTACAGGTCAGCTACAGAGTTGAAACTGAGCACAGTTGTTCCCGAGGCATGCCGGTACACGACGCACACGCTAGTTGCGGTATGCGCGCGAACTACTAGTGTCTACAACAAACGGACCTTACTTAAAAAACACGCCTCGTATTTAGTACTCAAAGTCTCTTTTTTTTTATGAAAATATTGAATTTGTATAATTCTATCGTAATTAACTGCAATAGCTACTTAATCTTTTGTTGTTTTTTGTGTACTAATTTTCCGGAGAAAGCCCCGCGGCACTTTCTTTTATTAGGAGGGGGTATTCCATACAAGCGAAAGCGTCAGATGGACGGCGCCCTCCCAGAGTATGTGACCGCGCCCTTTTTACATAGCCAGTCCACCCTTGTATATCACGAGGCAACTTTAACCCTTATAATGTTTTTCCGCATAAACAAAAATACGTGCCGATTAATTTCCTGTTTGTTGTTGATGTGCCAAAATTGATAGGGACATCTTAAAAACACGAAAGTCCTTATTTTACATACAGTCTATACAATATCTACACACAATTTCATTTTCTTCGGTCCATTCCTTCCTGCACTTTTACGGTATTATTTACTTTTTTTTTTTTTTTTTGAGGGGCTCTAGGCCCCAACACTGTTTTGTCGTACAAATTAAAATGCATTTCATTTATTGTTTTGCAAATTGTCCCTATACGAAGTGTCGTTGCAATTCTCCATACTCTTTAGGAACTTCTGACGTATACTTATTTGCACTTTTAATATTTCGTAATCAACAGCTTAGAAGGTCCGTTCCCCACTCAACCGCTTTTTTCCAGGAAAATACGAAACACAATTACCTCAATTTACGTCTAGAATATCTATGCACGATTTCAAAATTTTGGGTGGGGAATTCTACCCCCTAAAACCATTTTTTCGCAGAAAATAAACCCGTATTCGTTTGTTTTTTTCCGTATTGTCCCTACACAATGTGTCGTTCAAATTCTTCATGTCCTTTAAGCACTTCTGACATACTATTATTAGCACTTTTGATATTTCACGATCAAAGTTTTGCAGGGGTCTGTGTCCTTTAAGCACTTCTGACATACTATTATTAGCACTTTTGATATTTCACGATCAAAGTTTTGCAGGGGTCTGTGTCCCACCCAAACTTTTTTTTTTTTTTTTTTTTTGAGGAAAATACGGAACCCGTATTCCCTCATTTTTCGACTGCAATATCTTTGCACAATTTCATTCATTTCGGTTCACTTCTTCTTGCCTTTCGGGCGTCAACTTTCAAAATTTTGGATGGGGGCTTTTGTCCCCTAAAACCATTTTTCCGCAGAAAATAAAAAAACAGGTATTCGTTTAGTTTTTGCGTATTGTCCATACACAAAGTGTCGTTGGAATTCTTCGTCCTTTAAACACATCAGACATATTGTTACTAGCACTTTTGATATTTCATGATCAAAAGTTTGGAGGGGTCTGTGCCCCACCTAACCGTTTTTCCAGGAAAATACAAAACACGTATTCCTTCATTTTACGTCTGCCATATCTGTGCACAATTTCGTTCACTTTGGTCCACTTTTTTTGTCTTTCGGGCGTTAACTTTCAAAATTTTGGGTGAGGGCTTTTGCCCCCTAAAACCGTTTTTCCGCAGAAAATAAAAAAAAAAACATGTATTCGTTTATTTTATGTGTAGTATCTGCCTGTCAAATTTTATCAAAATCGGAGTATTACACTTGGGAAGTGTTACTTGTAAGAATATACCGTAATGCCATTGATACCAGGTGGAATTAAAGAACACTTTTAAATGAGATTACAATTTCGTTTCCGTTCTGTTTATAACATTACTGTATTAGAACGATACACTCATTGCCATTTGCTATTTTTGTTATGTGATATACGTAGCAGACAGTTTTCCTTACATGTCTCTAGAAAATATTTTTTTGATTTCGTTTGTGTTAGAATGCAGTTTGACCGGTTCATATATGAAAAGTAAGAAATGTTTAACAGAAATACAGAACTGTTGCATTATTATTATTATTATTATTATTATTATTATTATTATTATTATTATTATTATTATTATTATTGATATTTTTGAAACATTAGAATTACGTGCTTACGAGCTTTCGTGTCGGGCCCCCTCCGAAAAGTAAAACTGGATATGTGCCTGCACTGAATGATAGACGTATGAGTCAAGGTATAGACGGGCGTGCTAGGCGATCGAGTCCGGAGCATCAAAAACAGACTAAGACCACAACTTGCAGTTTTTCTTGCCGATTGATGCTGCTTTTTACCTGCTATGATATGTCGGATAATAATGTGAAATAAACGAAGGTCAAGACCATGGCGCATTGGTGTTTCATGCACCTAGACCTGTAAACTATTTGTGCCGAAAACATCTTTCACCCACTAGCTAAATTTGTGGATATGATCGCACATCTTGCCTTATAAAGTATAGTCTTATAAATAATATATATAGCATGCTAAACACCTAAAGACCAAATTCAATGATTTTCTATAGTTTTCTTTTTTAATAACGGAAAACTTGTTTATTTCGTCACGATAAATCACGTTTGATACTAAGATGTCTGTTTCTGTCTATATATATTTTTCATACTTTATTGGAGACAATTTTTTTTTTTTTTTTTAAGAAAAGAGGATGATAAGAGAAGCTATATAACAGCATAAACTGAAACCAATGGCTATTACTAATAGTACACTAATTCTAAATAAATACGTCATCAGACGAAACAAAAAGTTATTTCTTTATTGTATTGTTTCAGTTTTTATTAACATACAAATTATACACTTCTATAATGTTTCGTTAAAAAAAAAAAAAAAACTTGAACAGGATCGGATGAGATTCGATCTGGGGTCAAAACAGTATAAGAATTACTAGTCTGTCACTCTACCCACTTGACCACGCAGACTTTCTTCTGTTGCTTATCTTTTTCTTAAGAAATAAATGCTCATGGCTATAGAGCATGTCACTTCCAAACTTAAGACAACAGTTTTTCTCTTTGTTTATATATTTTCGTACAACATGTTGGTTACAGAGGCTAATTTATATTTGGCAGACAATTTACACCCTAGATTTAAGCCAATAAATGCAATATTTTACTCCACTTTCCTGTTCCTTGATTCAACTGTCCCCCTGTTCTGTTACCAATTCTGTAATTCCCTCTACAATCGTGCTGTGCTACTCCAAAAATTCCCTCGAAAACATTATTGCCAGTATACGCAAAACCGAAAATAATTTTGTTTTTTGCTTATATTTTTATTATTTTATTATATTTTTTGGAAATATCTCCTTAGATGGATTGCTTTCTATTATCTCCACATACTAATAACTGAATTTTACCCATAAACATAAGGGAAATGAAATAATTGAGAAAAATCGTGAGTTACAGTATACGCGCAATTTTTTTTGCGCATGGGAGTACGTCGTTATGATATATGTTAATAAATCATAAATAAATTTGTTAGAACGAATCTGTTTTTAGACGTCTTAATTTCTCGCGCTAATGTTTCATATTATACCTGTATATAAAAGAAAGCGAAATCTGATAACGTCATACCTACACACCATTGGATTTTGATAGACGTCAAGAGATTTGAGCTGGACTTTAGTATGTCTACTTATATATATGATGATCATAAAAGTAAGGCCACATACTTAAAATAATAATAATAATAATAATAATAATAATAATCCTTAATACGGAGCTAGTCTTGAAATAGAAAGAAAGATATAGAAAAAGAAATTTCTGCTTATGTAGATAACTAGCAAATCCCAAACGTGTTCCTGTGGGCCAAGGGCGCCGATCCTGGAAGAGGGGGGGGCGAAGCGCATGTAGGTCCCCTAATTGTATTTATGAATATGCAATATTTGGCATAATTTGAATGCAATATGTCTTAAATCCTCATATATGCCTTCTGCATCTGAATGCCCACCCCCCAAATTTACAGAGAAATCGGCGCCCTTGCTGTGGGCAATATTTTGCAGTGCTCCTTCTGTACCTTTCAAATAGAATTCGGCTGACTTGAAAGTTTCGCACAAAATTCGAACGTCTTATATGATATCTTAGGGAGGCATCCCGCGCGTGTTTCTTGCATTTTAGGTCAGACATCTAGAAACTCTAAATCGCATGTTTAATTATTATTTTAGATGAAAATTCCAAACAACAAATTTCATGTCTCTAACATAAGGGATTCCAAGGACATCTCATAATAATTGTGACCCCCACCCATCTTTCTATCTTTCTTCTCTTTTAGGAATATATATATATATATAAAATATGGTGTTTCAAAACAACACCGACAACGTTTGGGAGGTGATTCCTGACACCAAGATAAGACAAAAAGTATAGACCAACCTGAGTGCACAAATGCTTCCTTTCGGAGTTATAGGCTGCCGAAAACATGAAAAAATGAAGTTTAAAGATTCATAGCTCTAAAACTATGGGACCTACCGTCGTCGGACCCTTAAAGTTCATTTTTTTTCGGCAATTCCGAAAGGAAGCATTTGTACACCCAGGTTTGTCTATACTTTTCGTGTTACCTTGGTGTCAGGAATCACCTCCCAAACGTTGTCGGTGTTTTTTGAAACACCCTGTATATATAAACGCTGAAACAGTGTTATCTAAATATTAAGATGTTAGGTTTATGTGTTTGTAGTAAAGAAAAGTTTTTATGTTTGTGGTCAATTCCGTTTATATGTTTGTGGCCAATTCCTTTTGACAATGAGATCTTGGAAACCACAAGATCTATTAGAAACGTGCTGTTTTCACTGGACTATTTCAAATTTTATGTACCCTTGCCAGTTGTAATTCAAAATTTTAAAAAAGTGCCGTTATTGTTCTGTTCCACATTTTACGGGTCTAACATGGTCACGAAGGCCAAGCTAGGGTTCATATCCTTGTGTTAGGCAACCAGTAGATGAGTTACGTGTGGCGGGTTGACAGACATTGCAGGCGCTTTGCCTTAACGTATTAAATGCAGGGAAAACCTATTGCACGTTGGCGACTTTAATCTCAAGAGCCGCAATGAGACGTTCTCGGACGAATATGGATTTATAAGGGGAAAAAATTGACATCATCTACCACTTCTCGAAGTTTACCACAACTCAAGCCAGCTCCAATACATTAAAATGCTACGTTTATATGTTTGCGTATAGCAATTCACTCCCATTGTGAGTCGTCTTGTTCTTCAATTGTTTGTGTAAAGTGATATGGACAGCTACAGTGAGGAAGTGAGAAGGAAACCCATGGTCATATCAGTATGATGCGCTGAATAGACATTGCATGTTCAGCTAATTTTAAGTAAAAAGGCAAATTATCCAAATTTTACGTCTCTAACCTTAAGAGATTCCGAGTTATGGATTCTCATTATAAGAAATGCGTTTTGTTTCACAGTGTGAAACTGCACACTTGAGAAGCAGAATCGATTGCCAAAAACCTGCATCTTATTATCTCTTACCGATTTTGCTCTATCCAAATCAGTTTAGAATCTGAAAGTAGTAGTAAATTTCAACCAATTCCAGTTTTGGCAAGTGTTTCAGGTATGATGTTGTGTACTCTTGACACCCTGAATCGATTACAGAAAACCGTTTGTCGCTATATGTTACGATTTTGTTATATGGCGATAAATGTTGAAATTGAACATCGTTAATTTTAACCACTTCAGGTTTGAATAGAGGGTTAATGAAAACAGCGAATTTATTCTTGGGAAGCCGAACCAATTAAAAAAAAAAAAACTCATGTCGATATTTCTTACCGTTTTTCTCTCTGGAAATTATTATTGGAGTCGGAAGTAGTAGTTATAATTTCAATCACTTTTGGTTTTAGTAGAATGTTTCGAGTTGTGATGGTGTGCTCTTTTGAGACTTTGTGAATCGTTTGTGAAAAATAGCTTGTTGCTGTTTAATACCATTTTATTCTTGGAGGTAAATGTTTAAATCGGAAAAAGGTAACTTGGACCACTTCCGGTTTGAATAAAGAATATATGAGATGAACCTATTCTTGGGAAGCTGAATCAATTGCAAAATATCGTATCTCAATATCTCTAACCGTTTTTGATCTGTGGAAGTCAGTATTGAAACCTGAAGTAGGCCTACTAGTAAATTTAAACTACTTCGGATTCTGGAAGATTGTTTCAGATTTGGATGACATGTTTCCTTGAGACTCTGAATCGTTTAAAGAAAACCGCTTGTCGCAATCTAATACCATTTTGTTCTATATCGATAAATTAGGCTGCGGTGGCTGAGTGGTAGAGCGTTCACCTCTGGTGCGTGGGGTCGCTGGTTCGATCCCAGCTCGCTTCAAGTGGACTTTGTGTTGGACAAATACTGTGTGCGTGGGTTTTCTCATAGTTCTCCCATTTCCTCCCACTTTATTCATTCCACTGTTCCATTCATTTCTCATCATCACTGCCTCCTTTAGCCTAGCCGGCATAACCATGGGGCGTAAAACTGAAAGATTCAACATTTTCAAAATTTTCCGGGAAAGAACCGCGAACCCTCCGCTAAATCAAGGTATCCGACTCCTCAATTGTGGACTGCGAATTATTACAGCACCTGTATTAGATTTTCTAAACCCGACGCTCCTGATATGAGATGCGATAATGTGGGGTACGAACTACGTGAGAGACAGTAAGAAATCGAACCCGAATAACTTGCACCAAAAACGAGTGTATACTTATTGCTTGTGTACGAAAAAAAGGGACAATTAGCATTTGTATTTCCTATCTACAATCTGCATTTTTAAATGAAAGAAGGAAAGAAAAAAGATAGTTTCACTTTCGGAATCGAGTTTTTCATTTGCATGTTAGAATAGAAAGCATTGGATTGTTCTCATTTCTTAGGTTTAAAAATACAACAAGTAATTTCGCGTCTTGTTGATTGGTGTAATGTTTCATTGTGTAGCCCGTAACACTTGAGTGTAATGAATCCGTCAACAAGAGACATTTATTGGTACGGAGGAGCGAGAGAAATAACCGTATTTTGGGTTAATGAGAACGGTCTGTATGTGACGTGTTTTAGTGTTGGGAGCACGGAGCTAACAATTGCAATATTTCGCTCGCCTACAAGGGCGTCTTTGGGTGATAATAAACTTCTACGTGTTAAACTAATGAAAATGCAACATCATTTAAACCTTTCCCTCTGAACTTCGCTTCACTGAAATTAAACATAACAGTTTTGGTCTTCGGTGAAATGTACAGACGTGTTCAAATAATTCTGACCCCCATTGGTATAACTAACACTGCTTTTCCCTGTTAAAAGGTACAAATAAGATTGCAGGAATATAATAGTATTATACATTTATTTTAGTATTTTGTATAAGTTCCAAAATATAGATTTTTCAACATTTCCCAGCGAGCAAACTCATTTTAAGCATATGTTTGGCCTTCATCACCATACCAGATATGATCATTTTAATATGAAAATTAAGTATTAATTGTTTTATTAATTAACACTTTAAGTATTAATATGATTTGTTTAATCGTTCATACTAAATTTTTGATTTTGTATTCTAGGGAAAAAAAGAAAAAAAAGTAGATCATTGAAGTAGAATTTCTTGTTTCGCGTCTCATGATTATGGCCTTGATGCTAAAGGAATCAGTGATTAATGGAAATGAATGATTGTGATACAATTGGTGGAATGAGAATGTGGAAAAACTGGAGAACCCCGAAAAACCCACAGACACAGTGGTGTCCACCACAAACTCATATGGCCTGGGGCTGAATTAGCGATCCTCGCACCAGAGGTGAAGTGGATCAGTGGTCCACACAAATAATGAGGATTGATTAAAAGCGCATCTATCTGTGTCTGTGGCACCGTTACCAATAAGCATTTAGACCCTATGGACGTCGTATGACTCCAGAGTCATGTTTTGCCCATTTGCACAGATTTAATCTTGTTCACATATTTGCGTAGCAGAACTGATAGAGTTGAGTTGATTTTAAGTTTAATATCTCGTTCAGTAGCGAGGCTGTGTGAGACGTGAACCTACTTTTAACATGGAATCAGAACCACATGAGCTCCGCCGGGAATCGAACCCGGGTCTCTCGCGCCAAAGCACGTACGTTTGCCAATGGTGGTTAGCCACGAAGGAACTTACAGAACTGGTAGAACCAGTAGTTCTTTTCCATGTGCTTTAAAGGTATTTGACAACGGGAATTTGTGCATTGAAATGAATCAGACAAGAGCAGAGTCATTGTGGTTTTATTACACATGACAACTAATATTTCTTTAATATAAGGCTAGCTTATGGTCGAAAAGCCATGCGAAAACACACAACAAGCAGTATTGATACTAATTATAAAGTGTTAAGAAAGCAACGTGTTTTGTTTATTAATCATAGTTATATCATGAAATGCGTAGAAGAATGAACATTATACACTGTGCATTCAATAAGTTCCTGGACTGCCCCAAAATAAAATACTTAACGATGCCAGAAACATTTATTACCGCGTTAGTTTCAACAAACTTTCCTTCTCGCACCACACACTTGCGGAATATGTCCTAGAGGCACTGGAACGCCGGGATACGGACAAAAACTTCGCCGCCCAAAACTCCGCGGGCCAAATCTCGACTAGCCAGAATCTCACGTGGCCAAATCCTCATGGCTAAAAATCTCGCTTGGCCAAACCCTTGCGAGATGAAACCTCTCCATGTAATTTAGCCATTGAGTTTCTTAATATGCAATACCAGATTACAAATAATAATAATAATAATAATAGACTTAAGTAACATATTTACTTCAGAGATTAGAAGCATAAAAATATTGACGGGTTTAAAATGAATGGACATACACATGTAAAATGTACCCACAGTATTCAATCCTTGGATTTGAAGTCTTGGGTTACTATACTGAATAAAACAACCTACAAACTTCACTCATGCGTGTTCACGATCTCAATAGCTCTAAGAAATAAGTTTATCTGCGACTTTGGTCGGAAACGCTTAGTTATGGCGATAGGGCTAATTAAAGGAAATTAGTGGAGTTGGTCATAGGGTTACTACACTGAATAAAGCAAAGGTTTTCGGTGGCGATGGTTTAGTTCGGTGAGATTTTGTCTCGCGAGATTATGGACGGCGAGGTTTTGTACCCAAACCGGAACGCCCGAGGAAAGTCGTCCACTGGAATACTATTCAGCACCGTCGTCACATTATTTATTCGTTGGGTTTCTTTATTCATTCCCAGCGTTTCTTTATTCGTTGTCATTGTAAGAAAATAGAGCGAAGTGTTGCAATCAAGTTTTATGTTAAATGCGGTAAAACTGCGACCGAAACATACAGAATTATGCAAAACGCATATGGACATGATTTAGGACCGGTCGACACGAGTTTTCTTGTGCGTCAGATTTTGGCCAAAAGAAGAGTTACAATCCTTGAATACCCTCCATATTCGCATGATTTGGCCCCAATGGACTTCGTGTTCTTCCCTAAGTTCAAATCTACCTTCAAGAGGAAGCATTTTCATAATGTTACATCGATTCAAGCGAATATAACGGCGGTGCTTTATTGGACTTCACAGCGCAAGGTAGGTGGCCCCTATTGTAGACCTCTCAGTGTAGGTGCGCTTTTGGCCTAGGCAAGTAAATATGTTGGATTGTTGAGTCTTTCAGCTGATTGCTGATGCAATTTCCTGTTCATTATCGTTATGATCTTATATTCCGATTCCTCCATTGTATGCAGGATCAATATAAAGTACTCTGGGTGATTTAAAAGTGTTCGAAACATAACAGTTCACGATTTTTTAAATACTGGAGTAAGAAACAATCGAATTTGCTTCAAACAAACACTGACGTATAAAACAGTCATTTTGCAGCTTCATTGTGATAGAGTACAGAGTCTCGGATCAAATTCAACTACGAGGCATTGAGTGTTTCGAATTCCAACCGCTAAGGAATCCAGTTTTTCATACAGTTCAATAACAGTACGAAATTACTATAGAAAAAAACAACGCACGGAATGTAGAAATAATTAAAAAAAAAAAACTTCTCACTGGAATGCTTCGCCATATCTAGGTTGAGAGTTCTGTATTTCAAAATCCAGTTATTATTCTATGTGGAATTAGGCTACTACAGTGGAAGCAAGATTTTTATGACGACGTCAGCGTGACCGTAGCACCGAATTAATCTGTTCCCTAACATGGAACACTTGAATCAAAGGGACGAAACAATGTGTATCAGCCAAAGAGCTGTTAATGTGCGTTCTGGTTTTATTACTCCTCACAACATGTCCCGGAGATTTTTTGGATGATTTCACACAAGGAAGAATAATCGGGAAACTGGAAGAGGGACGAAGTGTGACGTGTATGGTTCAGTAGTTTGTTATTGGCCATGTTGTTTCATGTGTGTGGGGTAGGGCTGTTCCGATAATCGAGAAATCGATAACATTTCAAAACCGTTTCTTCGGTAAAGAATTTTAATTTTATCCAATTATCGAACTTTCGAGACTCCCGAAATGTTTGAGACTCGAAATGATCGAGACTCCCGAAATGTTCGGGACTCTCGAAGTGTTCGAGGCACTCGAAATGTAAAAAAACATTAGACAACTTCGAGACACTCGAACTGTTCTAGAATCTCGAATTGTTTGAAAGCAGCAAATACAGAAATATATCAATATGATCGCATTTGTCGAGTCGCTTGAATATTTAGAAAAGTTCGGGATTATCGGGGTGTTCGAAAGAAACGATGTATTCGAGGTTATCATAGTGTTCCTTTTATAACTTCTCTCCTTGGCAATGTAGTGAAGGAAAAGTTTTCCCCCCGCAGATCTGTACAAGGTTTAAGCAGTCTATCAGAAGAGAGAAAGAGGAAGAGAAAACATGCATCACCCGAATGGAATTGGAATCCAAGACAACGTTAGTCTACTAATAGTCACTTTGCCGATTGCGCCAATAACAGGGCAGCCAGAAAAATAATTTTACATATGATTTCGACAAATACAACTTTGCAATAACTTATCAGATGAAAAAAGTTGTTTGACTAGTTTGGCTGCAAGAATAAATCATTGGAGAGGTGAAGGAACCGAACTGTTCATCACTACTATCGATAATACCCGAAACTTCGATAATACTCGAAATGTCGATAATACCCGAAACTTCGATAATTTCAGATACTTGAACGGTTTCGAGTAACCGATGACAACTCGATAAATTTTCACTCCCGAAGTTCGATAGGTCTTCAGCCTTATCGAACACCCCTAGTGTGGGGTTGCATTCGAAACCACAGGCAAGAAAATACGGTCTACCATGGTTGTGTACAGCAGCAGATGATTGCTACTGTGTGTAGCAGGCAAGAAGGAACCGACATCAAACAGCAAGTGTAATTGCAAACATATTTGAACCATACTGCAAGGTGTCCAATCTCACGCTTCTCAGTAGTGCGTCGACTGCATGAGGGTAGTCTCTTTACGCAACAGCTAATACGGTGCGTTGTTATTGACATCCTCAAATCGGTGGCACCGTTTACGGCGGTCTCAATAATATCAGGACTGGACCGAGGAAAGTAATCACGTCGAGTTCTCTTCACACATGAGAACAGATTCTGGACGTACGCACTGATCCGTCGAGAGTGGGGAGCATTCAACGAACTCAGAAATATTGTCGGATACGATCGTTTTGGTGGTTCCTTTGTTCTTGTTTGTGGGGCATAGTGTTGCATGAGCATACCGACCTCCAAATTTTTGAATGCGGTACATTCACCGATCATCGTTGTTGTGACACTATACTCTTTCCCCACGTAGTCTTTTCAGAGATTCATTTGGCCCCAACTTCACATTTAAGGATGATAATGCGCGACCACATCGAATAGCGCAGGTGGCAGAGCTCTTGTAGCGAGAGGATATTCGGCGAGTGGACTTGCCTGCCCGTCCATCGACTCAAATCACATCTAATACGTGTGGGATCCTATAGGAAGACGTTTTGCAGCACCTCCCACTTCACCAAGGGTCATGTAACAGTTGTCAACGACGCGCTGACGTGGTGATCACACACCCTTTTAAGGACCATTTCACGCCATCTATGATGTCACGGGGACAATCATCGGTCCCAGTGCGCAGTGCTTTCAGTGTGTTATTCTCTGTATAAAGGTGCCATTTTTTTGTTCTTTTAATCACATTTTTCTGTTGTTTCCTGCATCATACTGAAACACTACTTTCTATGTATGTTCAAGTTTCACATAAGTTTGCTTGCGACTGACACACCATGCGAAAATTACTTTAGGCCTTACGTTTTACACACCAGTGTAGCTCACCCGTTAATTACATATGAAATGCATGTTGATTCCATATAAATTACTATAATTTGTTTGTAAACACCTAACAATAGCGTCACTTTATTAACAAACTCTCAGTAACTTACTAGTGGAGGGAATTTTATTCCAAAAAAAAAGTAAGTAAAATTCTCCCTCCTCCCAGCATTTCTCACCGTGGCATAAAGTCGTGTGTAGCTTTTTTCCACCTCTTTTGAAGTTCAGGTGTGAAAAGTATAAAAAGCAATGGATCCTCGAGTGCACCTTCTTTGTATATGAATTTTTAAATAATCATAGAAGTTCTCATTACTTTCTTTTCGTCTTGTATGAAATCAGCTTTAAAATAACTTAATATGCAACTTTAATTGCATATCAAAGGTAGCATAAACTTCAGCAAAGTACACTAATTGTGTAGCATAGAATATGTAACTCGTGTATAGCCCCTATATATTGCGGCAATTGTACTTGACTTATTTTCGTGTTACTTTAAGTACTTTCGTCATAAATGCATTTGTCATCGATATTGTGTTCTATGCACTTAACAGGTGAATAATCGTTTATCTCATACTACAAAGCAAGAGTAAAGGACAACAGACTTTATTTTTAGGATTGACATAAACGAAGTGATGAAACACACATTCGGGCCGATGAAACACACGTTGAGCCGATCTGTTCATCTGATATCTTGGTCAGGGCTATAACGTCAACAGTCTAATTTGAATATGAACGCATTATACTATAGATTAGGAGACATATACTGTATATGTGGACTCTGATAATAGTATGTGATCGTCCTTATTCAGCAAGACTCCATATCGGAACTCAAAGCATTATTCTCACCAGATAAATGTTCCACTACAAAGCTTCGTGTTCACAAGATACTGCTTGGAAATTTTGGAATTTTTCTGGGAGAAGAAATATGAGAGTTTATGTAATGATAATAATAATAATTTATTTTCTTATGAGAAGAATACTTTGTACTCTTGCGAAAGCGGGAATATTTATTTTTTAAAGCAAAACGTGTTATTTTTCATTTGCTAATAAAGAAGGGAAATAGGGGTTATAAATCTTGTATAAAGTATTTTTTCTTGACGTTTCCGTGCCTTCGTTTTGGCGTTTCTGCTAACCATGCCGCAGCAAGGGAGAAAACGAAACGGGGAAATCCAGTGAGTATCTCTCAGTGTTATTAATCAAGGATATTAATGCCGATGATACTGGGAGCAAGGAACAAAACATTAACTTTGTTCGTTTGTGCCCAATCTAAAATAAATGTAAAAATAATGTAAATGTAAAAAAAAGAAAGTGTAAAAACTATTTAAAAAATAGAACATCATCATTGTCTCCCATTATAGGAAAACAGTTGGACTAATTGAAATGAACTTTTGAACGTAGTTAGTACCTGCTCGAACTAGGCTTTTATTGTATTATTTTCTTTAAAATGCATATTCTGTGAAAGGAAGAGTAATTAAACAGGTACGCTGAAAATTGAACATGTCTCGATCTTCTCATTTTAGGAGGATGGAACTCGGTATATAAACTCCTACCAAAAACAAGATGACACGTGCGCCAAAAAAAAAAAAAAAAAAAAAAAAAAACGGCTTGTAAAATTAATTTTTAAACATAGCATTTGAGTTGACCTGTGTTCGTAATTAGTCCTACACTCTGATTGAAATACATTACCTCTGGGTAGAAGGGGTACGGTAAATATTTCGCAAACAATAACGACTGCATAATTTGAAGTGAATTTCTGAAGATAGTCCACAACTTTTAAAGAATATTTGATGAACACCTGTGTCGAGCTGTATTCGTATAATTCCATTTCGATTCATATATGTATCTCAAAGAGGTTCAAATATACGAAGTGCATACCAAAAGTACGTGCCGTGTCGTTGTAATTCCCAGGAACTAACGTGTCTCTCTTTCTCAACAAGCTCTCTCTCATTGCTGATACACACTTGTTATCACTCCGTTTATTTTGTGTACCAGTGACATAGTCATCTTTGGGGGTATGTTTCAGAGATTGGAAAATAGCATTTTCAAGGGCAAAATTGCGTCCACAAGAGGAATCCTTGAGATTTAGGAACAACCAGAAATCACTCTGGGCTAAATCTGGTGAGTAGGTTGGGTGCGGCAGAAGTTCAATACGTTGGTCAGCCAAGAATGGATCACAACATTAGCACGGTGTGGCGATGCATTGTTCATGTGGAGGATAAAATTGCTGTTTGCCATTTCTAGACTGCGCAGGCGAAACAGATCTTTATTCGTTAGACGATGGATTATTTGCCCATCAAATTTGTTATTAGATCTGGTGAGTAGTTTCCGAGAAATGAAGTACCATATACATAAACTCTCTTATAGTAAAAATTAAGATTATCATACGTTATTTTTCTGTCGTGCTATCATTGTGAATTGAATTCGCATGGTTAAGATGACCGCGCTAGCTCTTAGATTTTGGGTGAATAATATTGTACTGCTACAGAGTAACTGTCGTGTGAGTAACACTTGGAGAAAACCCAACATAAATAAAAGAAAATGCCTGATTACCTTTTATTGTAACATTACTTAATAATTTTAAAAAAGTGTGAAAATCCATAGTTTGCTAATTAAGAAAAGGAATATCATTTAAATTGTATTCCTTTCGTAAATCAAGTGCAAGCAATTTAAATTTTAAAAAATCGTTTTATTATTTTTTTTAATCGTAATTTTTCAGCTCTGATTGTTCGTGCCCGGAAACTTCATTCAAATTATTCGTTTGAATTCCAGGGAGAGGCCACGGTCCTCCTTGCGGCCATAACGCACATCAATAAACTTCTTTTTTGTTGATGTATCTACTTGACGGACATTCTGATCGTGTTATACAGGGTGTTTCAAAACAACACCCACAACGTATAGGAGGTGATTCCTGACACCAAGATAAGACAAGAAGTATAGACCAACTGGGCGCACAAATGCTTCCTTTCGGAGTCGTACATTATTCCAGATTGTTCAGCAGCCCTGCGTTTTTTTGTTGAGTTCTTTCCATTTTCAGGTTAAGGAACAAGAGACAATTGTCATATTTTTTCATTCCATAATACAGTTACCACCTATCTTCACTAAACTTTTTTTTTTTTAAAAAAGTTTCACTGTATTCCGGCTGAGCGTGGTCTGATATCTGCCGGATTAATGAGAGTCTACTGTATTTCGATTTTACAATTAGACGTTTACATGGTGCGAAATTTACCAACCTACCCCATTACTGTTCTACTGCTAATGTTACGTCATTATTGTAGGCCTGCTCGTGGAGACTTGCTTTACCAGTTATTATTGATCAAAACATTTCTCATATTCCTGTCGTCACGTTGGAATCGACTAGGATCATTTTCCGAGAAACTAACGAATGCTTGTATTTCTTTGTAGAAACTGTTGTTAACGACATCTTTCAGTTTCTTTCGTTGTTGCGTATACATTTAGGACCACTATGTGCACTATGGAATGGTCCGGACAGCGTATGGATATTTTATCATTGTTATTAAATAAGTTATTTCCCGCGGCATCAAGTTCAGCATGCCTTAAATTAAAAAGAGTTAGAGTAGAGCGCGTTCATTTTAAAAATTTGAGTCTGAGCCTTAGGGTAGTTCAGTTTTTATAGTTCGAGCTTGAGTTTAGGATGTGCTCATTTTAAAAGTGGACTTCTGCAATTCTAATTTTGGGGGACCAATTCGAGGTAAGGTTTTAGATAGCAAGATATTCAGGACAGTATACCAGCAGGATTATAATCTTGCTTAAAAAATATTTCTGACATTATTTTTAACATATTCTTAACTAATGTACTCTTATACATTTCGTAATCTACAGTAGTAACGATAAAGTTAAGTTGCAGCTATATTGTTTTATTATTATTATTTGTTAAGAGACGGTGATTCCTTTCACTCACATCATCCGTTATTGTATTATTTAACTGCTGTAATCGCACATTTTTCTAGAGGGCCCGTTCTGTTCGTTGTTCATAAAATACAATCTTCACTCGAGAGAAGAACTGCAGCCTTAAGCACGTCAATTTCCTCTACCTCGTGCTTCATGCGCTGCATTGCTAATGTGTTTTCGTGCGTGGAGAGGATTAAGATGATCCTTGTTGATGCAAGAGGGATAGTTTTATTCACCTTAATCAAATAGATCGTCTTCTAACAGTAAATCGTACTTCCAGTGTTTAAAATTCCAACACTATTAAAAGTTGCTTTTGGTTCATAAATTACGATTACCGTACTTGGAACTAGTAACTAGTCAAAAATTTATACTACTTGATCAAGGACTATGCAGGATTCTTTTCCTAGCGGGGGGCTCCAAAATGTTTGACTTAAACTTATTACTATTATTGGTTAGTTTTCCTTTGACCACTGAGGCTATATGAGACATAGACTTATAGTTTAACGTCCAATGCGAACCACCGCAATGCGTTTAAATTTCAAGACTATCAGTGGGAATCGAACCCAAGACCCTATACACCAAAGGCGTACGCGCTAGATACTAGGTCAGCGGGAAAATTATTATTATTATTATTATTATTATTATTATTATTATTATTATTATTATTATTATTATTATTATTATTATTATTATTGTTGTTGTTGTTAATTATTATTTGCACATCAAAGAAGAACTTCCTGAAACTTAACAAAAAGCATAGGTCTATATCGAAATTGTCTTACCTCTGTTCAGTGGTGCACGTAGAATTTCGTCAAGGATGGAGGGCCAACCTCCTAAGTTCATATAATTACAGATGTTTGTTTATATATCTTAATAGGTAAATGCTTGTATCGTGCTCAAGAGCGTGTTTAAACCTCGTGAACTCGTACGTACGTCACTGTCACTGTTCGTTGAGTCCACGACACCCACATTTGTAGTACGAAAGTTCGTCCAATTCCACAGTTTTTAAATGTACAGAAAATTATTTTAGTAGTAGTAGTATTACACACAAGAAAATTAAATAAAATCTGATTTAGTGTCGCAGTGGCTTAGTGGTAGAGCGCTCACTTTTTGTACGTGGTGTCCGTGGTTCTAATTTAACTCGGCCAAGTATTCTTTCTGATGGACAGACACTGTGAGCGTGGGTTTTCTCGGGGTTCAACCATTCCTCCCACATCTTCATTCCAACATTTCGGTCATTATCCGTCTCCCTTTGCCTCGTTGCCAATTGTCGGACGTTAAACATAGGAAACCAAGTCAAGGAAAAACAAGCAAAAAAAAAAAAAAAAAAAAACTCAAGAAGTAGAAACCTTTAAAAGTGAATAATTTAATCGTATAAAACAAAATAATATAACAAAACAAAATAATATAACAAATTTAGGTAAGAATATAGTTTTACTTCCAATTATGCATAGGTACTAGACCTAACAGAAAACTGAATAAAATCTATTAATATTAATACTTACTATTAAACACACTAAAATTTTGAAAGTGTTATGCGTTTCAGAGAATTTTGAAACTCTGAATTATTGTGTGTGTGGAACTTTTATCAAGGTCGTCCAATTATTATTACTATGCATATCATTATTATTATTTCCGTTATTCATATAACTTGAATGCATAAAATATAATGAGCATAACAGAGTCTACTTTTAAAATATTTTAGCATTCTTTAAAAAATCACTAATGATAAAAGAAAATCGACCTAATGATTTCTGAGGTAATGACAGATATTGTCGTTGTTATTGTCGATACACACATCTGTAGAAAATTGAAACTTGATTTTCCTTTAGTTGTAGTCTCGTTCAAATTGATACTACAAATTTTTAAAGGAAAACATTTTGAAATTATGTAGATAGTGAGTTGAGTGGGGAACACTTCTTATCCTCGTATCCACGAACTATCCGAACGAAATACGGTGAGGAGGACCGGACGAACGAAGTATACCTACCTTCGGCACGTCCGTGCATCTGGCAGTGGATTGGAATTACTGATGGAACACTTGCAACTTTAGTTAAAAAGGACAATTATGATAGGATAAGTTGGGATGATAATTTTTGAAATATCAATTCTGCAAAATTTGTGTCATATCCGTCTACAACATAATGAGAGTAAACATTTTATAGCTTCTTCTCGTAACAGAATTCGTAATTTCCATAAGTTGGCCGAACTCGGATTAATTAGAAAATGGCATGTAGTCGGATCCTGCTATTCAGTTGTTTAAATAACTCACTTCCTTTACACACTGAAAGTCGACCATTACGGAACTTTTACAATAAAATAAAAACTTCGGCAGTTGAGATTGCGTGATAACCTGCAAAACTTTCAGCATCATTACACAAAACTCGTTTCAAAATACGATGTTGACAGTGTGATTTCCTTAATTCATGTTGTAGGTCATAAACGTACTGTATAATTGTTAACAATAAAGGTATTGAAGCTCATAGCTATACTATAGAGAACATGACAGGAAAGGAGGAACAGTATAATAATTTACATTCATTGTCAGTCTTTACGTATGTTTGTAGTCCAGTATGCATGATTGTGTATCACGTCCGCCCTATTTTTTTTCTCCATCCATCTCGTACCTCTATAGCTGCAGGAGTTAAGTAGTTATTCAAAAATATAAAATACGAGGAACCTAGTTAAATGAATGTTAATATAAACTAAAACATACTCTATGATCGGTAATTGTAAAATCTGTATTTTAAAAATACTCCGTACTTACTAATATCTTTGGCACTTTTACAGTCGCATAATTTACTTTCTTATCTCTTCAAAAATATGTGTAATCCTCAGACTTACTACGTATTTTTCTACTGTTTGCAAAATGTCATTTAGTGAAACATTGTTTGTAGTATGTGATATAATTGATTTGGGTATTTATTTCTTGACAGTTGGAAGTATTTCAACAACACTATTTCACTAAATAACATTTTGTTAACTCTAGGTAATTATGCAAAACATTTTTAACCTATTCTTTTACTTTGGAAATATGTAGAAGATTTTAAAAAAGTAGATTTAGGGGATTGGTAAATTTTTATTAAGAAGTTCGGTTTATCCTGTCAGTCTGCGTGTTCGTCCGAGAGACAAAAAATCTCTAGAGCTACTTGACGGATCACCAGCAGTGTTGGTCAGAGTATAGAGGGAGCATATAAGTAATCAAAATAATGGAAATATTTTGGGAAAATTGCAACTTACTACTGAATACAATGAGAGCGCGCTCTGATTCGTCGTAAAATTGAAACATATAAGTTATTATGGTGTCCAGAGCAATATTGCACCATTCCTCATGCACTTTGGCACTCAATTTCGGCAGTGAAGACAGAGAAGGATATCGCCATGGAGTCGAATGATCACAGGTGTTCAAAAATGTTGATGTCTAGGAATCGGGCACGTGAGCCAGGAGAGGTCTTGGTAGTTTATCCACATGTTCATGAAATCATGCTTCAACAGATACAGTGTTGATTTGGGATTATGCGTTATTTCCGGAAAATCTGGACCGTAGGTTGCACGTTGTCACTTAAAATTTTCCATTCTACACAATCATAATCACAGAATCCAGTAGAAAACAATTCGGAACAAACTTTTTGAGGCATGCGTCGTATATGAGCATGGCGTATTGTTAAAAAGTTAAACAGAACTACCACATTACGCGTCCATTCATCGGCAGTCCATTTTGCATGTTCTCGGTACCATTTTTTACAGACTAAAGCATTGTTGGCAGCGATTTCAATTAACGTGAGATCACAATGCCATTTACAGCAATTTGACATCTCAATCCGAAAATGAAATGGAATCAAATGAAATCTTATGATTTACGGCCTACGGTTATGCTGATTATGCTAAAGGAGACGGAGACGGTGATGATGAAATAATGAATGAAATGGTGGAGTGAAGAAAGTGGGAGGAAGCTGGAGAACCCCGAGAAAACCCACGCACACGATGTTTGTCCACCACAAAGTTCACTTGGCGACAGCTAGGATCGTACCAAGGACCTCACGCACCTAAGGTGGACGCTCTACCACTGAGCCACCGTCTCAATCCGTTTTGGACATACAAAAGACATGAATAAAGGTTGCTCTGCTGCTTAAAATGTAGTTACAGGAAATTGTTTTAGAAAGTGTTGCTTTCTCTGTTTCTATAACATTACAACAATAGTTTTTGGCGGTTGTAGTTACATCAAGTTCTCGCAATTTCGTAATTTTAAGTAGTGTTGCAAACTTAATCAATGTTCATCATATCTCCGGAGCAGCCGAGTTACTGTAAATGGCATTATGAAATTTGCTTTTGTTGGAAATCATCTGTTTGATTGAATGTGATACTTATCTAAGTACTTTTTAGCAATAAAACCTTTCGAAAAAATTAAAATGTTGAAAGATTGATTATAACTTTGTTTCTACTTGCTAGAAATAACGTCATTTCATGGTCATAGTATTCAACACTAAGGTATTTCCGATTTGTATTTACACACCCGTTTCGCTTGCGTTGTTACTATTGTAGAGACCTTTTAAAAAAAATGGTTGTTTACTGATGTTTGTGACAAGGTTGTTTGATTTAAATCAAATTGATTTAAATCACATGATTTTTTTTAAAAAAATAGTGATTTAAATCAAATTTATTTTTCTTTAAACTGAAACAAAATGCAGTGCTTTTGAGTATTCTGAAACTCTAATCCAATATAAATCTAAAATTCGTATCTTAATCCGTACTGTGTAGCGGCAGTGATGTCAGTTAATAGGATAATCAAAAGGAATGTTCTTAATAGGTTACTTGGTTTATGTGTAGTGATGAAAGTTAGTTTATGATTCAACTAAGATACATACTGACCTATTAAGATCAGATTTCCGTACTTCTTGGAATGGCATATTATTGATCATTAAATAATGTGACGAATTACATAATCACTAATCGTGTTTGTTCCCTTATTAGCAGATAGCTGTAAGACGATACTACATAAAGAATGTAAAATTAACATTTAGCCAACCTCGTCATTGCTGTTCCGTTTATTAGTTCGTAACTCATATATTTTAAGATCAGGTAGAATGCAAGTTTAAACGAAATATATATATATATATATATATATATATATATATATATATATATATATATATATATATATATATATATTTTTTAAGATTAAAATTCCTGAGCCAAGAATTTTGACAATGTAGAATTCGTCGTCAATGACAATAATTTAGAATTCAATATTCAGAATTTTCAGTTCAGGATTTTACATACCATTTTCGCTAATACCTATATATATATATATATATATATATATATATATATATATATATATATATATATATATATATATATATATATATATATATATATATATCACATACTTTTTTTACCATAACTGCAAAATTATTAATAAGAACATTGAAAAATATATTTTTCAAAAATGGCATTTTTGATTAGAAACTACAAGCTGTTCGTTTATGGCAGTGTCTACGTCCTGTGCCAAACTACTTTCTACTAACTACTAAACGATCTTACATGATGTTATATTATGTTGGTCATACTCAGTGTAGATAACTTGAAATTATTTATGTACGTATAACATAAAACACACACACACTCATATATATATATATATATATATATATAGGGTGGATTGATTTAAATCACTTGATTTTTTAATTAAAAATCGCTGATTTAAATCAAATTCCGAAATAAAATAATTTAAAGTGAAAATAAGTAAAATTCCGTTTTTGTTCTGTTATTTCGGTTACGGAAGTTAATAATCATAATACAATGAGACTCAAATGTACAGTATGTACAGCATAGTATATAAACAAGTGTCATGCACAGGATGATTAGGGAAAATCCTGTTTTGAACGGGTAACGAAGCAATGCTGCTTTCTTCTCTTCGTAACAATGGGTTTGGGTTTTCAAATCGTTAACTATTCCAACGGGGAAATCACCATCGACATTTAATATGAAAATTCTTTCGTGTGCGCGTCTGCTTGTTTGTTCCCAGATAATAGGGCGTATTTAGAGGGGTCCTATCCCCTCTCCGATTTTTTTAAAGATTTATAACTTTAGGCGAAATTTATGTATTTCGTACCTCAAGCTAGTTCCATTTTTTAAAAAATATGCCCCTACCAAATATCAGTAACTTTTGTGAAAAAAGTGACATTTTGATAAACGTTGCTATACTTTTTCCTTAATGCTTAACCTTTTAAATTAAATTACCTACTTTTATTCTATTAAAATTCGAATCTTCATTATTCGATTAAAAAGTATCAATAAACCTTTTTACTTCGTTTTTTTCTTTCTTCAAGACTGAAGGCATTGTAGAACATGTTACATATGCTTTCACGCCATTCTGCGTCGAGACATAGTGTGCGATGACATCATAAATTTTAAAAAAAATTTTTTGTTATGCCTATTATTATTATTATTATTTTGGCAGGCTTACATTTTGCATTCAAAAGACTGAAATTTTGCACACTCGTTCAGTGCATCCCTTAGTATTTTTTAGATGTTTTCAGATCTCTGCATGAACACAGGGGAGTCCAGAAGGGAAAATGTAAAAAAAAAAAAAAAAAAAAAAAAAAAAAAAATCTAACAAAATAGCTTTTCTCGCGATTCAGATGGAGACATATGAATGGTACCGTTTGAAAGGCTGTTCTATTCTGAAGAGAATGAAGTACGAACCATGATCCTAGGATAAATAGGGATGTTTCAGGAAACTGTTACCTGAGATCCTATTTTACACGGGAATCTGGGGTATTTGGGGGATATTATTTTTCGCGGGCTTACTTTTGCACCTGGAAGATTGAAATTGTGCACATTTATTCAATGCATCCCTTAGTATTTTTCAGTGTTTCAGATCTCTACCTTAAAACAGGAGGTTGGTCCAGAGAGGTAAAAAGTAAAAAAAGGATATTTTTAACAGAAAATCCCCTTTTCCGTGATTTTTCCGCCCCAGATACACGATGGAGACATTTGAGTGGTACGATTGAAAACCTTTTTTTTATTCTGAAGAGAATAATGTACAAATCACGACCCTAGAATAAATAGGGATGTCTGAGAAAATTTTTATATTACATGCGGGTTATCTGGAGCATTGTGAGGATGTTCTTAGCTCATTGTTAAATATTTTTCCCGCCCTTACTATTCAAAATAGCTTGAAATTTTATTTTCGTACACCCCTTAGTATTTCCCAGTTGATTTTGAGATGTGTGCGTTAACACAAGGGAATCCAGAGGGGATGAAAATTTGGGAGGAAAATCAGAAAAATCCCATTTTTTTCAAAATTTCCCGCTTCAGAGACATGATAGGGAAATGCGAATGTTACCGTTTCAAAGGCTGTTCTATTCTGAAGAGAATGAGGTATGGACATGATCCTAGGATAAATAGGGATGATGATGTAGCTGCTTGACTGAAAGTCTAATAATTTTCCTTTTTAAAAAAAGCCATAATTTAAAAGGGTTAAGAAACATTGTTTAGGATTAACAGAGGTTAACGATTGGGTATTAATTCAAAATTCAACCCTAATACTTTCACTTAAATGGCATAATTAGCATTTAATACTAATTCATAATGCTTTTTCTTCAGTTCGCGACTTGTAATTTACGAGGAGAAAGATTTGATTTAAATAAAAACAATCGATTTAAATCAACAACAATGATTTTTAAAAAATCATAATTTTTCCACCCTGTATATATATAATGTAGATATACAAGTTTACCTTGAATATATTTACAGTTTTATACATGTTATTTTTGTAAATGTACGTTGAATTGTAATAAAACAATGACTATTTTTCATTGTTACTCTAGTACAAATGTTTATGAAAGTCTCGGAAGTCAGACATAATAAACTTACAGACTATAACAAATTGACGAGGGAATGATATTTATTTAACAATCACCAGATGCAACTCAGAGTCTATTTTATACTGGATATCTAACAACATGGAAAGGATTTGGGAAGGTATTGGCCAGGGCCTATTTTAGTAGGTACCATCCCTGCATTTGCCTGGTAGGACTGAGGGAAACACTGGAAAACCCGTCAGGATGGTCAGCAGCGGGAATCGAACCGTGACCTCCCGAAAGCGAAGCCAACGTTGTACCACTTGAGCCACTTGATATACGTAATGAACAAAAAGAAGAACATGTTTTTTTGAGAAGGCTACGGCATCGAAACTTAAATTTGTTTTGGGCGTTTGTTCAGTAAATATATTATTATCTTCCCGATGTGTTATTTGTTTGAACTCACACACATAGTACAATAAATTATGTAGAGCTCCTCCGTGGCTAAGCGGTTAGCGTACGCGCCCTTGGCGCGGGAGACCCGGGTTCGATTCCCGGTGGGAGCTCATGTGGTTCGGATTCCACGTTAATCCGTAGGTCCACGTCTCACATAGCCTCGCTGCTGAAAGAGACGCTAAACTGAAATTCAACTCAACTCAATAAATTATGTATATCATGAAACAGTTTTTCCTTGTTTTTGTATTTTTTAATTCACAATAAAAATATTCCTTATAATGCATATGAAAGTTAAAACTTAACTTCAACTTATTATATACAGTGGAGTATCTTAATTCGAACTTAGATAATTCGAAATATTGGATAATTCGAACAGAAGTCCATTCCCCTTGAAAACTGTATTGAAAACAATAGTAAAAAATCGTGGTTAAATCGAAATTTTTAATGTTGGACAGATGTAAACAGAGAAATACAGTTTTAACGTGTTTTCAGTTATCCAGATGCAACCATAGGGAAGAGTAATACAAAAGATAAATAGAAAATCTATGTAATGATAAAGATGAAGGTGAGTTGGGGAAGACTTAAAGATAGAGAATGTGTGCCAATCTCATCTTGTTTCAGAATTGGTTGAAAATTTAATATGAATCATTGATAAAGTCAACCAAATGTTATTAATATCGTATTCCACGCAATACATGAAATTCAAGATTTATTGACCGTACAAAAACAATCAAATTTAAGCAAATGAGGTTTACGACTTCTTAAAAGTGAGAACAGAATATTCAAATTGTTACTGGTGTTTAATTGTTTGCGCTATTCAATGTATGTTGTAGTGTTGTACGTAAATATATTTTCCATTGTACTCGCAGTTTGAATTATGTGGAGTCAATGTCGTTTGTTAGTTTGCGGTATTCGATCACGCAAATAATAAGCTGGTTTTAAGGTAAAGTCTACACCATATGAATGTGCTTTTGATGCACTGTACTTCGGTTTCTTTGTTGTTATATATGTAAAAATGAATGTTGTTGGATAATTCGAATTTTGGGTAATTCGAAGTTTTTTCGTGTCCCCTTGAACTTCGAATTAAAAAGAGTCCACTGTACATGGATTAATTTTTTGGGATTCATAATAAAAATGTTAAGAATTAAAATTGTTTGAAATATGTTATCGAAATTCATGTTTATTTTCGAGGTTTTGTATTATTATCTGCATCCACTACTACTAAAATGAGTTTTTGTAGTCTAGAGAAGCGAAACAGAACCTGCTTTATCAATTTAAAGCAGAATTTGAAAAAAAAAAAAAAAAGCTCAAAATTTCCCAAGCAAAAACGCGAAGCAGAAAAAATCGAGTTCCCCTCCCCCCCAAAAAAAGATGTTTTTGTTTTTCAAACGCTTGCATCTGTATTTGGGATTGAAATAAGTTAACGACTAGCAATCAATTCAAAATTCAAACCCAATACTTTCACTTAAATGGCATAATTAACATTTAATATTAATTCCTAATGTTTTATCTTCAGTTCGTGACTTTTATTACGCGAGAAGAAATATTTGATTTAAATCAAAAAATCGATTTAATTAAACAAAAAAAAAAAAAAAGAAAAGAAAAATCATGATTTTTTCCACCCAGGTTACACATTGTAAATTAGCATGGGCAGTAGAGAAGTACCACCATAAGCTTCTGCAAATTTCAAAGATAAATCGTTCCCTTCTGCAGTTAATTTGAATTTTCGCTGTTTCGGATCGAGAAGGTAGGCCAAGAAATAGGGAGGGGTTAATGCTTCCGTATACCTGTTTTCATATTTATTTTCTCTATTTCATCGTCTTGCAGTGCGTCTTTTAACTCTTCATGAAGACACTTCCATATTCCTACAGCGTCAGATATTGTTGTTTCATTTCTTTGAACTCATGTCCAATGCAACAGAGATCGGTTTGAGATTTTGGACCAAGTGTCCTACATTTCTTTTAATTTTTTTTTTTTTTTTTTTTTTTTTTTTTTGCTTTCTGTTGTATCGTTTTGTCTATTTTTTGGTCGATTCTTCACATACATTAAACAAAACTGGCCAATTTTTAATGTCATTCTCTTCACCCCTAGAATCTTCTACTACTTCTGCTTTGCACACTTCTAAATGTTTCTTCAGATGGATAACAAGATCTTGTATTTCTGAGCCGCATACCTTACATTTTGCATGAAATCCTTTCTCGTTTGCAGTTGGAATTCGGATAAATATATATATATATATATATATATATATATATATATATATATATATATATATATATATATATATATATATATATATATATTTAAAAAAACTATACGTTTTCGTTCTTTCGTTCAATCATCCAGATTTGGTGGAGATCAAGGTGACCACCCAGTTACAAGTTAAGAGAACAGTGATGTACTGCTCCTGACTAATTATCACATATGAGAAACACCTTTCTGGAAACATACCATAAATATCGGGAAACCCCCAATTTTGATTTTTAGTCTAACTAAAAGAAACTGGGAAACCTCCGTAACTTATCAAAATAATCAAAATAATAAAAATGAACATTTAAATTTTACTTTTAAAAAAATCTAGTAAGGTAAGTGCACCAGTAGCTGATACTGCTCCAAAAGCTGACACTTTTATCTTAAATTGAACACAATAAGGTTATTTGGGATCATTAACAGATTTATGAACGCACACACTTTTCTTGGTGGTTTAGCAACATTTTGCTTAGTCGTGGTTAAATTGCGTGCCAACTGATAGAAGCATGACGAAGTTGAATTACGTGCTATGAAGAAATATGCAAAAGTGAGAAGAATTCGTAAGAAATACGGTAAGAATACTTACCTTGTTACTATTATGTTAATTTATGATTTTTTTCTAGTTCAGTAGCATGTTGAATATGTATTGTGTTGGTGAAACAGGGTAGTGAATTACGGGTGGAAAAGTTTGTTAAATTTCAAACTCTAAAACTTCAGGGTGTGTGTGCCAGGTATTGGTGTCCTTTTGTGTAGGCTTATTCCAGTAGCTGACACTGCATGTCAGGCATTGGTAAACAGCATAACGGCATTAATTTATGAATTTAATATATAATTTACACGAAAAAGTAACATTTGTCTTCTGTTATCAATTACACTAAATTTGGATATCTCGGTCAAGAAGCTGACAGGGGCTGTCACTTATTGGAGCAGCAAAATACTGTTTTGTACAGCGGGGGACACTTCTAAATGGTACAGCCATATGGAGATTTATGGCTAAGGTGTACCATTTAGAAGTGTCCCCCGCTGTACCAAGACCTGACATGAAAAATTTTCAATGGATTTGAGCAATGCAATGATGCAAATATCATTATTTTACAGAAAAAATATTTTGTGGTTCTTCTGAAACAGTTTTAAGACAAAATAATAATACGACCCGCTCGGGAGAGTAAAACTCCCGGAAGTACGTTTTTTTGCGCGCTACTCTAGCCAGCTGTTTTACGCGCTATCCCAGTCAGTTGTTTTAAGTTGGTCACAAAATCTGTATCATTTAGTACAAGGGGAAGAAAACGAGCCTTATATCATGGATTACAAGGGCAACAAAACGAACCCTGCGGGGCTTCTAGCCCGTTCCTACTACTACTACTACTTATCTGCACAATAAATCACATTTTTGAGTATTATTTTCGTATTATTTTAATTTAAAAAGTGTTATAAAATGTAAAAAAAAATGTTTAAAAACTTTCCTCGGGCCGGGTTTGAACTCACGCCAAAAGAGATCTTCGTTACTAGCAGATAGCGCTAGCCCACTCGGCCACGAGGACCGATAACAACAATTGTCTGAATTCTGCTATTTGAATGCAACGTGGCAAGACATAGATAACGCCAACCAATCAGAACTGTTTTCCGTTCCTACTTCCGGGAGCATTACTCTCCTGAGCTAGTCCTATAATAATTTGTGATCTGCTTCTTTTTAACTTTTCATTGATTGTTGGAACAGCCGAAAGTGCGGTATTTTATCCAGGCACCTTAAGATCCATCCAGAATTCTTAACGCAGACGAGACTGCTTCCTTTTTGTATCCGAAAGGAAATAAGGTGTTAGTTCGTAAGGAAGAAAAAAACTATACACACACGTGCAAGCAATGATGAAAAAGAAGGTATGACAATGCTGATTACAACTAGTGCATGTATTTTGACTGCCCCGATGGTTGTATACAGTTGCAAATGAATACCAGCTTCTGTAGCTAATTCAATTCCTAAGAATTGGGGTATTGGTAGATCTGAATAGGTTGGATGACAGTAGAGACATTTTATGAATATATGACTAATGTGTTTCAACTATGGCTTGAAAAGTCAAATATCCAAACTCTTGTGTTGGTTTTCCTTGATGGTCATGGATCGCATCTCACTGAATCTCTAACCACTTGTTGTAGTAACAATGGTATTGTGCTTTAGCTTTGTATCCGTATTCCACTCATGTTCTTCAACCGATGGATGTTTCAGCTTTCCATCCACCCAAGATCGCTTGAAAATGTGGTGTGCATCAGTGGAGAATCGAACATGACGGTAGAAAGCTGAGAAATGAAGACTTTGCACCTCTTTTGAAAAAAAAAAAAAAAAACAATGAAAATGTCAATAACTCCAATTGCAATACAAAATGGATTCAGAGCATTTGGTCTCTACCCAGTCAACGCTGATAATGTAGACTATCAAAACTTCAGGAAAGGAGGAACAACTTTAGAAATATCTTCCGGAAATCTCTCCAATAAAACTCATCACGGCTAAATAAATTAATTCTTGTGTTTCCTAGAACAAAGAATTTGTACTGAGAAAGTTAAAAAAAAAATCTCCGATTGTGATGGCACGTGTTTAAGCAACATACAAGATAAAAAACCTTTTTCTCCTATGGAAATCTATAAAGCTGGATGCAGAGAGGTGTAACAGACGTGATCCTCCATCCAGAATAGACAACATTCAAGTTACGGATGAAATATCTACTCGACAAAATACGGATGACACTACTAATATATCAATTCCAAGCACTTCGAAAATTACAGGAACTCACGTTCCTACGAAAGAACAAGTTACAGAATTAACTAAAATTTCTACTCACAAAATAGAAAAACTATGTTTTCAATTCCAAGGACTTCGAAAACTACAGAAACTGACGTTCCTACCCATAAACAGGGAGCAAAAGAAAGTACTGATACTCTTAATTCCCTAACCATTTAAAAGAACTTTATTTTGGCCGCACCATATAATCACGCCTAATTTAAAGAGTAGGAGAGATAAAATACCTTCAGTCGCAACATCGGCAGAGTGGAAGAAATAATGAAAATAAGCGAAAGGAAAAGGAATGCATCCAGGGAGAAAATGGAGAAAGGAGGAAGCAAAGAGAATCAGTGAAGAAGGCAAGGAAGAGAAGAAACTAAAAGTTCGACGAAGAAGAAAATGTGACATTTTCTTCGAGGAATCATCCGACTCTTCCATTGAGCTTCAACTTGAATCTGACGAAGACAGTGGCAATTGGTATCAGGGAAGGTTGTCATGTGAAAGTGAGTCCGAGGGCAATCTTCACGCCAATGTTTATGTAAGTGTTCAGTATAAAAGTGAATATTTTCCAGGAAGAGTTTTGAAGACCAAACAAAACGAAACTTTCGTCAATGTTACGCTAAAGACTAGATATGACTGGTGTTGGCCGAAAGTTGAGGACAAGCTATGGTATGCATATGAAGACATTTTGGAAAAAATTAATACACATCAATATGATTCGAAGGTGGGAGCATATCGGATAGAAGAAATTGAGAAATATCGCGTTAACAAAAGGTAAGAAATGTCTTAAAATTTTAAATGGATATTTTTGAGTAAATACCCAAAGGGCAGATTCTACCTATTGTACGTGCTGTTACTTCTGTTTAACCTAATTTTAAAAAAAATGCGTGATGTTATTCTTACTAATAAATGATTTCATTATATATATATTCTTTAAAATAAAACTGTCAGCTTTTGGCACATTACTGTGTCAGGTATTGGATCATTGGTATTTTCTGTGTGTCAGCAACTGGTGCAAGTGTGTTATGTTCCATATAAATTTCGGTAACTCATATATGTTTATCTGAAAGTCTTATATCAATTAAAACCCTTTCTTAAACTTAAACCTTTCAGTTTACTAAAGCCATAATCCTTCTATGTTGTTTTATTTGCAAACCGAAGCATTAGATCTAGAATTGTATCCTTAAAGTGTCAGCTATTGGTGCACTTACATTACTAGTGATTTAAATGTAAAAAATCAACAAAAGTTTTTTTTTTTTTTTAATCGTGATTTTTTTCAACCCTGGTTTGTGACACTGTTGCGTCCTAAGTTTGTAACACTGGATGAAGTGGTTTTGTAAGTTTTCGTTATCACGTATATTTGAAATATGTATTAACCTGACTTGGTGCTATTAAAAAAAGAACTGTATTGAGTTGGCAATATTGTCAATCGGGTAGTATTGCGGAGCATGCCAAATAATGTCCGCCTATTGATATTTGCATGTTACAAAATTTCATCGAATTTTATCTATTTAAATCTTAAAAGGACGTTCCAAGATAAATGGTCCACTCTGTATATATTCGAATTACGTATGTGTTATAATAGTAAATTAAAAAGTTTATCCTATTCTAAATTATTCAATTGTTGAAATAAAGAACACTGACTAAAGCAATACTTTCCTTCTTCCTTCAGCTGGGATGTGATTTTTTTTAAACTTCCTCCCTTCCACTCAGGAGCTGATAATGCGACTTGCCTGACGGTATCATTTCCATTGGACAGTGACAGATGGCTTACTCTCGTTGCGCCAGTTGGCTTGAAACTGCAGAGGAAAATTGTTCCATTTTCGGTTGAAACTTCTGGACACTAAACTAATATTAATTGACTACTTTAGCTCTAAAAAGTTACTGCATTTGATTTCTTATGGGATCAAAGATAAGAAATTTGAACCGAACAATAAAACGTGCACATAATTTATTCCCCTCGGATCAATAAAATGCAGCACATCAAAGAAAATAATACTCTATTGCAGTGTAGTAGTTTTTCCGTTCTTGAATAACCTGCGTGAACTTATGACATTTTCTAAGACAGAATTGTTCGTACAATAATTATAATTTTTCTTGTGTTCCTTTCGGCATAAAGACTTGTCTTAAATTAGTTCGTAAACTAGAGGATATTTCATACTAAAATCCGGGGTAAAAGTGTGAGGGAACGCGGGGAGACGCCGTCCCCGACCTCCAAAAATATGTACCCCCCCCCCCCCAGTTCCTAAAAATATAATGAGCAAAGATAGACAGGGGGACGGCGTGACATCATGCTGCTACCTACCGTCCTCCTACCTTTTCAGATCCACTTTTACCCTTGGCTAAAATAATAGATAATATATAGTTATAGAGAGTTTTGGGTGCACCGACATTGCGCAAATTTTCCCACGCTTATCTGTTGACACAGATAAAGCCTTAATGAGCAGGCAACAAAATTGGAAATTGCGAAAAAAATCTTGTGCAACGTTGCCATCATTACCATAAGTATATCGACTAATAAAAACAGTCACCAAAATGCAAGTCGTTTTAACAAAAAAAAAAAAAAATACAAAGTAATGGATAACAATAGCATTTTCAGTCATCTATATTATATGTGTGCAATGGCGTCGTTAGAGAGGGTGACTGGGGAATGTGTCCCAGTCATTCATTTTCCGTATCATATCTAACTGTAAGATTAAAACTGTAAGAATATAGTTATTGAAAGCAAATAGTTTTGAAATACTGTAAGGAAAACAAACATATATAAAATAAACAATATATATAAATATTTCTAGAAGTTCTCTTGAAATATCGTGAACAGACGTTCGACCAATCAGAAATAAAGATTTGTCTATATCTTCCAGTTTTGGCCAATCAGAAACAAGCACTTGTATACATATTTCAGGTGTGTCTACCACATATCTTAATAACTATCCTTTCACCTTTCTATAAATGATACTTAGATTTGCATTTGCGTCTTAGTTGTTCTTAGGTGCTGTGAGAAACATTTGTTATATATTACCTAGGTATTATCGTATAAATTGTTACAAGAATGAGTGGTCAGTGTATTAGAGATAAATAGGGCCCCTTGGCAAGAAAGCTCGCCCCCTTGAGTGATGCAGCAACTTATATCTACGTGTACCTCCTACATGCAGTTAGAATTCTAAAGCAGCATGTCGAATGTTGTGTCTCGCCGCGGTTTTCAACGAACTTAAAGAGTTCTGGTTTGGCCAATGGCCACCAATTAATATTGCTACCAAAGTGTTTACCATCCTCTTAGGTATTGATTAAGACCAATATCGTCTCTCTATGAATTACCGTTCCCATGATATTGGCCAAAAATGGCCGATTTCCAGAGATTTAAGGAGCATTATTTGAGGAACCGTAAGTCATAGAGAGGTCATATTGGTGTTGGTCAATATCTAAAAGGGTGGTAAATATTTTGGTAGCAAATAGTAACCGGTGGCCACTGTGCAACTGGCCATCAATTAATATCAGTACGAAAATGTTTAATGTTCTATTAGGGATTAACACTGATATCATCTCTCTATGACTTACCGTTCCCGTGATACTGACTAAAAAAGTTCGAATTTCTAGATATTTAAGCAGTCATATCTCGAGAACTATAAGTCATAAAGAGATGATATTTTGTTAATTTTTGCGAGAAAGAGAAGAGGGTGCGGATAAAAAGATTTACCTTTACATCTAGGAACAATTACAGCTATCCTTCCCGCTAGATCTCTCCATTCTTTTAAAGTTCGTTCTGGCAATGCTCTTAGAGCATTCTCAACTGTTTTATCCTGAAGATATTTACCGGACAGTGTACATTAGAAAGGTTTTGGACCTGAAATTGGTTTGTGGGCCTGAAAAGGGCCTCAGTTCTTTAATTACTGTGTATTTGCTTCACTCCCAGAGAGATAACAAAGCGTTTCCGTTAGCCGACTGTCGGCAAAGCGTGTTCAACGTATATGGCCAGAGCAAATGTTGAAAACATTCTCAAGATGGGTGCTGGTCCCTCCTTTGTTTGGACACGAATGAGGTTCGTGAACTGTACGTTTTGCTGTTTTAATGCATCTCTGATGTTATCTATGTTGGTTGTGGTTGGAACACCTTCTTCAGGAAAGCAATGCATCTCAGCAATTCTTCTCTGCAAAGCTTATTCTTCTCCGTTGTGCACTCTCCCAAATGTCACCAGCAACTGTATGTCAGACCTCCTCAGGTTCTGTTAAAACCCCGAACGAATTGCGGATATAATAAACCAATAATAGAACAAGCCAATGAGGAACGAGAATCACAACGAGCCAATCAGGATCGAGAATTAATCGCAAGTTTTAGTGAGGAGGGTAATATAAACAGGAAGCAATAAACTGGAGAAACATAAGTGAAACTTTCAGAATGGAGTTTACATTGACGAAAACAGAAAAAGGTGTACCTTGTGTATTAATGGGAGGCTTTAAGTATCGTTTCTTTCGCCAAGGAAAAAAAGGCTCAAATTGGAGGTAAGTTAATGTAGTACATAATTTTTGCATGTATATAAGCCTATAGCTTGCTAAGTTATGCAAAGCCTACATTAGTATTTTCAGTAGTCAGCTTGACCTATATTTTAGTAAGTTCTGTAAGCCTATATTAGTATTTATGCTAGTCAATAGGATCCATATATACTTTGTTAAAAGATGTAACACACTATTAGTATTAATGTCGGGAAGTTGGACCTATATTTTGTTAAGTGATGTAACCTATATTAATATTTATGCCATTCAGTTGCTTCTATACTTTGTTAAGTAATGGAAAGTTACATTAATATCCATGTCAGTCAGTTGGGTCTATATTTTGTTAAAATATGTGTCTAGTCCCTATTTTAATATTTATGCCAGGCAATTTGTCCTATACTTTCGTAAGTGAATAAGTAAGCCTGCATTAGTATTTATGTCAGTCAATTGGACCTATACTTTGTTAAAAGGTGATGGAAGATATAACATTTTTGCCAGTGAAATAGTGAATACATTTTTCTTTAAATAGTAAGTTTAGAACACGTGATACGATTTAATTATTATTTCCTTTCTTTCAGATGTACTAAGAAAAGCTGTAATGCTAGTATAACAATGGATGAAAATACAAGTGAAGTTTTAGAAAGGAAAGATATTCATAATCATTGTGAAGATGAAGATGGTGTTCAACGGCATTTTCTTAGAGAGAATTGTAAGCGACGAGCCACTGAACAATTGAACGAGAAGCCAAATAAAATTATAAGGCAGGAAGTTTCAAAATTGGAACATCATGACACACTTGATCATAAAGAAATTAAAAGATGCCGAGACGTTATTTATAAAAATCGAAGAAAGGTGACTCCTCGTCTACCCAGAAACACCGTAGAGGCTATACAGCAAATGGTTCAGAAGCAGGATGATATAGCAATTGACGGAGAAAGATTCATCTTTGTTGATGATGAAGCTAATATAATTCTTTTCACGTGTAAGAAAAATATCGAGTAAGTATAATTTCATTTATAACCATTAACTTTGAAATGAGTTTCATTTACAGCATCAAGAAGTAGAATAGGAAGTAGTTGCTTGAACAGAAAAGTTCCTTTTTCCGTCTTATTTCCAAATTATAGTAAAATAGTTTTTTTTTTTTTTTTTTTTATTCTCACAAAATATATCGTAACATAGCATTTCACCTAACGATATGACACTACAGTCTTGTTTACTATTTTCTTTTCTGACACTAATCTTATTTTCTTTTCAGTTTTCTGTGTGAGTTCAGCGGGTTAGAAGTATTTGCAGATGGAACTTTCACTTATGCTCCTAAGCATTTCACACAGTTATATACAATACATGCATATAAAAATGGATATTATCTACCTCTATGTTTTGCATTTTTGCCGAAGAAAGACAAGAATACGTATGTGGCCATGTGGAAGATGATAAGAAACTTAGACAGTAGATTCGACTTGAAAATCATTTACGTTGATTTTGAAACAGCTGCTCACGAAGCCATCAAGAATGTGTTTCCAAATTGTGACATTCGTGGCTGCAGATTCCATTTGGGACAAACATGGTGGCGGAGGATTCAAGCCGACAATGATCTGCGACAAGCATATATGGATCCAAAATCTGAACTAGGTATTATTGATATTATTATGGTCTATTATTCTTTATTATTAATTTAATAATACCATGTGGACTTTGTTTTGTTATATATTAATACAGAATACAGTTGAAAATAGAATCTTATTCTGTTTGACTGAAGAATCTTAATTCAGTCACCATTCTTAAAAGCAAGTAAACTGCTGTTCTAATAATGTACGAAATGAAGAAATTATAAAGCCAACAGTAAGATCCATCAATTTCACTACTTTCCCAATGCTTGCTTATTCTAACAAATTATTATTATTATTATTATTATTATTATTATTATTATTATTATTATTGCTTTTCTTACAGGTTCATGGATAAAGGCATTTTTTGGGTTGCCATATTTACATCCAACAGAAGTATCAGATGCCTTTACTCAACTAATATCAATGACGCCGGATGATACAGGGCATAAATTTTCCGATTACGTCCTAGAAAACTACATAGAAGACGGTTGCAAGTAAGTAGCTTCCTTTTGAATTTCATCTATAGTAGCACATGCTTCAATAACTCTTAATACTGCAAAAACTGTTGTCCTAGTTTGAACACAACATTAATGGTTGTGCTGATATGGTATTTTCTCTCAATGCAACTTAATTATAGTGAAATTTTCTTCTGTCTTCATGTAAGACGTAGATTAAAATGCAGGTTTTGATAGTTGTAAACAAATTACGGACCAAGACTATAAATATTTCTTGAATCTAGTGTTATAAATGTTTTAGTGTTTTATATAAATTGTCAATAATTGTGTGCATGAACTAAGGATCTTTTTATTTTATTAATTTTAGGTATCCACCTGTCATGTGGGCGTCTATACCATCCACGATGCGTCGGACGACAAATGGACCAGAAGCTTTTCACAGACATTATAATAGTCAATTTTACTTCCCTGCTCCTGATATTCATACGGTGATTTCTGCTTTGTTAGAGATCCAAACGGAAACTGCCATGAAAATAACGTCCATATTAAAAGGAATTTCAAAGGCCCAAAGACCAGCAGAAGTCAAAAGGAGCGAGTTTGTCATGAGGAAGTATGCTGAGTTCAGGAATTCGCAGAGAAACTATGAGAAGGCACGTATGACATTTTTAAAAGCTGTAGGATTTAAATTTCAAGCATTCAAACTGTAAAATGAAATTTTCTGTAAATAAGTATGTTGCTTTGTAAATATTAGAATGCAATAAAATATATCTCATAAAGGAATAGCTTTATACATTTCATTTCGATGCAAAATTTCACACAATTCCTTAAATCCTGTTGTTGGCAACGTCGCGGCGGAAATTTGCGCAATTTCAGCACTTTCTGCTCCTCGTTAATAAGACATAAATTACTTAGATTATCAACGATCTAATCTTTAGAAAAATTTGCGCAATGTCGTTGCATCGAGAGTTTTATGTTGATTGAAGTAAAGCATGCTGATTGAATTATCGTTTAGGATATGTGCAGGTTTAATATACAATACCTGCATTAATTTGAAGATGTTTGAAGTGAAAGAAAGCAGATCTTGGAGCGCTGTGCAAATAAATAGTACGAACATAATTGCTGAAAGTGTACTCCTTTAGAGGGGAACGATATATATATATATATATATATATATATATATATATATATATATATATATATATATATATATATATATATGTGTGTGTAGGGTAAAACTATAGGACTCCCACTTCAGTCCCACGGTGTTGTATTTCTCATGAATGTAAAATGAAGTTCCAAATTGACGTGAGTAGAGAGTAAAAGAAGGATTTCTTAATCTCCCTGTTAAACGTTCTCTGAACTCCCTCTAAATTATTCGTTCAAGTTTTATTCTTGCTCGATGATCGTTTTATGAAACTTTAATAATTGTAAATCCTAATTGTGTATTTAGTGAAGCCTTCACAAGGAATTAAGAGACTACATAGGAAGCATGTTCTAGAGTTTGAGATTCTTTGAAGTCTTCCGGCGATTCACTTTTGTTCTTCATTTAAATATATCAAATTAAGATATTTCCTTTACAGTAGTGTCTACAGTTACTATACATATGTAGTTATCTACATTCGTTACGTAGAGAATTATGGGCCGCGTTGGCTCAGTAGTAGAGCGCTCACTTCTAGTGCATGGAGACCCTCGTTCGATCACAGTTTGCGTTAAGTCAATTTAGTGGTGAACTAACATCGTGTGCGTGGGTTTTCTCAGGGTTCTCCCGTTTTCTCTTACTTTCGTCATTCTATCACATCCAGCTCATAATCACAGTCTCCCTTACAGCCCTTTCCCATTTGGCGGCGAACTGCCGCGTAGGTTAGAAAGACATTGCAAGCAATTGAGCTTTTCATATATGCGCGGCGGTCGCCGCAAATTTTCGCGGCGAGGAAAAACAGCCGCCTCTCCCTGCTAGAAAGCGGCGCGGCAGATTGCCGCGTACAGCCAAGCGGGACATTGCAAGCAATGGATCTCTTTACATATAGGCGGCTATTTGCCGCTTGGGTGTTGGAGGGGGAGCAAGTGTTGCCAGGAAAGAGTAGAGAGTGGTTGCGATAATTTGTATCTGTGTGTATTTTACGTATATATATGTGTGTGTTTGTGTATTTATGTACAGTATGTTTTTATGTTCTAGCCTAGGACACCTCGAGTGCTTTTAACCAAACTTGTTACATACAATATGTGGGAAAAGATGGCATGTAAAAATAATCGAAAACGACCGATACTACCGAAGTGTCGAATCCAAAGTTCGTTGATTTAAAAGAGTTCAAATCAATACAAATTATTTTTTCTATGTAATAGAAGATTGGGATAAATGTGCGGACAACGCTGGGCAAACGAGCTTCTAATTTCATAAATTTCTGGTACCCCAAAATTGAAATATGTACTATCAAATATTTCAATAATATTACATATTTTACAGTCTTTTGCTATATATTTATGTACTATATATGTTGCTATATATATATTGTTACATAAAAATTCGTAGCCCGGATTTTAGTAATAATACAGTAATGTACCTTAACAAAGCAAGAGACAATTCATTATGTGATATTTGATAAATGTACCGTGTTTTATATATTTTATAACTATTTTAAAACTTCTATGGTTGTAATTTCTTGAATAGTCCTTTGAATTCAGGGACTAGAGCAGTGCTTTAAAGAGACTTGAGTCAATAGTCGGAACGCTTAAAACAAACGAATAAACCTGAAATACTATAATAATAATAATAATAATAATAATAATAATAATAATAATAATACCAACAGACCAGCCTTAAGTTCAGAGGTTGAGTGTTGACTTGGGATTCTGAGATAGATCTCAACCACTGACTATCTCGAAAGGACTTTATCCTGGTTTTCCCAGTCGCAACAGGTAAATACCGGGATGGTATTTGAAATATCCAGAACCATGCCGCTATTTTGCTCAAGTCTATCAATTGTAGAAACAGTATAGAAAAATCTCTTTCAAGGTACCACTTCTCTAAAAAAAACTTAAATTAAAAAAAAATGAACCCATATGTTTCTCTTACTGTTTTTTTTTTTTAATTATTTATTTCTCTCTGTCTTAACAAGGCGAGTAGAAGACACTTTTTGCATCTGGCCATTGTTCCACCACAACACGATAAGAGTTACAAGGTTTTGTTTCTTCAGTTGCACAGCAACCCTGCTCGCATATTTTTCATTCGCGGCAAAAAACCGCGTTAATATGAAAGGGTACACTTCTCACGCGGCAAACTGCCGCGAGCGGCGACGGCAAATCGCCGCCTCAATGTGAAAGAAGCGTTAGCTTCGGTGCATAAACGTGGGACGTTGAACTAAAAAAAAAATCGCAGAAAATTGATATAAATATGTTATGGATACATGTGGCAACAAAAACTAAATGCTGTTCGTAAAAATAAGTGTGGTAATCGCCTTAGATAAACACCCTGTCACTACATCACACGAAAGACTGTCGCTGGTTAGATGTCCTGTTGTTTGGATGATATGTGGCCATCACATCGTTCCTATCCTATCACAATTATTTCGGCTTTCTATATCGGAGTTTGCTATTACTTAATTCAAATAGCATTCCAATTGTCTCATGGTGCTGGGTCAACACTAAAATTATTTTTTCATTGAGAATCAAACCGGAGACTATTCATACCAAAGGGACGCATGCTATACGGTTACAAGAAAGCATTAGTAACTTTACCTGACTTTTGCATAAATTAATTAATTCTGTGTAGAAACCAAGACAGGCTGGACTAATGTTAAAGGCTATACAGGATTAATGTTAAACAATGATTAAAATCAATAATAAAGCATAATTTGGAAAAGAATAAAGCATAATTAAGCAAAAAATAAAGCATAATGTGGGTTGTTCTACTAATTATGTTACATACTGAACATAATTTGAGTGTTAGCTTTAGGCCAGGATTATTATTATTATTATTATTATTATTATTATTATTATTATTATTATTATTATTATTATTATTATTATTATTATTATTATTATTATTATTGTAGTAGTAGTAGTAGTAGTAGTAGTAGTACTAAAATTTTAACGGTGCTCGCCAGTTTAGAGAATTATGAAAGATAACGTACTCGTAATTTTTTTTTTTTTTAAAAAAATGAAAGCCATGTTAGAAATATTTCTTCAGCTTTTGTTATTGATGTTCAGTTGGATAGGCATTAAGTTTTAGTTCTTTCTAGTTACAAGATGTAATTCAGCTAATGTTAACAATTGGAGCAAGTTGAAACGACCAGCGAGTCACATGCACGACTGCTCAACACAAGACCTTCGAGGGTACTTTGACCTTCCCGCGGGTCTCTTTCAGAACAGATGTGCGTTTTACGAAGTGGATACAAATCTTTCGTAGTAACAACAAGAATTTGTTAAAACCTTAAAATATTTTATTTGTTTGAGTCAAGTATTATATAAAATTGTTTTACCAATCATATATATCTTCTGTATGAATTTTGAATGCTTTGTAATGTTCACTTGTTCACTTGTAATGTTTACAGTAAAAACACGATAGTTTTTTTTTTAATATTTTAGTTTCCTAAAACAAGCATTCAGTGCGTAAATTAACCTATAAAATACCAAATATGCTCCAAAAACCAGTAGAAGGAAATGTGTACCAGTACGTCAGGTAGATGATACCCTTTTTCAATAGAATACTAATGTATACGTAATGCAATTCATATTTATAGGGTGAAAGGTATTTATTTATTACGTAGCTATGTGTTTCTTCATTTTAAAAATGACCAACCTCGATGCCGTTACGCGTGGATATTGCACTACTACTCATTAAGAAAACTATTTCAATAGTTTAAATACAGAAATATTCCGGCATTTTTTTTACTAAGATGAGATAAAAAAAAAAAGAGTAAAATATGTATGCTGATTATCCAGATTTCATAGATTCAATTACTGTTTTGAAACAATAAATAAATAAATCATAGGATTTAAAAAAAAGAAAATTTGAGCTCAAAGCACACTGGAAAAGATTTTTTCCTTTCTCAGTTATTCAATGACACTTTTGGAAATATTTTCTGATGCATTTCTTGCTTTCGTAATCGGGAAGTCCAAACTTAAGACCCTGCTTATGGCTATCCTGACTTTTCACCTTTACTCAGTATCATTAAGGGACCCCCGCTGGCCTAGTGGATAGCATGCTTGCCTTTGGTGTACGTAGTCCCGGGTTCGATTCCCGATAGGGTACAGTTGAACGAAGAAAGTGGTTCGGATTCCGATATAATCAGTAGGTCCACGTCTCTCTTAGCCATCTAGGCATAAACGTGGGACGTTAAACAAACCAAACCAGTATCAATGTCGAAATATCTTTAAATGTATAGACAATGCCCAACTTCTAAATTTTCTTCTGAACTACATGTCGCCCCGTGTAAAATAATCCCTCATTTCTTATATGGATGATATTAAAGTTAGTGCATTAAGAACATGCAATATTATTATTACTAAGTTAAATACTGAAAATTTATTGAACACTACGCTATCAAAAATAGAATTTGAAGTTCAGCTTTCAGCTATTTTGTGGCGATTCACCAGAATCGTTGAATTATGAAAGACAAAGATATTTTGTGAGGAAAGGATTTTATGTCTGTTGTACTGCATCATTGTCATATTTTCAGGTTGCTGAAAGTGTTTTCTGTGCTAAATATAATGAACTGAAATTAATTCTTCCTGTTATGAAGAAATTACTAAAACGTTGAAAGGAGGGGGAAGAAGACTGTCCGTATCCATTAGGCCATGTAATAAATTCACATATTTTTCATCGGGACTAAACATTTGTACCTGTTATGATGTTCGTTGAGAGCGAATTCGCTATATGACATGTTAGTAGATAGTTCAACTCTCCATTAAAAGTAATTGGAGACGTATCCCAAGTCGGCGTTATCAGTTATATCATCACGGACAATCGACTGAACCGTTTGAAACGAATATTCGAACGTATAACACTGGTTGAACTGAGATTTTGTCGCCACTTTCATTAAAATGCGTATCTTAAAGGGAGAAAAGAGAGTTTAAAACGTATGCAAATAATAATAATAATAATATAATAAAATAAAGTATATCAGAAGTCTCTCATGTTATTAATGAAGATTAGTACATAAACGTCTAATCTATAGAGGATGGCCCAAAAGTAGGTATACACCCCTGCATTGATCAAGTATAACATTCTAGTTTATGGGTTTATTTGCTTCGGCTGTTCCGATCTTAAGATATAAGTAAAAACACATTAAGAACAAAAAAATAAAGAAACTAAATCTGTCTGATGGATAACAATAAGAAATAATGTAAAATGCAATGATCTAATCAGTATGGTACTGTATATTTAATTTTGCGCCACTCTGTATATTAAAAAGCTAGGTGTGTGTTTGTCCCCAGTCCTTTCGACAATGAGATCTCGAAAACCAGAAGTACGTTCCGTTTTCGCTGGTCAATTCCAAATCTTTAGATTGTCCAGTTCTAATTCAATATTTAAGAACATGACCGTTATTTCTTTATTACATTTTTAGGGGTACACTGAAAGTGTTGACATTTAAAAAAAAAAAAATCATCATATCCTATGGGTTATACATAGGTATATACAAGGGTTGTATATCTTTGAGGCGTTTGTTTAATGGTCAAATGATAATGATAAATGAAGGATAACTATTTCTCCAGGCTAATTAATTGTGTATGTATTGTATTTGCTTATTACATACTGCATGCAAGATGAAAGAAAACACTGATAATACATGAATTAGAAATTCCAACCGGAAGTAGGCTCAATCTCAAACAAACGGTGCGAGATATTGAAAAAATAATCGAAAAAATATCTCTTTTATGATACCCCTTGCCGATTCTTGATCAAGATGCCTTTTACTTGTGTCTGTAAAGGGACATGTACTGATGATGTGAGAAATGACAAGGAGATTCATGCTCATATGTGAATGATGCATTGTGTAGAGAGCGCAGGTTCAGCTAGTCTACATTATAAAATTGAAAGTGGCTATGTTTGTGACTCTTAATCTCTTGCATCACCCGACCAATCTCGATCAAATTTTCAACATAAATGAGGTTCGGGCTTGGGATTGTTTTTATCTATTCACTTTGACGGTAGATCTTAGGGGAGATATAAAAATAAACAAAACTTAACTCTTGAAGCAAATGACCAATCTCGATCAAATTTTCAACATAGATGAAGTTCGGTCCTCGATTTTTTTTTTTTTTTTTTTTTTTATCGTTTCACTTTGACGGAGCAACGGAGAAGGTGGAGGAAGGGGAGATATACAAAAATCTATCTATCTATCAAAGAAGGTATCGCTCGCCCTATGTTGCCATTTGACAATTCTATGTTCACCCCTCCCTCCAAAATGGGAGGCGGGGGAACCGTGTTTCACCCATATTTTAGCCCATATTGACTCTTAACACTTTTCTTATTTGATGCATAGTTCGCAGAATATTGGCTTGTAACACTCAATTTGAACACTGCGCTTTGTATTTGAACGTGAAACCATTTTTGGCGGCTATTTTGAAACAGGCTTGCCCGAAATCAAAACAAATTTCGTGCTGTTTGGTTTTTCACGATCAAACAAGGCATCACTCGACCTATATTTCCATTTGAAATTTTCAAGTTAGTTCCGGGGCCCCATGATAGGGGCCCTGGGGACACCGCGGCAACACCATTCCACATTACCTATGGCTTTTTCCTTTTTCATTTTTTGTTTCATTGTTTTCTTCTCAACCGTTTCTGATTTATAAGCACTGGAAATTTTATCTGATAGAGGACCATTTTTAGGGCCCATTTTGAAAACGGTGCCCCATATCAAACATTGTTCAATTTTACAAGCTCTTTCGAACGATGTATCACTCGACCTGTGTTCCCATTTGAAAATTTCACGTACACCCCCTCCCCCCAAAATGGGGGAACCTCGTGTTTGACCCATTTTTAGGCATCTGTATTATACATCCTCTTAACATTTTTCTTATTTGATGTATAGTTCGCGAGATATTGGCTTGTAACACTTATTTTGACTGACCATATATATATATATATATATATATATATATATGTGTGTGTGTGTGAGAGAGAGAGAGAGACTGAGACTGACTATGTTCGTTAGGCAATAACTCTTGAACCGACCGACCGATCTGAATTAAAGTTTCAACATGAATGAAGTTCGAGCCTGGGAAGTTGTTTTTATCATTTTACTTTGACGGTAGAACTTTACTGGAGGGGGAGGAGGAGATATTTAAAAATAAATAGAACAAATACAACTTAATTACTCTTGAACTACGCGACCGATCTCGATCAAACTTTCAACATAGATTAAGTTCAGGCCTGGGATGATTTTTTTCATTTTACTTAGACGCTGCAACTTCGGGGGAGGAGGAGATTTTTAAAATGATCGGAAATGACAGATATTAGTGTCAAATCTATGGTTTTCGGGGTCACTGAGAAGTTCAGTGACACTCCGATCCCGTTTACATACAAATTCAGCCCCAAAACTTGGAGGAGTGGGATATATATAAAATAAAAAATGACCAATATCAGTATCGAATCCATAGTTTTCGGGGTCTCTGAGATGAACAGTAACACTCCCGATGCCGTGCCCCGCAATATGGGGGAGGGGAATATATAAAATGATCGAAAATGACCGATATTAATGCTGAATCCATAGTTATCGGGATCGCTTAGATGAACAGACACTTCCGATCCCGTTTAAATCTAAATTCAGCCACTTAGCATGGCGGAGGAGGAGGGAGAAGACATATAACAATGATCGAAACTGGCCGATATCAGAGAGCATTTTAGTAACAGTAATAGTAAAAAATGACTGAGTAACGGAACCTATTACTATGTTTTTCTTAATTTAATCATGCGAAGCGGGTAATAGATGCTAGTCTAATATATAAAAATGAAACTTTCCGTATATAGTTTATAATCAAATCACGGGAAAATGACTGATCAGTTGAAATGAATTTTTGGGTATAGTCATAGTGATAAATTATCTCGAACAAGATTTTAGCGTGTTGCTTTGATTAAAATGATTATCGTAAGAGGGGAACGGGGGTCATAATTTATGCAAGAAATTGAATATCTCACGAACCCATCACGTTAGGAAAATCAAACTCTGTATGTAAACTTCTCATGTCCCTGCGTTTTTGAAGGGAACATTTGGTACACATATACTTTTCGCCACATTGAAAGCAGCGTTATCTGTTATTTGTGATCGCATCAACAACAACAATTGATCAGTTTGAAATGAATTTTGTAGGACAGTTAATACCTACCCCAAGTTAGACTTTTATCATGCTAGTTTACTTTAAGTTCGTGCCCTAAAGGGGGTGTGGGGATCAAAATTTCAGTCAAAAATGTAATATCTTGTGAGCTCTTCAAGTTAGGACGATAAAATTTTTTAAATAAATTCGTGCTCTAAATGGGGTCAAGGGGGTGTGGGGATCAAAATTTGTTAAAAATATATCTTGTGAGCTCTTCAAGTTAGGACGATAAAATTTCTTAAATAAATTTCCCGTTCAAAATAATCGAACAGGTGTCACAGTATTTTCAAAATTCTTCTTTTAGGGGAAGGGACAATTTCTATAATTATTTTCACCACATTGAAGTTGTTGTTATTTATTATTTTGATAGCATCACGGGAAAACGGTCGACCTGTTTAAAACGAATTTTAAAATAATTAGTACTTACATCGAGCTATAATTTTATCATGTCATTTTAATTAAAGGATGTATCCAAACTGTCCAAAGGATGTATCCAAAATCTGTGCCGAAAATAGAATATCTCATCGATTTTTTAAATATCATTTTTATTGAAATGTTTATTCTAAGGGAGGGGTAAAGAATGGGCATTTCAACTGGTGAAAAATAAGTGAACGTGTACTCTAGCATTTTAGAAAATTCCGCGTTTGAGGTAGAGAAGGAGATGCTTTATATAATACTTTCCTCAGTATTTAAAAATAACATACATGCTGTCTTACCATCGCGGGAAAACAGCTACACCCTTTGAAATAATTTTTTGAATATAGTTAACATTTGCATCTAACTAACTCTATGATCTATGGAAGCCGGATATTCAATGCCGCATTCACAAAAAGCTATCCATTGACTTCTGTCCTTACCTAACCGGATCCAGTTTCTACTTTGTATTCCTATTTCTGCAAAATCCGTCTTAATAATGTCTTCTATCTACTCCTAGGTCTTCCTAATGGTCGTTTTCCGATTGGATTTTTATTTAAAATTTTAAAAGCGTTCCTCTTTCACTTTGGCTACATGACCTGCCCACCTGACCCTCCCTAACAATGTTTGGTAAATTGTATAAATTATGCAGTTTCTCATTATGAAGTTTCATTCCCGTTCCTCTTGGATCCAAATATTCGCCTTAAGATTCTGTTCTCAAATACTTTCAGTTTACTTTCTTCCCTCAGAGTAAGTAACCACTTTTGCAGCCATACAGCACATCAGGCATGATTATCGTTTTATATATTTTAAGCTTCAAATTCCTCGACAGAATTCGCGAAAACAAAATATAGTTTTGGTCTGTCAATATTAATCCTAGGTATTTGAAAGTATCTACTTTGTCGACAGTATTATTTGATATTTTGACGTATCCGTAATTTGCAGTATTATTATCCCGGCGAATTTCTGTGTATTTACTTCTAAACCCACGTCCCTGCAACTGTTTAATAAAACCTCTGCATTTCTTTCTATTCTCCTATCACCTTCTATCATATTTACTTCATCTGCATACGCCATAACTTGGTGAATACCATTCAGCTTTAGGCCCTGGTTGCTATATTTAATTTTCCTTATCTTACTCCAGAGCAAAGTTTAATAATAATGGCGACAACGCATGTCTTAGTTTGAGGCCATTCTCGATACGAAAGCTCGTGGACATTACTTTGGGATTCATTTAAATACATCTTAATTAATCTAACTTATCTTTTTCGGTATTCCAAATTCTATAAGAATGTTAATAGTGTTCCCCTCCTAACCTAGTCGTAGGCCTTTCTAAAATCAATAAACAACTGATTTACTGGATTATTGTATTCCCAGTTCTTTTCGAGTACTTGTCGATAGTTGAATGATTTCGCCTAAATTCGCACTGATAATCTTCAATAATTTCATCTGCGTATGGAATCAATCTTGCTAACAGAATGTTTGAGAAAATTTTATAGGATGTTGACAGAAGGAAGATCCTTCGATAATTAAAATAATCAGTTTCGTCGCCTTTCTTGTGAATTGAAACAATGATTGATTCTTTCCACCTTTTTGGCAGTTCCTCGTTGTTCCAGATAAGGAAATGAATGTGTGTACATTGCTGTACAATTTTTCCCCCTCCAGCTAAAATTAACTGATTCGGAATTTCATCCACATCCGGAGATTTGTGTGTGATACTTGGATCTAGTTGAGATTTTATCTTGTCATTTCAATTCAAATATGGATCACAAAGACGGGAAAAGGGGTCTAAATATATCTTTCAAATAATTTTCGTAAATGTATTTTTCCCGTGCGAAGAACGGATATTTCAGACATAGTATTTTATATTTAAGTGTGTCAGTTGTTTTCCTCGAATCAATATGTTACTCTTCTGCAAATTTATTGCTGTTCTATCATAGCAGTTACAGCATCCAAGGTGCTCCTTTTTTTTCTTTTTTTTTTAATACTAAAACCGTGCTGACATTCATAGAAATAACTTAAGGAATCCAGATGTGTTATCCGTTTTACTTACGTATTTCATTCACAGTGATACCTTGGAATACGAATTTGTTCCAGAACTACGTGCAAGTTCTAAATCGTTCGAATATCGATATTTTTTTTCTTTTAAAAATAATAAAAACTGGATTTATCTGTTGTTGGGAGCACAAACTGTTTGTAATTTTACTAATAAATACACTGGATTTTAAGATAAGATGTTAACAAATAATAATAATAAGCATTCACTAATAGATCGTTTGGCACAACTAAGAAGCTTCTGCACTCTTCGGGGTCTTCATGTACGATTTTTCTGTGTAATAATAATGTTTGAATGAAAAGTAACTTTTAGGACCTATGGCGAATGTACCAAGTTGTTACAATGTAAATAAAAAAAAACATCAAACATGTACTGAAGCATAAAATTAGCAATAAAAATTACACAGGATATTTTCACTACATCTTCCGACAACGAACTGAACGACAAAGCATATGGATGTCCCAAGCGAAGGGGCAAACATACGCACAAACTGATAGTAAACATACTTGGCGTTCGGATTCCAAAGAAGCGTTGTATTCCGGGGCAAAATTTGCTCGAATATTTCGTTCGTATTCCAAGTTGTTTGAGTTTGGAGCGTACGGATTCCAGAGACAATACTGTACTTTAGGAACGAAGCTTGTATAAGATCTTTATGCATCTAGTTGATCTTTTATCCTTATAAATTGGAATAACTTTAGCAGTTGTGGATTGAACTACAAAATCTCTCAAAGTAAAAGAAGAATTTAAAAGTAGTACTGACTTAACATTTCATTATGTAATCCACCTCTTATTTAATTTTTCTTTTTCTCTAAGGTACCAATAATTCTGGCGGTTTTTCGTTGTGATGTGTATATACATGGAAAATGCAGGCAGCAACGGATTTTCCGTAATAACTAATTTATATCGTAGGAGAGAAAAGTTACAGGGGTGGAAATATATGACTGAGCCATCCAGGCTTAGTTCTTTTCGAAAAGTAGTACTACGTTTTCATCTCTGTTTTATCCTAAAGATACATTAAGCATGTTGAATAAATGATGAACTTAAAATAGATCTAATAATCCAGACTTCTAAACATTAATATCATTTTTTTTTTTTTTTTTTCTGTAGGTTGGAGAAAGGGGTTATTTAGAAGGGCTGGCGTCGCGATATGCTGATGAATTCAACACTCATTATCAGGACGTTTTGGAACATTTGGAAGAACTGAGGCGCAAAGAGTGGGAAGAACTTTCTCCGAGAATTAGAGTTCTTGCCACAACTCCTGAGACTCCTACTTATTGCCCACCAGCAACACTTACAACGTCCCTGTCACAGCCCATTTATGTTCCCGGAAAGTATTCAGTAAGTATCTATTGACACTTACATATTTTTGACAAAAGTTTCCAGAATTCATGGATATGGATAAGATTGCATACCCAGAAAATATGAATTAGTAATTGTTATGCAGTATGAGAGGGGGAAAACGTGTATATTTTCTGATGTATATACTTCGTTAATATTTCTATAACCAATTGAATAATCTAGTGTTATCTTTCTCCAAGAGAATTGCGTTATACTTATTTAAATTGGATTCAATTCGCTCGTCCGTTAAGCATGATACTGACAATAAATTAGTCGCGAAAATTTATTCTGTGCATGCTAATCTAATGATAACCCTAGCCCGTGCTTTTCCTTTTTTAAACAATATTGCGTAACTGCTTTATTCGCGTCAAATAGTGTAGTAACTTTTAGACGTATATAAAGCATGTCATCGGAATGTTGACAACTTAGTAAAGATTTAATAGAATTCCCTCTTCATAGAAGATTTAACGTAAATAATTGCAGCGTCTGACTGTTTGAAACTGAGATAAAAACACGTAAATAGTGAAAGTACGCTTGGTGCCATTCTGAATTAAAACTTGTTGTAAGTAGTTTGCGAAAGATTATCCTTACTTTCTAAGCTGTCGATATTACTTATATAAAATGTACTTATAGGAATCTCGTAGAAATTACTAGAAGAAATAAAACAGACACGACGAACTTGTAAACATTTTAGATAACCAACATTTTCAAACAGAAAATAGTTGAAATATTAATATTAGTGGATAAAGTGCCCTTTTTTTTTTTCTTAATTACTATTAAGCTGGCCCTGCCATTTAAAGTACAAAACGTATGGAATGTTTATTATTTCTTATTTTTGATACAATAGAAGTCGACATTCGATTAATTGGAAAGTGTGTTGCTCGTAAGAATTAATTTATAGTGATTTTCGCTTGTAAAATTGGAAAAGGCACCAATGAAATTTCATCTGGAACAAAATGTTCTTACTTCGATCATTTAGATTCATATAACGTTAAGGGATTTTTTTTCATTTCTTTTTGTAGTTTGTAGCAAGTGAGTTTGAGTTTATTTACTTTCGTCATTTGTAATTGTTCTTTTCTTTCTTCAGGCAAATATTTAACCTCCCCTGTATTTCTAAAACCTTCATCCAAAACGCTTTACTAATACTGGAATATTTACTTTCGTTATTTGTAATTGTTCTTTTCTTTCTTCAGGCAAATATTTAACCTCCCCTGTATTTCTAAAACCTTCATCCAAAACGCTTTACTAATACTGGAATATACAGCTTATTGCTTATGCAGGAAATTTCACTTTCTTGTACGGAAACAGGCTTTGTTTTTTTCTCAGTGGAAGCGGTCTTTTCTTAAAAACTAAATAAGAAAAGAGGAAAATTTATTTATTTATTTAAACAAAACAACACACACGCACACAAAAAACTTTTGTGAGTGGTGTGGAAAAAAAAAAAGAAATATTTCTGAGTGGTCAGATTTAACATTAGCAAAATACAATATGGTAATGTGCATAAAGGGTTGTTCTTTACGTGACATGCCCTATATAGAAGACTAAGATTTGAATTACAAATCTTGGTAGGGCTGGGAAAAAGTAAAAGGATAGTATCCAACTACTCCATAGTTTGCAAGGAAGAAAGAAACATATAAATAAAAAAGTTACAGTATAGGACAAAATACTTTTCTTATCGACATATTACAAAGTAATGTAGCGAATTGGAAGCTTCCCACCGTAGTCGTAGATTAAATTGAGTCGTAATTGCGTTCATTTTCAGATTTTCTTATCATTATCAATATATGAAAATAACTTATCCTACTATAGTATTTAATATTAAACTATATTATATGACTCTTTATCTTGTCCGATGTGGCTTTAATGATTTTTTTCTTTGGATTCTTTTCAGCCTTCAAGCTGTCTAAGCGACAAAGAGGAAGATGAGATCTATGGTTTCGGCTATGGCATCTACGGGAAACAGATGTTGCAGCGACAGCAACAGAACAAGATGATCATATCTCCAGCAAACTACGCATCCCAGTCGAATTACCAAAGGTTATTATGCAAATCAAACTCATTTCATAATATAATGAAAACTTTCAGAACAAAATGTTATTACTGATTCACTTTGTATTTTTAAACTAAGAAAAAGATAAGTAAGACCTGTGCTACTTGAGAATTCCTAACTGCTGAAGCCGTATTTTACGAATGTATTTCTCTTAATGTAACACTATAGAAGTTTGTTCGGTTTACATCCGACAGATTTTCAAAGTGGATTTATCCTATTAAAAGCCCTGTCGCCACCACCGGCTGTGTTCGATTGGACTACCAGCATATGGACTATCGCCCGACATCAACAAACAAACTACGTTGCAGCAAAAGCATAATAAATCCATCCCGTTCGTCCCTAAAAGTTTTCCATAGACACTAAAGGGGATGTTGTAGATGTAGACGACAGTATATATAGGTAGAAATTGACTTAACTGGCGTCAGGTGTTTTGACAGGAATGTCATGAAGCTGATCTCTGTTTTCACCCTCATGTCAAGATCAGGCCGAATGGGATGAATGGACGCTTTGTTCATGTGGATCTGCAACTGGTTCTTGTTAGCTCCGCACAAACGATGGTTGTCTTTCCGATAGATTGTGTTCATGATGTATTTCTGGAAGTAGGTAACATTCCCCTTCACATTTTTGTCCACTTTACTGTGCTCAAATTCCCTATGAAACTCTATCGAAATTCCCTACGAGAAATTTTCCGTGCTTTGGTGATAAAGCTTGGTACGTCCCTTGCTAGAGATGTCACAGTACGAAATTGCTTAAATGATACCATTACACGAGAGGAAAATGTAGACATCCAATGTGGCGGTTATCTTAAATTTTGATCCCCTCCCCGTACAGTTTTCAGCAGTTTGTCTTATGTTCATCAGTGTGGAGCGTGAGAAGGCTGCACAGAGGTCTCATAACAGGGGACTGCACCAAATTTAATGTTTTGGCCATGTCCCATTGGAGTGGTGGATTCTCATTGCTTGCCAGTTGACTAATTCTTCAATTAATTCTTCATTGGTAACCTCTAACAGACCCTTGACAATTTTGATGATGGTCTATACAAATCATTTAAACGAATTCAGTAAGGTAATTTTAGTTGAAGGTACTTCGTAGCATTTTTTTTTTCTAAAGTTCATAAATTGAATGAAATAATCGATAATATATTCCAGAAACTGTAGAAGATGACAAAATTCAAACAGAAGAAATTTTGCATTGCTGTAGAAAAAAATATCATTACATGGTGACTGATAATATTAATCTTCATAATTCATATAATTTACTATAAATTATCCAGTTTCATCAAGATAGTTATTCGAAAAGGTATCGAGCCTAAAGTTTTGAAAGATTGAGTGTTTATATAAAAACTGTTTTTTGTAATTTTCCGTATCTTGTAAATAATCTTTTCTTTATTTTCAGTTGCCTCAGTCCCAGATCAGCATATTTCTATGAATTCCCACCTAATGGTGAGTAAACCAGGTTTCGAGTTCGTGAGTGCTTCATTTTCTTACTGCTAGTAATCATAATTACTTCAAGGATAATGCAGAAAGTGTTTGTGATACGAAACAATTAGTTGTTGAAAAACAAATAAACTTCACTATGGTGCATTCTACTGTATATCATGTGATACCTTAATTTAATGCATTAAAATCACTTTGTAAAGGGTATCTCAAATGCCTTTTCTTTTACAACTTGCAAATGTGTCCCAAATGAACTTACGTATGTACACATATAGTGCGCTTCAATTTAAGGGGGTGGTAGGTGAGTGAAATAACAACGTAAGAGGATTTACTAAATTACGTTTCTGAAAAAAAAAAAGTCCAATATGTAATAATCTTGAAAATGAGACTCAACAATTTATTGAAATCCTCCATTTTCTTTAGTGCGAAATTGGATTGATTGATGTAAATCAAATTTATTGTGGTTAAAACAGAAATAAAGTGCAATATCTCTAACAATTCTGGAATACTAATCAAATGTAAGTCTAGAACTTGCATCTTAATCCATATGATGGTAGGATCTTAATAATGCAAGGTAATAGGCCTAGAATTCCGGACAATTTACTGTTTTAATAATTTCATATTGTACAGATGACTTGAGGAGAAAGCTTGAATCCATTTAACATTTAATACTCAATAATTGAAGCGCTTAGAGGATAAAGGTGTTATGTTACATTTTTTGAAACGTTGAATTCTAGCGGTTCATGCACGTGTTATATGTTAGTCATGCTACATAACATGTCATTTAGTAAGTCCTCGTTCCAGTGAAGAGATTTGAAAATGATGAAAGATGTGTGTTAGCAGACATAGTTATTACAGTCAATTTTTCCGGAATGTACAGTCCACAGCAAAAAACGTGCCAACATGAGCATGTAAGTTTATTGTGAAACTACGAAATCTTTTGCTCCAAAATGAGTGTACAGAAGAGGACGACGATGTTTCTCCTTGTGTGATTCGTGCCACTTAGACGTTATGTTGATTCCCTGCACTGTTAGGCGTAGTTTCACAATAAACTTACGTGCTCATGTTGCAGGTTTTTTGCTGCGGACTGTACAATATGTTACATAGCACCTTTACCCTCTAATCCCTAGTGTATATATAGTTGCTGCCCCTCATCAAACCTCTGTTCCCATCATCACTTTTTACTTTTCCCGTCGATTTTCAAACTTATGCAGGTGTCCAAGGACTTTTGACTCACCCTGTATATATATCGTGGTAATACATATATTAGACATAAAATATACCGTAACTGGAACTTTTAACATATATAAAACAGGTTGCAGTGCTTGAAATGAAGTTTTGAAAATAGTTAGTACTTCCTCAAATGGGTTTTATCATGTCACTTAGATTAAAGTGCGTATCCTAAGAGAGAGGTGGGTGGGAGGGGATCAGAATTGATGCAAAAAATAGTCTCTCAGGAGCCTCTCAAGTTAGGAAAATGAAACTTGATACATAAACTCTTCATTAAAACTAATTAGTTACGTGTCTCAGAGTTTTCAAAATTCTGCTTCTAAGGGAGGAAGGAAAAAATTTGTTTTTTTTTTCTTTCTTTTTTCTTTCTTTATAGTCATATCGACGTTATCTGTCTCATCATAACGGGAAAATGGCTGAACTATTTTAAATGAATTTCTGAACATAGCATCATAACATTTACGTCGAGCCAATTTTTGTATGTCACTTTTATTAAAATGCATATCTTAAGAGAGGAGGAAGAGAGTGTTTAAAATTTATTCCAAAAATAGAACATCTCACGGTCCCCTCGTGTTCGGAAGATGAAACTTCATGTATAACCCTTATTACAAATAAGTGACTACGTGCTTCGGCGTTTTAAAAAAATCTGCTTCTAAAAGGGAAGAGAGTTTCTGTGTTATGCTATATAAAAATAATATTGACGTTATTTGTTTCATCATAACAAAACAGTGAATTTTTGTTATGAATTGGTTTGGAGTGAATTTTTGAGCATAATTAGCACTCGACTCGAGGCAAGCTTATATCTTGTCATTTCCACGAAAATGTGTAAGGGTAAAGGCCTTCAAAATTCATGACAAAAGTATGTACCTCACGAACCATTCAAGTTATGCAAATGGAACTCGATATTTAAAACCCTTGTTATAAATAAGTTGAGATGTGTCCCAGGATTTTCGAAGATTTCTTATTTTGTATTCATAAAATGGCAAAAGTGAGAACATGAAGCGTTTAAAATGAATTTTTAAGCATAATTTGGGTTGACCTGGGTATTTATCGTTAGCTTTACACTTGGATTGAAATACATATTCTAAGGGAGAGAGTAGATTTTTCCCAAGCAATAATGGCCGCACCGTTTGAAAGGATTTTTTGAAAATAGCACTTTGTTCGAGTTGAGTTTCTATTCTTTCATTTCGATTCAAATACGCATCGTAAGCGGGTGGAAAAGATGATTGAAATATACCTTTCATATATTTTCCTTAAACCTGTTCTTTCCATGCTAGAAACAAACAGTTCAGTTAGTTGTTCACATTGTAAATAAAAGAAAAATGTAAAATATATTTGAAAAGAAAACCAAAAAGCGAACAACCTTCTATAGGAAATTAATTTCGAATTTGCACTTGAAATACGTAACTGATTCTGGGAGCTAGTGAGAAGGCTCCTAGAGTCTCAAAACAATAGTAAAAGTTTCGAATGTGGTTGTTAGAAGTACATTGTGCAGGATGGCCATAAATAGCTTTTTTTTCTCCCCTGTATCCATGTCTTAAAAACGAAATGCTGTTGAGACTGGGCTAAAAATGCATGAAACTGTTGCATCGTATTCATATCTTCGTTGCACATTATTCCAGATATTAAAAAAATATAAACCAAAGCTGCAAGTCATTGCATTCGCAATATGGTAAGTTTTATATGATTGTAAAATGATTACATTGTAGTTCGTTGTAGTAGGTGTGCTTAGAGGTTTGTTTTATTTTTTCAGAGCAAAGTGGAACCCAACAAACATCTAAGAAGAAAAGCTTTACGAGGTTTTTGCGTGGTCTTCGAACGCATCGCAAGGACAAAGGATCACCGCGTCACAAAAACAAATCTGTTGCTCAAAAGGTAATTGTATTAGTAATTGTTAAGTTCTACCTTACCAGTTATCATAATTCTTCCATCACTGGAAGATCAATTACCGTCAGTGTAGAAGTTTTGATACATTACATTTCTTCACTTATCTGTAGGTTTTCATATCATCAGTGAAAGTATGAAGTGTTTTTCTCACTGAAGTTTAGTTTCTAATTCGACAGTAAAAGCTTTTTATTTTAGCTTCAGGTGATAGATCAGTTTGTTTTGTATTCTTCGATTTTAATGCTTATTCCTTATCGTGTCCTTGAACTTAAATGGAGTCTGGAATGTAGAAGCAACAGTGTATAAAAACAAAAGAAATTATATGAACTAGTCAACTTTCACGATTGAGAACGAACTAATAATAAAATGCTGTATTAATTGAAAGGTGAATATACGAAGAACAGAAAAGGTATTGGGAAAGATTATCCAAATTACAGTCGAAATATGTATGAAGTTGCAGGTGAAAGTATCTTCTTCTATAATAATAATACCCACTTCATAACAATTAAACCAATTAAGAGTACAGTTCTAGGTACTTTTTCTATATCGAAGACTTACAAAATCCCGTCTTCGTGCCAAAGTTATTGACGAAAGAATGTGTAGTGTAGGTATGCATGTTTACTGGCAAGAGATCGGTGCTTTGTGGTAACTGAGAGGTAGAATAATGACATCACTAGAAAGTGTCAACAGATAATCCAAGGAAAGCTAGTGTTATGTTAAATAAATTCAAAAGGTACTCATGAGTTCATTTTAAAAATTTTTAAAAAATCGTTATTCGTCAAATTTTCGATGACTGTATTATCACTGTTGTTAAAACATAGATAAGAAAAAAGTTTTTTTCTTGGGGATATGATGGGATGGGAACTAATTCAACATGTAACAACTATGTATATTACTCTTGTGAAACAAAACATGTTATTTCTTTCAGTGCAGATATTAGCAGTATAAAAGTCTTATATTAGTATATTCTTTCCTCTATGATTAGTTTTGACTGTGTAAGTGTCGTGATGTTATTCCAACACGGTCGAATTTTAATTTTGATTCCTTCGAATGAAAAAGGTCTCGTATGTGTGTCTTTCTACGGACAATATGATTTATAATCAAATACTTACCTTGTATGTGTCGATATTTTATGAATAACCGCTCTGTTTCAACGGACTTTCATCTTTGTTAACAGTATTAAAGAAACTTCCACTGAAATCACATCACATCTAGTAGTATAAACGTAAAACTTCTTGAGTTAATTTCTTTTCTACATTGTAATAAAAATTTTCATTTACTTCATTCACATAAGTAAAAATGCTGTTTACGCATCGAAACGTAAGCTCAAAAAGTTTATACTACTAAGTTGTATGATTGCAGCGGAAGTCATCCTTGAAACAGGATGGTTATTTATAAAATATTGGCGCATACAAGATAATGATTTGATTATGATTCAATTTCGCGTCCATTTGTCTCTTTAAGGAAGACTTTATAAGCTTCATTAACAGTATTGTATTTTGTATCTTTTAGGTGTTACATAAGGTCTGATCTTTAAGTTTTATGTCCAACGGTTATGCCGGCTAGGCTAAAGGAGATGGTGATGATGAGAAATTAATGAAATGGAGGAATAAAGAGAGTGGGAGGAAACGGGAGAACCCCGAGAAAACCTACGCACACGGTGTTTCTCTACCACAAAGCTCACTTGGCAGGAGCTGGGATCGAACCAAGAACCCCATGCACCAGGTGAACGCTCTATCACTAAGTCACCGCGACCCCATAAGATCTGATATTGGAACAGCGTTGTATTTGGCATCACAAACATGATCTTTCAGTTTGATGTGTTTTCATTTTCGTCATACTTATTAGCGTCTTGGTTATATGAAATAAAGGCATGCCTTTTCAGTTTTTAGTATCATCCATTGTGATACTGTCAGTTTTGAGTGACATTTCAGCGTAATGTAACTATTTTTTCAGTGTTAATACTATAACCATTTTTCATTGTGATATTTAATAAAACATTCATTTAAGTCTGTCATTGTTATTAAAATATAGATTTGGGACGCTGCGAAGAAAATCTTTCGACCATGTCATTTTTTTTTTTTTTTTTTTTTTTTTTTTTGTGTGTGTGTGTGTGTGTGTGTTCCGAATTTGCGTCTATGTATTGGGTGCCTGCTGTATCTATTCGTATTCCTTAAAGTCAAGTTTGTTTGATTTTCTATTAATAGTCAGAACCAGGAATTATATACTGTCGTTAGTTTCTTACCTATATCTTGACAATGCTGACAGTATAGTTAGGAAAAATTTCATCAGTAGTGATTTTTGAATGAATCCGTTACAGGATAGGGAAAAATAAGGTGAAAACCTTTTCATTTATTTATAAAACAGCTCTTGAATCGTGAATCATACAATTATACTGAATTGTACGATCTGAATTTTACAGTTAAGTTTTCTTTTTAGTAAATATTTTTAAATTTAATATAGTAATTTCTCTCTCATGATGTTATTTCATAGTTAGTAATATTGCTTTCTATGAATTTAATTGTATTTAAATTTTCAACGTTAATTTTATTTTCATTTTAGATAAATGCAGCTGAAAACGTGCCAACTCTTGGGGATGGAAGAGACTACGAACAATATCATTTCGTGCAAATGAATGGTGGAACTACAACGAATAGTTTCGAAGAAACGATCGAAAGGGTGAGTATATGTTTTTCTGAACAGAGAAAGTATGATTAATAGATCTTAAAAGTATTGTTTCGGTGTGTTCTTAAGTTAAAAAATTGAGTGAGCTGTGATACGTATATTATGAAGCTTTTGTTTTGCTTTTAAATAAATAAATAAATAAATAAAAAGGCATTTTGAGGTTGTATAATATTGTACAAATGTCGTTACTTGCGTCATTAATTTACTCTTGATTTTATATTTGTATGTATGCTAAGTTATTCCTAGTGCTACTTATAATAGTACTTCTATTAGGTTCAAATGATGGAACTTATATTTAAGACGATGCAGTATAATGTGCATTCCGCCGTATTAGTCTGTCATACACTCGCAGAAAATAATCTAATGGTGAATTACATGATGCATCGATATGGTACCTCTTCATCTGTGAAAATGCTTCACATTGTTATTGTAAGTACTACGATTTGAAAGCAAATCTTCATAATACAAATGACTGGACAGCAAGCAAGAAGATCATATTAATAACGCGACCAATGCTATGAATTTGTATCGCAATATTTCAATAACTTCCGTAATGTACGGCTCGTATATTATAATGGACTTGTATTACAGTGGACTTCCTAATATATCCTCTATATTCAGTGCCTAACTATCACTATCAGACACAATTATAACACATAGAACCTCAAGAAACCATGTGCAGAGACACTCGATGCAGACTTCATATATACAAACTTTTTAAAATACATAACATTGCAAATATAATGTGCGCTGGTCATCCTACACAGCACATAGTAAAATATAAAACAGATGTTCCTAATATCAATTCAGTAAGCTATTGCCCATGAACTCAATCAATAATATATAATTGCTGCACATATTTCTCGTTTAGCTTACATGTTATTTAAACTCTTTTCATCCAATTCGACTTAACACAATTTCCTAACTGTTAGCCATACGATAAGCACCACTTTGTCCGAACGAAGAAACGAAAATTCTCTGATTGCATATGTAGAGCTGAAGTAAACATCAGTGAATGGCTGGAGGTTCTTTGACGTCACGTATTAGAAACTACAATTGTGTTGAAATGAAATAAAATAATTTATATGTTGAGTTTTGCCGTGCACACATCTTCTAATGGAAGTGAAAAAGGTGTAGCACTGTCTTATTTTAATACGGTTATGAGCATGTTTGCTATCTTGTATTTTGTTTCCTTCTTTGCTTTCTTTACTGTGGAATCATTACAGGGATAAGCAACATTGTCTCATTTTCATTCTAGAAACAGCAGCAAAAGACATCTTGTACCACCATATATATATATATATTGTGTGAATCCATTTCAGATTATACGTTCATCGTCTTTTATTTATTATTATTATTATTATTATTATTATTATTATTATTATTATTATTATTATTATTATTATTATTATTATTATTATTATTATTATTATTATTATTTTCAGCTGAAGCTACAAGAAGCACTGAAGAAGAAAGAACGATTTCATAAGGAACATGAAGAGGTGATTTTTTTCGCTAGTAGATAATCATAGAATAATATAACTTATTGTTTTTTGATATGAACTTTGTAGGTAAGTAAGTGGGTCATTGCACATCAAATTACCACATGATGGTGTTACCATCGTAGACTTCCTCCAAATTTGCTGCCTTTATTGACTTTTTGATTTTTAAAAGTATTTCTAATGGCATCGATTTAAACGACATCGGAAAGATCATTGATCATCTCGGTGACCCCGACAATCATGAATTCAACACTAACATTGGTCATTTTCGACCATTTTATTATCTCCCCTCTCCCAAGTTGCTGGACTGAATTTGGTTTTAAACGGCATCCGAAGTGTCACATTTCATCTCAACGACCCTAAAAACTACGAACCAATCGGACATTTTTGATCATTTTTATATATCTCCCCATCCTCCTCTTCCATGTTGCGCGGCACGGCATCGGAAGTGTGACCGGTCATCTGAGCGACCTCGAAAACTGTGCATTCGACACCAATATGGATTATTTTTGATCAGTTTTATATATTTCCCTCCCCCTCCCTCAAGATGCAGGCCTGAATTTGGATTTAAACAGCATCAGAAGTATCACTGTTCATCTTGGCGACCCCAAGAACTATATATTCATCACTAATATCGGTCATTTTCGACCTTTTATATGTTTCGAATGGTAAATATTTGGTCGATAGTTGATCGATTTAGTCTAAATCCGCACTGATAATATCCAATAATTTCATCTGCGTGTGGGATCAATCTTGCTAGTAGAATATTTGAAAGGATTTTATAGGATGTTGACAGAAGAGAAATGCCCCGATAATTATTACAGTCAGTTTTGTCGCCTTTCTTGTGAATTGGAACAATGTTGATTCTTTCCACTCTTGTGGCAATTTTTCCTTCTTCTAGATAAGGAGAATGAGTTTGTGTATCTTGTTCCACAATTTTTCGCCTCCAGCTAAAATTAATTCAGCCTGAATTTCGTCTACACCCGGAAATTTATGTTTCTTTAATTTCTTTATAGCGGTTTCTATTTCTATTCTGTTAGGTTCTGGAATATACGGTTCTGCGGTGTGTATCTCCTTTTCTCCACGTACATTAATTTTTGGCTTCGTGTTCAGCAAATCGTCAAAGAAATCTTTCCATCTATTTAAGATGCTATCCGCATCAGTGAGAACTGTTCCGTCAGCTTTCTTTAATATATAAGCACGAGGTTGATAGCCTTTTTTAAATTCGTTGATCCCGTTATACATTTCCCGAATGTTTTTATTTTTACTATTATCTTCAAGTTCTTTAATTTTAGCTTTCAAAAAATCTCGTTTCTTTGTTTTAAAAGTTTTTTAAGTTTCCCGCCTGATGTCTAAGAAATTTTGTGTAGTTATTTCATTCGGATTTTGTAGCCAACGTAATTTTGCCTGTTTTCTCTTCTCTGCTAGTTTAATGCATTCCTGGTCGAACCATGGTTTGTTCCTATGTATTTCCGCGTGTCTCAATTTTTCTTTTGCTGAAATTTTAATACTATCTCTAATTTCAATCCCTCAACACTAGTGCACTCCGAATCTTCTAAAGCCGAGAATCTATTCGAAACTTCAATCTTGTATTCCTCTCTTACCTGGCTCTCATCTAATTTCTTTAAATTAAATCTCTCCGTTTTCGGACATTGAATATTTCTTTTATTCAACGATAATATCTCTCTTATTATCGCTGCTACCAGGTAGTGATCAGTACCACACATTCCTCCCCATGTTGCTGGCCATGACATCGGAAATGTCACCGTACATCTCAGCGACCCTTAAAAATGTGGATTCAGCACTAATATCTCATTTTCGATCACTTTTAAATCTCTTTCTCCCCCTCCCCCAAGTTGTGGGTTTGAATTTGAATTTAAACGGGATCGAAAGTATCATTGTTTATTTAAGCGACCCAGAAAACTATAAATTCGACACCAATAGTGTCCATTTTCGATCATTTTTATATATCTCTTTTTCCTCCTCCCCCAAGTGGCGGGGCTGATTTTGGATTTAAATCGAAACGGAAATGTCACTGTTCATTAGAATGATCCCAAAACTATGAATTAGACACAAATATCGGCCATTTTCGATCATTATTATATATAGCTCCCCCTCCTCCTCCGTGCTACGGCACACGACATCAGAATTGTCACTGTTAATCTCAGCTACTACTAAAACTATGGATTCAACACTAATATCAGTCATTTTCGGTCATTTTTAAATGTTTATCCCCCTCCCCTACATTGACTCCTTCCCAACTATCAGGACTGAACTTGGATCGAAAGAGCATCAGAAGTGTCACTGTTTCACTCATTGATCCCGAAAACTATGGATTCAACAGTAATATGTCATTTTTGATCATTTTGAAACTCCGGTCCCCCTCCCCTACGTTGCATCGTCAAAGTAAATAGCCTAAAGTAATCTCTGCCCCTAAGCTCATATACGTTGAAAATTTGATTGAGATCGGTCGGATGGTTCAAGAGTGATGAAGTCACAAAGGCAGTCATTTTTTATTTTAATTTTTTACATATGTATCTCCCCCTCCCTTAGATTGGCTCGTCAAAGTGAAACGATAAAAAACACCCAAGGCCCGACCTTCATATATGTTGAAACTTGGATCGAGATTGGTTGAGTGGTTCAAAAGTTATTAGCTTTTATTAGTTTTTATTTATACGTCCCCTCCTTTCCCCCTCCCCTAGGATCTACCGTTAAAGTGAAATTACAGAAATGTTTTCAGATCCGAACCTCATGTATCTTGAAAATTTGATTGAGATCGGTATAGTGCAAGAGCTATTAAGTTACAAAAATAGTTATTTTCAGTCTTATATAAATTGATTTTTATATATCTCCCTGTTCTTCTCCTCCCTACGTTGCTCCGTCAAATTTAAATCATAAAAATGATTCCAGACCTGAACCTAATCTATGTTGAAAATTTGATCAAGATCGGGTGATCCGCCCCCGCCTCTCAGTTCTATCATCAAAGTGAATAGCCTAAAACTAGCCCAGTCTCTAACCTCATCGATGTTACAAATTTGATCGAGATCGGTCGGGCGATTGAGGATATTTACAGTCACAAGCATAGTGATTTTCAATTATATATAATATATGGTGTGTATTACGTGTTTTACAATTGAAGCACGTTAATATTTTTGTAAATCTATTTTTGCAATCATCTTTATATTTTAAAAAGATTAATAATATAAAGAAAACCAAGAAAGATTGTCGCTTTTCACTCACCAACTTCGAACATCGATACGTCACCTAAGACTACCTGGAAGATCAAAACTAGTCCCCATCAGCATCGACGACCTTCTGCCAACGTTCTGGAAGGCCATGTATTCCATCGCGATAAAACTTGGTGGGCCGTGAAGCGAAGAAGTTATCAAGTGCATTTTGCACCTCTACTAGGGATTTGAACTGGCGTCCTCTAAGATGATTGTTCAAAGAATGGAACAGGTAATAATCGGACGGTGCAATGTCCAGGGAGTGGCAAATGCAATAGTGTTTCCCATCCAAAGCGTAAAATGGTGTTCCGTGCCATCCTAGCCATGTAGGCCTTAGCATTGTCCTGTAACAGGAGGACCCCTTTGCGATTCAGAAGTGCTGGCACCAGAGTTTTAAGTTTTTCTTGTACACGGCTCAATTGCTGACAGTACAGGACAGAGGAGGACCTTCTTCTGGTGCAGTGCTGGTTTCGGCTGTTTTGGAACCAATTTATGGGATGCTAACCAATGATGACTGCGCCATGGAGCTTCGCACAGGACCCACTTCTCATCACATATCAACATCCTGTCCAGAAATTGCTCCATCCTTAGACGAGACAGCAAAGAAACACAGAGTGTCTGCTCGCGCTGCCTTCTAGCCCGGACCTATCGACCAAATCATGTGGGACCCATCGACCCAACTTGTAGTGCTTCCCAAGTTGATGGAGGTGATGCAGAATGGTTTCTCCACTCACACTGAATTGTAGTCCAAGTTCCTCAATGTCTGGCCACTGTTCGCCTCAATTGCTGCCTAAAGATCTTCATTTTGTACGTGTGTTGGTCTTCCGGCACGTCGTGCGTCTTCGAATGTTTCGTCACCGTCCTCAAACTTGTTAAACCACCATTACACTGTCCGCGTAGTCACGACACTCTCACCAAAGGCCTAGCATATCTTCCGCCCGCTACAGCAGCGTTTGACCCCAGTTTGAACTCGTACAGCATACACGCCCGTATGACGACGCTCTGTGGAGGTCCCAGGTTCACTCTGTCCTTACGCAAGTTCATGGTGTAACTGAACTTCCCCAACCAGGTAGTATGTTGGATATACCCACACCAACAACTGACCTTCACCTTATCTCCATTGTCATTCAGTTCACAGTGGGAAGGCGAATTGAAACAGATCTCTACAAAAAGCGACAGAACTTCCTTAGTTACCTTTATAACCGTGACACAGGAAGTTGAAAGCTTTGGGTCAAAATCCATATGCCTCTTCTTTATGGTCTTTCTCATGGTAAGTCAATATATCTTTAAGATAAATTTAGTTTTCTTCACCAAAAAAATAAATAAAGTAAAATATATTAAAAAAACAATAAAATAAAACTCGATTAAAATCAAAAAGAAGAAATTAGTGACTGATCGAACCAGGATCTCCAGTTTACCGTGCCGATGCGTTAACCATTATACTACCCAATCCTTGCCCATACAGAAACAATTATGTTCTTGAGTCTGTCTTCAGCCCAATTGATCACTTCGACTGTGCCATAGTTCAACTTCTCTGTGCTTGGAGAACGCAGTGACCGTATGTTAACATATGACTTATTTATCATTTATTCTTTTTAAAAAGTTAGAATCATTCTTATTTGTAATGAGACATTTAAAATAAATTAGGTTTTAAACAGGAATAATCGTTTTTAACATCGTTACCATATATTTTAAGACAGAATTTTGATTCCACTTTATTATAATAAACTTTTCTTTGAAATACAATATGCTGTGTATATTTCCGTAAGTATTTGTGTAATAATCTATTAAATGATGGGTTATGTAGAGTTGTTGCACTGCCTTAACTACGATCGAGGTAGATTGTAAATATTACTGCTTTTATATGAGGCGTATAGTTTCTAAATCCGCCATCTCCAATTTTCAAAAAAAATGAGCTAAGTAGATTTACTGGTATTCCTTTCCATGCCCTACATGATGGTGAAAAGAGTTGTTTGAAATGTCGCCACCTCCACCCTCAATTACTGCTTTAAAGTTCAGGGTATTCTTCAAAAGCCGCCATCTACACTCAGCAGTGTGTTTCTAAACCTCATCATCTCGATTCTATTCTATTCTATGCTATGAATTGAAGACCGATGTTAATGAAAAAATGTTGCAAGATGTTGTTCAACTCCTAACGAAACACTTCGGGGAGAATTGGCGTGCTAATTCAAACTTAGCCATTTATGTTGATGCTGAAAAGAGACTGACTGCTTCAACAGAAGAAAGTGTAGATGAGGATTAGGCTGAATGCCAGTGTTTCGAACATGATTCTGATGAGAACTATATCTGAAAACAGTGTAAAGATCACTTTCAATCCTTTTCTTGTTGGTAAAGGTGGCATTTATTCCGAAGTTCCCATCCTGTTATGCCAGGCTATGTTAGGTTAGGTTAGGTTAGGTCCCAATGGGTTAGATTAGGTTAGTGAGGTGAGGTTAAGTAAGCTTATGTTAGGAGACGATATTTCTAAACGGGCTGGGGGGCCGTAAATAGCTAACGTACTATGATTATAGCTTCATTTTTTTTCCTTGTTTGTGCACATTATAATGTCACCCAACAAGTTAATATCGTTGTTTAGATTCAGTTTATCTCCATCTACTGTTCTGTTCTGAAATAGTTATCAGAAATTATAATAGTAATGACTTGGAAGCAAATAAACCCCAAAAAACTTAAGTACGTTTGTTTCAAAGTCCTCCATCTCCAAAAGTTGTTTTCAAAATCCGCCATCTCCAAACTGCTTTCTGCAATAACCGAGAAATGGGATGGGAGAGATTTTTGTCATTTGGTAGTTATAATGAATGTCCAGAAAGCAGTAAAGTATTTCTAAAAAGAAAATTTTATCTCACATAATCTCTGAGTTATCAGTTTTTCCTGTTTTTCTCGAAACCGTTTATGAAGGAGATGGCGGATTTAGAAACTATACGCCTCATATATAAAACCTGTATAAGAATAATTGTTATAGATTAGTGTGTAATAGTATAAAATTCTTAGTTTGTAATTATGTACAATGCAATGATAAGATGATACAAAGATCTCTCAAAATATTCGTTTTTGGTCATAGTAAAATGACATACGGCACAATGCTTTATTAAGAGCTTTGTGTCATGCAGAATAATATAACATTTACATAAGATTGAAATTCAATGAGAGTATAGAGAGTTCAAGTATTACAAATTTAAAAAATAAAAGAATGTAACTTCTTTTATGTCTGTCTTTATTTTAATATTTCTTATGTAGAATACTGTGTATGCTATATATTAATTAATATGTAATACCTCTGCAATATTCTTTTGCAGATCTTGCGAGATATTCGACAGGGATTACTGCAGATAGGCAGAGAAACTCGTGGAGGTGATGGTAAGGACTTCTTTCCTTAACTCCAACCTTTAATAGAAAGTTACATTCTATAAAGATTACTGGCATTATATCAGTTATCGTTATCACATCTTAAATATAGCATTTTTTTTTTGGATCAAAAGATCCAGTATATTTGAATCAAAAATTTTCTTGTACACCTTGTATCTAGAGAACTACATATAGTGTAGCCAAACCCAAACTATCACTTAACTCAGTATGATGTGCTTATTTCGTAGAAAATACGAAAACTCGATTTAGGAGCCGTTCAAAAATTTTGTGGCCCCTGATCCAAAAACTAATTATTGGCCAAGATCGCAATCTTTTGATCTCTTTTTTTTTTTTTTTTTTTTTTTCATTCCTAAAATTCTTGACCAAGATTGCAATCTTTTGATCCATTCTTTTTTTGATTATTCCAAAAATTCTTGTTTGTGTGTGTTAATGCTGATCTTAGAGTGCGTTTTTTTATTTTACATTTGTAAGTTTAGAAAGTTGAGATTTTCCAAAGAGTACTATTTTATCATATTTTATAAATAGAAAGTAAGGTAAGTTTTGAAAGAAGTACCCAAATTTGATCAGATTTATCAATTGAAATGGATATCATATTTTGTGGGCTAAAAAGCCTAAAATTACACGTATTGCTGACTAATTACATACTATTCATCTTTAATCACTGAAATTCTCTGTTGATTCCTTAAGAAACAGGAATGTTCGGATTTACCATACTCTAATAAAGAGGGAGTTAAGCTGAAGTTCATCATTGAGATTGATAATTTCCCGTCATTAAAGCTATATAGCTCTAAAATGGTATTGGTGAAATATTGTTTGTATTTCTTTAGAAGTATGCATTTATATTGATCGATCATAGAAGTCTATATCTTCGTGCTCATTTAAATTTAGTGATGAACGATATTCTGAATTTTATAGGCTAGTGCAGATCAGAAACAGGGATTTTGGTTTCTAGTGTTCTTTATAAAATTTGTTTTTCTTTGTTTTTAGATGACACCTATATGTACGACGATGATGTACGATCAGTAGTTGGCCCGCATTGGTATGATGAGCCCCCGTATGAGAGTGATCCTGAGGATTTTTTAATGGGGTCAACAAACGTTGCGCCACCCCCAGGAAATCAAAACGGCAGGTTCGTTTTTATTTTCTTTCTTCTTTATTCTGTGTTTCTGTATGTCTGTGTATGATCAATCGTATTAACAAAAAAGTTTAAAAAAAAAAAAATTCTGGCAATAAATGTTAAGTTAATATGAATAACAGTTTCTTTTCACCTAAATATGTAGGATGGCATAAGAAAACTACAAAAACTCATTTAATTGAAAAAAAGTTTGATCTGCTGTAGGGCTAAATATTCATATTTGTTTTCAAGGAGAACTTCTTACCAACGTGTTGTCTGCAAACTTTTGTTATAAATGCATCATTAATACAGTCAAGCTTGTCAATTTCAATACTTCTCTAACGTAGTTTCATTTTTGTGAAATGTATAATTATTTATGTATCTTATAGCATAATCTTGGAACGCCTGGAGCAAATTCGACCAAATTTAGTACAGATATGACTTACAATCTGGAAAAAACTTATGTGGAGGTAGAACACTCTTAGTAGTTGGAAGGGAAACACGTGTAAAAATAATCTAAAATGACCATTATTAGTGTCAAATCCATAGTGTTTAGGGTGGCTGAGAGCTGGGAAGGGTTCACGTGTAAAGATAATCAAAAACGACCGATATTAGTATCGAATCCATGGTTTTCGGGGTTGCTTATGTGATAGATAACAATCAAGAAAATAAGGATCATACCATACAAAATTTGGGACGATCATACCATACAAAATTTGGGACGAAATGTGTAGTTCTGGTAATGAAAGGACTTTTGGCGTATCCTATATGGAAGACGTCATTTGCTTCTGAGCTGGTTTCTTTATGCCTGTCATATGTCTTATCGACAACTAACTCATATCAATATGAAGTGTAATAGTAAGTCATTCTATCTTTTTCTGATGATTTACATGGCGAGAAAACGAAATGAATATATGCATACGTACATTAAAAGTAGTATTTCATCTTTCTATAGTGATATGAATATTGCACATTCTTCGGTACAGTTGTATTTGAATGTTGCCTCAGAGGGCATTAAATACTAAGAAGTAAACAAATTTTGGGTCTTTGGGGTTCCACTATCTACTGTTTTCCTTGAATTGATCCTTAAATAAGATACGGATACATTTGGATAACTACAATTTACACAATAAAATAGCCATAATGGTAGGCAAGACGAATATCTTAACAGTCACCTTCATTGATCATGAAGGATTGAACACCATCTTTTTGATTTTGTTGTTTTTGAGAATAATGTCTTTAACTTGTAGTTCTTGCCTCACTATCTGTAGATATGTTATTTTTACATGCGAAATACAAGTGAAATTTCATTTTATTTCTAGTGACATTAATGTGTATAATTATCTTTCCAGAATTTGCTTTACGTTGAACATTCGCAACGAACCACGAGGCGAAGGTGTGATATCACTCAGAAGTGCAGGAGATATATCTATACCAAGAGAAGGATCGTGGTTGGGAGAAGTTGTGGATGGAATTCCAATGGAGATGGGTCTTCCAAACGGACCAGGCGGTCGCTTACTGCCGGCCACTTTAACACCGACGGGGCCTGGTCCAGGTTATATTCCTAAGAGCAATCTTCCTTCAGCGCACTCCAGGGAAAGCGGTGATTATGCAGGCTCAGATGTACAAAGTGTTGGATCTCGTTTGTCCACGGTTTCGGTGGAAACAAGTCGGTCAGAACAGGATACTAGCTATCCTGCAGTTGCTTCCAGTGGAAAGGGACGAGTATTTCATAGACTTTTCAGTTATGCGGTAAGTGCTGAACATGTGATAGAATGCGAGCTAGTTAAAGTATGATGAGCTAGGATCAACAAATGGCAAAGTTTCTAGTTTCTTGACAATCGTGGCTTATCTTGTAACTCTTCCTTTGTTTAATTGGTTATTTCGACCTGCGTGGAGATCATTTTCGGCATCGGTTTATGCTGCGTCACCGGATTCTTTCTTTTACATCGATTAGAGATATTGTGGAATTCTACACTTGTCCTTTACTTTGTGTTGTTAATGAAATTGTTTTCTCTTTAATTTACTTTTGTGGCTATTGTGCACACTTATTCCTATGAATATATATACTTGTATTACTATTCTAATTGTTACTGTTAACTATATGCAGGTTAAGGGTCTTTAAAGTTTGTTTTCCAACTAAAAGTGCTTTGAAACTGTAATCGAATTGAGCAGTTTTGCACAGTCCTTGTTATAGAAACCTAGACGACCTGTAAAAAAACTAATTCCAAAAGATGAACCTAGATCCTTACAAATTCCATTTATGTCTGGTTCATTTTTCCCCGGATTTCTGTCGCAGACAGAGGTGGAAATTGAACGATAATATTACTGAACGCACAATATAATTTTGTTTTGATGAAAAATATCTATAATGCAGGAGAATATGGTATTTATTAAATCGCAAATTTAATATATGATTTATATTTTTGATCTAGAACTATTAAAAAGACCGACATAGGATTAGATGCAACATCATAACAACAAATAGACCACAATGATTAACCATCTGTTTCACTCGATTTGTTTCTCGTTTCACTGCCAATTCGTTTCCCTAAAGTATGATCTTGCCCAGTTAGCTTTATTGAAGCCAAACCAAGGAGCATTTTATGAAAAATCCATCGAAATCAGCAGGATAAAAGCAAGAATATTTGAAAAGTCTCTGCTCTTCCTGGTAACATGATTCATCCTATCCAGGGACATACACAAGAATTTATTTCCGGGAGAATCGGAAGCTTTTCCGGGGTGGGGTGAGGGGCAAATTCAATATGAGGACAAATGATATTAAACTTAATAAAGTCGCCCTTACAAGTACGCAAATTTTTTTTAGAAGAATCAGGATTTTGGGGGGTTTAGACGAAGGACTCACCCCCTGTGTACGTCCCTGGCGAGTTACTTCTTTTTAACAAGAAAACCGCCGCGAGACCTACAGCAAAATTTCTGTAAAGAATAGATTTCTACATCATCCTATGGGACCTACAAAAACGTAATTTATACCAAAAACGCTTCATGCTAAAAGAATCGTCTACCTCAGAAACTAGCAAATTGGCAGTCAGTCTCTCTCGGTTTAAATGTTGAGACAACCAAAACCATATAATGCATAGAAGATAGTAGATTTTGTTGCTAAGGAACGAAAAACATGGTAAACCACAGTATTTGCACAACTATAGAAAGAAGTTTTTTCTTATTATTTTTAAAGAGTGGTTTTACATTCTAATTTTTATGTATCACAACGAAATTACTTTAATCATTCTTTGGTCTGAAAATGTATTATGAAACTTATGAGTGGAAACTGTAATTAAATAAAATAATGTTGTTCTAGAAACGTAATAATGAAAAAGAATAAACTTTCAAACGAATAAGATAATACTATCGTTTATCATTTTAAATTATTAAATATATATACATATTGTTTCGGATTTTGTCTTATACACGAAGGGACACATACTATGTAGAAGGCTCACTCGTTCTCGGAATATAATCGTAAGACGTTGTTAAATAATCTCAGTCACGCCTTTCCGCTGCTATAGTAGCTTGGGCGCTCGACTTTGCTGCACGAGGTTCTGGGTTTAATTCCTGACATGACAGCTTTGGAATTTGAACCCATTACTCTAGTTCGGGCTCTTGTGGGTCTACATCTCATATAGCCTCGGTGCTGGAAAGGTATGCTACACTCTAATCATCGAAACAACATAAGTGAAATCGAATACACATCGAGTCACAACAGTAGACAGTAGGTATATTAAACTACCTCTTGGAGAACTTGATGTAGGTGGACTGATAAACCTCGCCTTAATCACGCAGGTGTTACGTTTGCCAGGACCAGCCATCCTAATTTTGTGTAATCTTCTTTTCCTCCGTTTCGCATACCTGTAATATTTAGAGCTTGACTGTATTTCTGACCGAAATATGCTTTTCATTTTACGTTCGTAAACTTCTGGATGTTTATACTTAAATAATAATTCTGTATGTTCATACTTGAATAGGACATTCCAACAAATAAGAAAATTAGCTACGTAGTAATATTGCCGTTAAAAATGCCATTAACATTCATAACTGCAAGGAAAAAGAAAAGCAATTTGGTGAACTATACAAAATGTAAAAGACACAAAGAAAGTAGGGTGCACAAAATAATGAAAACAATAAACGTAAAATTGTGCTTTAAAAAAAAAAAAAAAAAAAAGTCCACTTGTATATCACAAGAACAAAGAAGTTCTAAATATGTTTTTCTCACTGACACATTGTTAGTCACTTGAAAGAATGTTTTTTCAAAGAATATTTTCTTAATGCAACCAAAACATTTCAACAAATGTTTAATTACCACGTTGTGTATCAAAATTTATATTTCAATTTGCTTCATTCTAAACTCGCAAAACCTTCATTTTCAAAGATTTTGCACTCAACACAAATATGGACTTCCAAATACATATAGAATTTAATTGACAAGCAATATGTCTGTACACTTCTAAGAAAATTAGAACACATATCATGTATATTCAACATAGTAATTGAGAACACATAAACTTCCTTTAAACTATTACAACTTTCTTTGTCTATAGTGTATACTCTTATACAGTGAGCAACACAGATAGACTAGCTGAAATACCTGTTCATCGCAGGAGAACATTTTTATATATTAACAAACATGTTATATAAATTGCTCTCTCTTCTGCTTTTCCCCGTTAGAAGAGCAAGTTTCGCAAATGCTAGACATACCAACTTAGGTTTAATAAGGAGTTCATATTCCAAGTTTCAAATGCTAATATGATGGGCTCGTGAGGAACTCTACTTTTGATATAAACGTAGACTCCTCTTCTTCTCACCATAATGAAAGTGATAAAAACCCAGTTCGAGCCAAGTGCTAACTATGTTCAGAAAGTCATTTCAAACGGTTAGCATTTTTTTTTTCATAATAAGGTAACAGACAACATCGATTTAATTTGCATATAGCTAGATAATAACCACCTAATATTCAAATATTTCGCTCATTGGGACTCATTGTGTAGAGAAATAAGTGGCCACTACAGGCCCACAGAAAGTTTCGAGTAACCCCCAGGATCCTCTGTTCAAGTATCCTGAGAGACAAGCAAAATCCTCCACTATTAATTACCTGACATTTTCGTATCTCCGTTTTTATTTCATCCTTTTATCTCCAGTTGTTTTTTATTTATAGGCACTGGACGAATTTACAGACTTACCACGTATATAGAACGATAATCGTTAATCGGAAAGAGGGCATAATCATTAATCGGAATGACTCTGTAATAGAACACTTAAGTCTGGTGCAAGGGGTTTCTAATTCGATCTCCGGCCACGCGAGTTTGTGGTGGACAACATTGTGTCTGGGTTTTCTCAGGGTTTTCACGTTCCCTCCCACATTCTTAATGCACGAATTATTAATTAATAACCATTAATCATTAGTCATCTTTAGTCTAAAGAGCATACTCATGGGACATCAAACTAGAAATTTTGTTTAAATTTATTAATTTCAGCTTTTATTGAAATAATTGTGTAAACCTACTAGTCTGTCTTCTAGAAAGTATTTACTTACACATTCATATTTTGGTCTTTCGATTTTCATATTTTTTTATTTTTCTTCATACTTTGTGTGTCTCTAGGTATTACTTTAATTTAACATTATTTGTTTGATCTTAATAGTTGACAATATCTCACATGCATTTGAAGTTTTCAGCTGTTCTCCAACAATGTTTTAATCGAATGGCAAAACTAAACGTAAAAAGATAGTGCAAGGAAAGATTTCAACCCTTGTCCTCCGCGGCAACTCTGTACGCTAACCACATGATTATGCTGCAAAGTAGTAAACAAAGTTCATATTAGTGAGTTTCCCGTTACTTTCTTTTCCTTCCCTGATTCCTTGGTGATTATTTTTTTTTACTTCACTATGATATTCTTTGATGTCTATAATTGAAATACTTCTATACGATACTTCTATAGACATGGCAAATTATCCAGTTTATTCTTGGGAGGTGAGCGATTTAGACGATTTTTTTTTCAAAAGCGATTCAGGTTATTTTATATGTAAATATAAAAAATCCACAAAGAAAATTTCTTGTGATGGGTTTTTCTATCCCTTTTTCTTCTTTTTCAGTTCCCTCAAATACGACTCCTACAATTTTGTTTATATTTTGTAAACAAATATTTCGTTAATAACCCTAATACATGGCATATCATCTCTGATTAAAACAATCCAAAAGGGGTAATTTACTTTTGAGGGTGAGTTTTCTTCGTATGAAGTTTACCGGAAACACCTTATGATTTTGATCGTATTTCAATAATAACTGCACCATAGAAATTAAAGCGAGAAAATTTAATGTGGCGGCCTTTACCTCCTAAGATGCATTCGAATGAGTAGAAGTGGTTTTACAAAAAAATTGTTTATAGTAATAGAGATTTCTACTAAAATACTTATCCAAAATTAATTTATAATATTTAATGTAGAGCGTTCATTAAAAGATTTCCTTAAGAATCTTTTGATATTTTAAGAAATAAGTTTGGAAATTTGATTTTATATATATAAAAAAGAAAAATTGTAATTTTATTGCTCTACGTCATAGTTGTTACAAATAATGTCTGCATTTGTGCAGCATTGAGAGTACGTTTCATTCAAAAGAAAGGCTAATTTTTATATTTGCGGAAGCTATTAGAATATGTGCAAGCTTTGTCTTACTAAATTATAAAATTATTGCACTGCTCGAGATCCTCAACTATAGTGTGTAATACGGAATTCATTTGAATTTTATTTATTTATTCTTTTTTGAACTAATATTTAATCAAAGAGGTCTACAAGAACAAACCTCGAGGACTACGTATAATCTGCAGACCCAGTTTGAGAAACGTTGTATTACGCATCTTCTTCTTTCTTTTAAATTTCGTTCCATTTCCATGTTGACCATAAAATGGTCAACTAAACTGATGAGTATAGAAACAAACATCAATTCGATTATATATATGTATGTATGATAAGGTTTCTGATTTCGGGTAGTAACTAGTCTAGCTTCCTCCACCCCTTCCTTTTCCAAACCCTATCTCCCACCTTTCTCAGACTGGGTGCTGAACTACTGTGTTCCCCAACTTGTTTTCTTCCTCCTACTACTTTGTGAGGATCAGTCAAGAACTAAGAACTTGTGTCTGGCTGCACCCTTGATGACTAGGAAAAGTAAAGTCGAACATTCACCAATATTGCATATGTGTGTATATTTATGTCGTCTCTAGCGCTGTCATATTTCTTTATCAAAATTAACATTAATGAACTATGTAAGCTGGTTTAAAAATTTAAAAAAAAAAAAAAAAAAAAGTGAACATATAATGTTGAAATAGGTTAACATCTGGAGAAATTTTAAACTACATACGATTAAATAGTTTCCATATTATTTCCCGACGAATTTCACCATGTTACATACGGAGAAAGATTTCAGTTGAAAACTTTGGATATGGCCTTAAACATATGTACCCTATAGCTTCTATAAGTAGATATTTAGTGTCTTGTTTAATTAACCTGTACACCAATTATTTTGTCCTAATTGGAGAAATTTACAGATATAAATGGGGAATCACTTCTATTTATATTTAATATCATGAGTTTATAGCTAATATGAAATTATTTACAATGTTTGTATTGTGAGTTAGTTGAAATTAGAATTCGATATTTGATTTTCTGTCTTCTTGGTTTGTTTTGATTTTCGTGTACGTGAAATTCATTAATGTGTGAATATATAAAATAAAGAATATTCAGTTCATATCTATAGTACAAAGTTTCAAAATAAAATACAGCACTATTTTAACATTGATTTTTTTCGAAATATTTTATTTATTTATTAATGTTAGCATATGCACTAATTAATTACTCTGAAATAAAGTAATTAAAAACACTAACAGTTAAGTGTATTGTCAAGATTGGGCATAAAGGAAATATCGATAATTTCGTTTGGTAAATGATACAAACAAATTACCTATGACAAGATATGCTTGTAACTAATCCAGTTTTAAGTTTCCGGGTTGGAACGAATTTATTTTAAATAGTAGATTCGATCACATGTATATGATACAAGTTAGAAGTTTCTATTGATAATATTGATGTCGAAATCTTTTTCTGGCAGGAAAGAAGCAGTGCTAGTGTGAGTGCAGGTAGCGAAGAAGCTTTGTCAGCTAGTCAAAGTTCTGATTATGAAGACCAGGACGACCTTGAACAGGTATTGGGAATTTATTCGTTTATAGTGTTGCTGCTTCACAATTATTAAAGTTTATTCTGCCTTACATTGGCAGTACATTGTAAGCGTGAAAATATGAATTATTGCATCACATCACTTTTGGACAATTAAAGTCATTTTTATTATTTAATCATAATAATATTCTAGTACCCAATGCTCCTCTTAGTGATTTAAAAAAAATGTCATAAAGAAACCAGCAACAAGTCAATTTAATTATATAAAATAGAAATTAGCGTTATTAATGGTAACGGAATCTAAAGTGTTTTGGGCTCCGGTCCCGGAACCTAAAGAAACGTTTTAATTTACTGTGCTTCGGGAAAAGAACTGAAATACATTTCGCTTCTGTTCACAACACCGAAAATCATAATTCGGTGTTCTAGAAGAGAACCAAGAAGCATTTTGACATCGTCATTTGAAAACATCGTTAACTAAAGATCGTTACAAGCTACAAATAATGATGATAAGCCACCGTGAAATAAGAGGATAATCTACAGCGTGTTACAAACTCTCTTTCACTTTTCTTTGTAATTTCGTTTCCACTTCAATCAATTTTGGTTGCAGTTCCAGAACCAAAATCTGTTTTCAGGAAATCAGTTTCAATTCCTCGGTACCGAGTCCCAGGGTTGAAAAAAAACATGTTTTTTTTTAAAAAAATCATAAAAAACGTTTTTTATGTTTAAAACATGTTTTTTTTGTTTAAAACGTTTTTAACGTTTAAAACAAAGTACTTTGTTTTAAACAAGAAAAAAACATGTTTAAAACGTTTATTTTGTTTAAAACAATAATCTACATAAGCATATATATTACATTTTTACACTCTTAGGTACTGCTTGCCATCTATATTCAACCGCTAGATCAAATTTCGGGAACTTCCCTAATCTCGATCCGCCCAAATGTTCAATTCCGGAGAAAAAATCGGGATTTTCCCGATCTCCGTTCACAGAATATGTAGTTTAGTTTCTTTGTGTTACGTTCTACTGGTCGTCTGCATTCTTCATCTTTAAACTCCCATTGACGCAACTGCTGTGTCAGGGCTTTAAACCTCAATGGCTCAGTCTTAAACCTCAAATTAAGGCTGCAAGATGGTTTTGGTACTAATTTATTCCTCAAAGATGCAACTTTCCTGTTGTGAATTTTATGTATGTGGGAGGAGGGTAAATATCGTGGGTTTTTTTGTTTTGTTTTCAACAGTTTTTTGAGGGCCGTTCCCCCTCTTGGGGGATAGATTCATAAAAATTGTTACATGAAGCAATGAAGTAGGTTACTACATGGTAATATCGTGTATTTGTACCAGGGTTGGCTGGTTTAAACCAAAAAACGAAAAATGTTCCTAAAAGTGTAAGTGTTTGTAAAATCTTGATGAACACACGTTTGTGGGTTATCACTTTTCACTCCCGTATATTATTCGTATTATATTCAGACCTAAATTCCCCATTCATTACTCAAAAAGATTATACTGCATAAGCAACTTATATATATATATATATATATATATATATATATATATATATATATATATATATATATATATATATATATATATATATATATATATATATATATATATATATATATATATATATATATATAAGTTTATAAATGTTTGTTTTGTGATTTTTTTGTAGTTGTTATTATTGTTTTTATTTAATTGCAATCAAAGAAAAATTCTAAATATTGTTTCGTTTCAATGTTTACTATTGATAAAATACATCGAAATGCCGTACTTTTTGTGTGTGGGGGAGGGGGGTCAGACCCCACGAGAGACATTTAGTGAAATGAGAAGTCTCTTTGATATTTATTTATGTATAAATGAGTCTGAGCCAAAGTGGACTCAAATAATTCGTATCTTTATTCACTTTTCTTACTAATATGCAAATTAAGTCGTTGTATTTCTTTAATTTGGACCAATAAAAGTTGCTGTTAACTAACTCGAACTAAATTAGTTGTTCTGTACTCCGTAGTACTTTGAAATTGTCCATATGTAATTCTGTATAATGGTTTCACTTGTGCAACTGTTTATCTTTTTGTCCTTCTGAAATGACTCTTGACAGTTATATTAAGAAGCATGTAAAGATCAGTACAACGTATTTTTATCAGGATTCCTTCGTGAGTGAGTCGGCAGACGTATCGCATTTTTGGCCAATTAGTCCTGGTTCCGAGTTCAAATGGAGGACAATTTCTCTCGGATGTAACTCGAGAAACGATTTTTATTCCGCTTTAAGCTTATGTGATCCCTTCCAGCATAACCCGGTAGTTGCATAATAACATCAAGGCAAAACAAACTTATTTCTGTCCATATATGATATGAATATATAGAGCAAATTATTTAAACCAAAAGAACCTGGTTTAAACCAAAAAAAAAAAAAAAAAAACGGTTTTTTTGTTTTTTCAATAAAAACCATGGTTTTTGCCAACCCTGATTTGTACTTCTTGCTTATTATGGGGAGCAGGGAGGGGACAAAGTTAGCCAATTTTTGGAGTTTCAGTTTTTTGACGTAAATTACATTTATTTTTACAACAAACATCAATAGCTCAGTCCTTAATTAAGCTAGAAAGGTGATTTGGTACCAAAGTATTTTTGAGAGATAAAGCTTTCCGTCACTTGCATTTTATGTATATACAGGGTACGTATGTACGGCCGAGAGAGGGAGGATGAAGTTTTTTTTTTTCATCAATTTTTTTTTCATCAGGTTTTGGCGGGTATTCCTCCCGTCTGTGTGGTACATCCATAAAAATTGGTATGTGAAGCAATGAAGTAGTCCCCTACATGATAGTAACCTGTATGTGTACTTGTTGTTTATAGAGGAAGAGGGGGTCAAATTTGGTTAATTTACATTTATTTTCGGGACGGTCCCGTATAACACAAGATATATTTCACTGAAGTGGTCTAGAAGCATAATTCTTGTTCGTATACATGATATGTGCAGCAAAAATGATTTGCATATGGACGTGGTACTATGGTGGGGGAGGGGAGAGAATGTCTAATTCAATGAATGTTTTTCTGCGCATATTTTTTTTTAAAATATTTCCTACATAAAACGAATTCATTACGCAATGGCAGCAATGGCTACCATTTCTTATATTATTGTCACAAGTATGTGGCCTACACATTAGCATCATTTTGTCAGCGCAGGTAACTGCAAAGGTTGCCAGGGCCCCGCAAAGTCAATATTTTCATATTTTTAATGATTTTTTATGTCTGTTTTTTTTCTACGAATACGGCGGGAATTTCACGCATATTATCTCGTTGGAATTTGTGGTCTATAAGCTTTTCAATGGTGTATATCTCATGAAATGTTCAAATACTTCACTTGAACTTCTGTTGGTTTAGTTATAAGCACACTGATGTGCAGAATTTCGTTCAGTAATTGCTGTTATAATAAGAATATAACTCTGCTTGTAATTTACTCCATGCAAAAACCCTGCGGAGGATGGGTTGTTTGTTAGAAAATTAAATTAGCTTCTTCAATCTGATATTTTAGTTGTTTTAAACATGTCCAACCAGCATCGAAAAAAAACACGTTTAAAACAATTTGTTTAAAACGTTTAAAACAAACTGAATAAAACAACAGCCCTCGTTTTAAACATGTTTTAAACATTTTGTTTTAAACATATCAACCCTGCCGAGTCCACTTTTTTTGTAAATCAGAAAACCTCTTTAAGTTCTGTACGTGGATTTGAACTTTTATGAAAATCTGTTCCGTTACCTTTAATTATCCTAATAAAAATATTCTCAGATTTTAACACGATAGTCCAGTATTTCTTGCTTTGAGTGTGATTAATCATTTAGTACTTAGTAAACGTAATTCCCTGAACTCCTATTATATATTTGCTCATCCTTAGACTTTTCATCAATGTGTTCTTTGTCACATGCACGTATTAGCTTATATAAGCCTGTCTTCCCAATGTAGTATGCCCGTCTTCATCTCTAAAAGTTGGCATTGTTTCAGTAATGCAAACAGTAGTAGTATGCATCTCTTTCTTTCCAACTAAAAATGATCATATTCGAAAATAGAGTTACAGATTTTTCCTACCCGGATGTTTTGGTTAGTCCTAGTTTGAATCATCCATCAGATATAATCACCCCGGACAGAACATTACGAAGTGCGTACTTCATTGGTAATAGGCGTTACATCACCATAGGCGCGAATTACAGCTTTGAATTTCTGTGGCATTATATCAGTGTGGAAGAATATGACGTTCAAGTCCAGTTTGGCCCATTTATGGAACAACTGGTCCCACAGAGCAGCCAGCGTGGGGGATGTTGATGTTCCTCTTCACAGCCCGTTCCAACGTGTCCCCAATTTTCTCGATAACGTTGAAATCAGGCGAATTTGCGTGCCATGTGAGATGGGGGATGTACACCTCACGTTCTGCGAACCATGCCCGCACAATCCTGGCTCGGTGAAGGGTATAGTTGCCGTCTTAATACTGAATTCTGAGATGTGACTATCTCGCAGAAATTGGAAAATGGTATTTCCAATGGAAATTGGAAATTGGAATTTCCTCATTATTCAGAGTGGACACATAATCAACCTTCATATGGTTGGGCACCTCTATCAAGGGACCCACATCAGCACTCGAAATACATACCACATGACACTACAACCCCCTTCTGTGCAGCCTTTGCACACACTCAACTTTATAGGTTTCTTCGGCCCGCCGCATCATCCTGGAAAGGCCGCCATTGGAGTAGAGGCAGAATCGTGATTTGTCTGACCAGAGGATGCGTCGCCACTGTCTCTAGTCCAGTGATGGCAATCCCTCGACCACGATAGACGATTTTTCTTCTGTATGGCAGTCACCCTGAGGCATACCCTGGCAACGAGATTGAATATGCCTACACTATGCAGTTCTTCTTGCAGGGTTCACTCAGACTTCACAACTGGGTCTTGCATTGTGCTCCTACAGCAGTTCCTGCCGAGTTTGGAATCGTTTAGAGATCACTAATCTCCCCAAACGCCTACAGTCGCACTCGGACATGATAGGTTTCTTGCTAGTGTTGCTCCAAGAGAATTTGTTTCTGCCAGATACCCTCCACTCTGCATGGACAATACTGACAATGGATTCGGACATGCCAACTAACTTCACCACTTTCCATAAAGTATGCCCATATTCACGCAAGACTTTGGCTCCCTTTTGTCACTCGGTCACATCGCTTCTTCGGACCGTGGTTCAACCTGTAATGAAATGATACCGCATCAGGTTGCATGCAAGCCGCAAACTGTCGCAAATAACAAATGATACTCATATATGCGGTATCTACAACCATATTGCTATGCCTGGCTACTTCCCACAAGGCCCCTAAAATGGCTACACTTCGTAATACTGTAGTACTTTGTCCTTTCTTAATCACTGAATGTGCTTGTAACTTTCTCAGTCATCATCATCCACAATTATATTTGTTTTATTTTATAAACGTGTGATTCTTTGTGTTGACTTCTCCAAAACCCGTCAGGAATAACATACATGCTTATGTCGTACCATTTGCTTTTCTGTTGTTTGGTTCAACGTAGTGTCTTACTGATACAGCATTTGAATTTTGACTTCACCAATATGAACAATATTACATGATCATTTCATGTTTCCAGAGACTTGATCAAGATACTAGTCGAACTAGTGTATCTTTAGTGGGAAGGATGCGAGGATTGAGACAGGATGTACAGAGGAAGATATCTAAACTTCGAACAAGTAGAAGTGTAGATGCCGACCATCATGGAAGTTTGCAAACATCAGAAGCTAGAGATGCATTTCAGTCGAACAGCTCAATTGAAAGTTTACCTAGCGGGTCAGGATCCAGTAAGTAAAATCAAGTTCTTTTGTGCTGTTTTATATTTTGCGTGGTTTCCTCATGCTATTTTACTGGTTGAAAATGTCTCGAGGGAGAAAGTTGAGCCAAATCAAAAATGTATTATTATCCTGTCGTAATCCCTCCCATTTCTCTATTGTTGACCTCCTCATAAGGTCAGCATTTTCCACTTTTTGCGTTGTTATATCTCGATTATGGTTACAGCGACCTCTTCTTCTTTTCAGTTACCAGACAATATTAAGATTTTGAACACATAAAAGAATAAGATGAATCACACAACTTCAAATTATGTAATAAAATATTTACATTGGCTTCCAGCTTAACACCTAACTGAAAACTTCACAACTTCTTTTTTGATCTTTAATTGTTGTTTTTCTGTTATTTCTTCCCACTCCATCCGGTAAAGTATTTAACGCAAGTGCTTGTAATGTGTTTATTTGATTTATTATGTTTTCATTATTTTCTGGTAAGTAATGTATTTATATAGGTATACTAGCCTTCAGCTAACTGGAGTCTTCGCCTCCCAGACCCACAAATTTGCTCCGCCTGCGGTGTTGTACTGCTCATATCTATAAACATGTCTTTAATCGTAATTAATTTCGAGATAGGGCCACCTTATTATAACAATTGTAATCCCCGCCCATTTTCTTCCCTTCTAAGGAAATCGTTAAAAAAAAAAAAAACTCTAAAATTCGTTTTTAATTATTTTAAATTAAAAGCCTAAATACTAATTTTCATGCATCTAACCTTAAGGAATTTATTTTAACAATTCCAACCCCGACTCTTCCCGCGTTTTTTTCTTCCCTTATAGAGGAAATAGCAACTAACACTGAAACATCTTTAATTATTTTAAGTGAAAAAACTAAATACCTAATGTCATGTCTCTAACTTGAACGAATTTCGAGATATGGCTATCCAGTTATAAAAATTGTAACCCGAACCTTTTTTCCCCGTGGTTTATCTCTCTTCTAGAGCAAATATCAAAACACGTTGAAACACGTGTCTAATTATTTTAAATGAAAAGTCCAAATACCGAATTTCATGTCTCGGACATCTTATTGTAATAAGTATAATTCCCACTCCTGTCCCTTCTCGCCTGCATTTTTTTCCCGTCTAAGTCAAATATCAAGAGACGATGAAATATATGTCTAATTATTGTGTTTAGGCTTCGAGTAATATAAAAATGGAGTCAGCAAAGAAATAAATGTAGATTAATGAAGAAAAACATATGATGCTCCTTCGTACGAAACTTTTTATTGTTGCCCATCTCCCTATCCTCGGTGCATAATGGAACGTTAAACAAAAATTAAAAAGTCTCTGTTTAATATGATTAGTTAAAAGTAATACTCGTTGGTTTATATTGGTACGAAAGTTGATCGCCATCTTCCAGGGAAGAAAAGAGGATATTTTTGAAGTGAGTTGTACAGAAAATATTTGGTACATAAAGAGAGGAACAACGCTAAGTAGGGAAATGTACATAGTGCGAAACATTACAATAACTACAGGACAATATTTAAGATAAGACAATGGACATGCCGGTCGCATGGGAAATACATAGAATTATAGCCGGCATAGAATTATACATAGAACTATAGATGTGATACATAGAATTATAGCCGGCAGTCTGCGGTGAAAAGCCTGGAAGACCAAGAGAATAGTGGGATAATAATATCTGGCGGAAGTTTAGGAAGATAGATAACAATTTTAACTGGATATAATCCAATATCCTTTTGTTTCTGCTCTCCCTTCCCCCTCCTCAAACTATTAAGTTAATTAGTATAAGTGTTGAGTTTGAGGTGTGTAAACTTTAAATAGAATTTGAGTTGTTCAATAATCTTGAATGATTAACTTTAGTAATTGTTTGTAATATAGTAGATTTGAATTCATTGAGTTAAACTGTTAATAACACTAAGAAACAATTCATGTAACCCTTTTAGTCTTAAATAGTTCACTTAGTGACATATGTTTATATTCGCTTTGTGCGTATTTCTGAAACTCATTCTATGGTTATTTGGCACTTTTACGCATTGGACTGATTTCTGTGAAGAAACTAGATGCATATATTATTAATTTGTTTTATTTGTATGTATAGGTACTCAAGCCCTTGTTCCAGCTGGAAGCAATCACAGCTCGCTTTCAGCTGAAGAGCCAGACGCGACTATTGTGCTCCCTATAATTGGCAAAGCTCGAGCGTTAGTTGATTATACACCGAGTCCGTATGACAAGGATGCCCTTAAGTTTAAGGTATGACTTTTTAACTTAGTAATTAATTAAAACTAGTTTTAAATAGTAAACATTATATACTATACATATACATAAATATATACTCACATTAACATCACATTACATTATACTGTATATACATTATGTATACACACTTACTTGTTTTCTGTCTATTAGTCTTTTAATCACTGTCTTATCTTGTAATTGATAAAGGCTACCCCATCTAGAAATAAAACAAAAGTGCACCAACTAATTGGTTACCCGGAAGCTTTCAAGTAAAAAGACTAATATAATCCTTAGTTTGAGAAGGGAAATCCTCTTAATCCTCAAATCCTCTTAATCAATATTCATCAAAATCATTGTTTAAGATGGCGTATACCCCTGTTGATTTTCAATTATTTCTTTCAATTACAGAGAGGTGACATAATAGATATTGTTGCAATGAATCCCAGTGGACTTTGGAAAGGTCGGTTACATAACCGACTTGGAAGCTTTAAGTTTATTAATGTGGAACTTTTATCAGAGAAGCCTAAGGCAAAGAGAAACAAGTTTCCTATAAGAAGGAATTCGAAGCGTGGAAAACCCAAGTCAGTTGAAGAATTGTTGCAGAGAATAAATCTCGAGGTAAGTATATAAGATACTCCTATAGGTGCATGTGACAGCCTTAGTATTTCTATTGTGTTGGCAGTAAAATAAAATTAATTTTATTTGTAGGATATTAATATGAAATATCTCTGTTTATTTCATTGCATTTTCTAAGGTTTTATATAAGATCCTCCTATAGGCGGATGTGACAGCCTTATTAGTATTTCTATTGTACTGGCAGTGAAATAAAATGAATTTGTAGGGTATAAATATGAAATATCTCTATTTATTGCAATGCATTTTCTAAGGTTTTAAAATATGTTAATTTAGTTCTCAAACCTTTCCAGTATAGATCATTCTGAAATGAATGGCAAATAAGGACACCAAAATTGAAAATAATAAAAGTACTAACTGAGCCCAAAAATGCAAAGCTCGCCATATCCACAAAACAAGCAAGTAAACAAACAAACAAAAAAAAAAAAAAAAAAAAAAACTGTTTGTAATTAATACTATGTATTTGCGTTTTATAGTTTTTTGTTCAATTATGCTTTCAGTATTGGATAAGACGAGTTTCACCTTTGATGTACTCAGTTGTTATTCTTCAAGTTGAATACATATTATCTTCGAAACGAATTTAAGTCTTACTAACTGAAAACGGAAGTTAAGCATGATATATTTTTTATCATGATTTGAAATAAATATGTACATGCTCCTGGACTTTAAAAATGCAATCAATAGTAAGAAGAGGTAACATTCTCAAATGTAGCAAATAGAAGGATTATGTGAAATGACTACATTTACATCTCTTTATGCGCGCCGCGAGAGCCTAGCAGATGGTCCAGAAATCAATAGTGCGTGGATTCACCATGAGCGTTCCGAATGGCTGCGACACAACGAGACATAGAGAGGCTGATACCGTTGATGTCCTGGGGAATGGTGTGTGACATGTCAAAGTTCATAACTGTAAAATTAGGGGAGATCTCTAGTATACGAATTGTTGTGCAGTCATGGACTAGACGGTTCAGTCGGGGAGAGTTCAGGGAAAACACGCCGACCAAGAAAGCAGTAGAACATCATGACCATCGAGAAAATATAGGACGTTGTGTGCTACGTACCGGGTATCGGGAAGGTGCTCCATGTAGGAATTGCAGTAGAGGGTGCATAACCGGATCCAACATATTATCGATGTACTCTTGGCTTTATAAATGACCGTCAATACATATTGAACTCGAGTGGTTACGTAATACAAAGGCATATAGCTATGCAGGATCCAAACGTCACCAGGCTGTTGCTATGATATCTTCAGACACGGATCCTGTTGCTGTAGACAAGCGGAATTCCTGCTAATGAGCGCTTCATGACGTTGCATTTTTAATGACCAGCTGTGTACTTTCGAATAAAAATAACATTTATTCAAAGCAAACGTAAACAAATATATTGCTTTCAGTTTATCTGTTACGCCCCTTTAGGTGACAAAGAGATGATATGAGATAATGCTTCTCATTATATAACTTAGATATACTTTTTACTTTACGATGTATCATTTTACTGTGAAACACATTGGTTGCTAATATTTAATTTTCTTAAATGCGATACTTATTCTGAATATTATTTTATTTTTCTTTAGGAACACATATCAGTATTTGTTTTGAATGGCTACGAAGACGTAGAGCTGTTTAAAGATTTAGAAGGTGAAGACCTGGATTATCTTGGAATTTCGAATCCTGAACACCGTGCCAAAATTCTAACAGCAGTAGAGCTTCTTCATGATTATGATTGTAAGTACTTGTGCTTCTTTGTAAACGTATTTCTATTATTACTATTATTTATTTATTATTTAGTAGCAACAAGATGGTGCAACCATTCACACATCGAAACAAAGCAGGGTGGAAAAAAATCATGATTTTTTTCAAAAAAATCATTTTTGTTGATTTTTTTGATTTAAATCGATTTTTTTGATTTAAATCAAATCTTTTTCTTCGTATAATACAAGTCGCGAACTGAAGGAAAAACATTAGGAATTAGTATTAAATGTTAATTATGCCATTTAAGTGAAAGTGTTGGATTTTAATATTGAATTAATTTCCAATTGTTAACCTATTTCAATCCCAAACAATGTTTCTTAAGCATTAAGGAAAAAGTACAGCAATGTATATCAACATGACACTTTTCTTTTCACGAAAGTTACTGATATTTGGCAGGGGCATATTTTTAAACAATTGGAACTAGCTAGCGGCACGAAATACATATAAAGTACATAAATTTCGCCTAAAATTAACTAACTCACTCTATGACCTATGGAACCCGGAGGTTTAATGCTGCCATGTTCACAAAAGCTCTCCTGACTTCTATCTTTAGTCAACTGAATCCAGTTTCTATTTTGTATTCTTATTTCTGCAGATTCATCTTAATATTGTCCTCCCATCTGTGCCTAGGTCTTCCTAATGGTCGTTTTCCGATTGGACTTCCAGTTAAAACTTTGAAAGGGGTCCTACTTTCTTCCATTCTCGCTACATGTCCTGCCCAACTGAGCATCCAAAATTTGATGACCCTAACAATGTTTGGTGAATGGTATAAATTATGCAGTTCCTCATCATGAAGTTTTCGCCATTCCTCATTTCCGTTCCTTTGGGTTCCGAATATTCGTTTCAGAATTTTATTCTCTAATACTTTCAGTCTGCGTTCTTCCCTCAGCGTAAGCGACCATGTTTCAGAACCATACAGCACAACAGGCATAATTATCGTTTTATATATTTTAAAGCTTCAAATTCCTCGACACAATTCGCGACGATAAGAGATTTTGAACTGAATAATAACACGAATTCCCTGCTTTTAGTCGATATTTAATTACTTCGTGAATATCGTTTTCTGATCCTATACATTAGCTGATGGCAGAACTTTCTTTGTCTTTATGCGATGAGCTTTTGTAAGTCAAAAATTTTCTGCAGGAATTCCAAAATAAAAAAAAATCAAGATCAGTTCCAGCAGAAGAAACATTTGTGATTGTTAAAAATATGCTTTATGTGACGTGAAAAACAGTTCAAATGCGAGTTGTCCGTGCATTTAAGACATCTATACATAGCAGGCACGTTTTTATACTTTTCTGTTGGCTATTTTATTTCCTCTGGCAATTTTTCCTGCACAGGCGCGGCAAATTTTCTGCTATCACATCGCAGATCGCGCATGTTCTGCAATGGGGTCAAGTATCCACTTTATCAAAAGTATTATTCGATATTTTAACGCATCCAAAATTTGTCGTATTACTATCCCGAGGAACTTCTATGTCTTTAGTACATAAATTTCGCCCAAAATTTTAAAATCTTTTCTTTCTTTTTTTCTTTTTTTTTTTTTTTTTTTTGTTTGTTTTGTTTAGGAGAGGGGATCGGACCCCTCTAGATACGCCCCTATTATCTGGAAACAAACAAATAGACGTGAACACGAAAGAATTTTCATCTTAAATGTCCATGGTGATTTCCCTGTTGAAATAGAAATTTCAAAACCCTGTGTTACAAAGAGAAGAAAGCAGGGTTCACCCGTAACCCGTTCAAACGGGATTTTCCCTGATCGTTCCCTACATAATACTTGTTTTCATACTGTGCTTACATACATTGAGTCTCATTGTATTATGATTATTATCTTCCATAATCGAAATAACAGAAGAGAAACGGGATTTTACTTAGTTTCACTTTAACTTAATTCATTTCGGAATTTGATTTAAATCAACGATTTTTATTAAAATAATCAAGTGATTTAAATCTTGATTAAAATCGTGATTTAAATCAGACAGATTTAAATCAATCCACCCTGAAACAAAGTATGGCGCATATTAATACAATGTTCACAATAACAGGCTTTCAGCAAAGGCATGTAATCTCTTCGATCGCCGGACTTACCCTGTAACTTTTACAGTATTTATTGGAAGCTTTGAAAGTAAAGTTTTATGCTACAACCCTTGAACTATCAATCAACTAGAAGAGAAAATTACAAATGCGATAGAAAATGTATCAAGAATTAGGAGTTTTACTGAAAACATGTTTACACAGGCGCCGCGATATCCGATGTTAGATATTATTATTATTATTCTACTAGAACAACTATATTATCGCCCACGTAAAATCAGTACACATGTACACAAGGTTACATAGAAACTAACATAATCCACTGACTTGTAATATTCTAATAAGTGCTTAAAGTGCTCTGCACAGACATGCAGACAAACAGTTGGAAAATAGTACGTTAATACAGGCCATAATTTGGTTGGATATGTGAGTTTTCGCACCATCTTGTTAAAATGCTCCTTTTTTTCCCCCAAGTGATTGTGCGTAGAGTAGTCATTTTCAAGTGGCCGAACGATGTAGGAACACACTTTTACAATCTGAGAAACAGGTCGAGCAAAGGAGCATTTCCTCTAAAAATCCTAACACTGGTTTCAACGCAGTGACCAGCAATAAAATATATTGCATCTCAGAGTTCCGTAACTAGAACAAAAGTTAAAATAAAATGATCAGTGTAAGTGACACTAGAATGTGTGTGTGTGGGGGGGGGGGATGCATTTTCTCTAGTATATCAATCGGTACCATTTGAAAAGTTTCCGAAGCAGTTTCAGAAAGAGGAGCCACTTTTCAATGTCATTCGGACATTGAAATTATAGACGCTTAAATAAAACCAAATATGCTAGCGAAGGTGTGTCTTTATTTCTTTATTGTTTTATATAACAGCGTATTAAACGTAAAATTAATACATTATCTCCTTAGTAAATTCAGTTTGAAGTCGGTGAAAACTTATTCAGAAAAACTTTCCAAGTTCATATGAAGAGTTCAGAATTGAACTGAAAATAGAATCAAAAACAAGGAAAAGATGGTGTGGTGGTTCAGTGGTAGAGCTCTGATCTCTGGTGCGTGGGATCCTGGTTCGATCCCAGTTCACACTAGGTGAGTTTTGTAGTGGACAAACACCGTGTGCGTGGATTTTCTCGGATCCCTTCCGCTTTCTTCTACTTTGTTCATTTCATTCATTATCATCATTACTGTCTTCCTTAATCTCGGTACATAATTATGGGACTTGAACTCGAGAGAAAGGAAAAACTGAAGCATAGTCTTTTCTCTTGCATGGAATGAGAAATTTTATCAGAAGGCCATAGAAGATGGCTTTTTGAAAGTGCCTTGACCAGACATGTTCTTAAAAGCAGCTTAAGTTTCGATAACCTATATGAAACATTTTCTATAGCCATATTTCACTAAAATGAGTGAAGAAACTCCAAAATAAGAAAATCTCAGTTTTTTTTTCAGAAGGATTAAATAATAATGTAGAATCATCAAATGAGGAAGCAGCGTATAAAGTTATTTATGCGTTTCCAGAACAAAAAGTAGCCAGAATTGATAGCTTCTAGGCAAACATAACAATTAATAAACATCATATAAATTATGAAATCACGTCACATTTCTTAAAAAAGGAGTTCAAGTCTGTAAGTGTGTGCAAGAAGGATGTATACTAATGATCCTACTACTTACTCCTACTTTTTGACCAAAAATTTTTAGTTTTCCTACTTTTTAATGATTAAAATCGCTTGAATCTCTGCCATGGTCTCTGTCTCTTCAAAAATATTGCACTTAGTAACCGCACAAACACGTAACGTTTGAGAAGTTCGTGAACGTGTGACCAGTTCGTCAGTTCAAGAGAACTGGAAAATAAAAAGTGTGAAGCTCCTCTTATATAGCTATAAAGTGTGAAACAAATAGGAAAACTGATGAACAGCACTTTAGCACAATCCTTGTTATTGTACGAGTAAAAGGAAAATGCTCTACTCTGTGAGTTATGCTAATTCCTAATAGTTAACGCACGCCGCTTCACTACATGCGCTGCCTGACTGATATCAATAGATGGCTCTAATATGCAGGCAACATGAACATGTTGTTTATTGCTAAGACAAACGTCATAACCTTTTTTTAGATTTGAAAATTAACACTATATTTTTGTAAACACAAGTTAGCTGGTTAGCAAACTTTTCTTTTTTTAAAAAAAAAAAAAAAGTTAAACGTCAACAATTACAACTTTTAGTGTATAACGAGCCAAAGGATTGGAAGAATAACTAGTTAACATAACTTAAAATATATTCCATATGTCCTCCACCGCTCTTTTATGTCCTCAGATGTTTCACAAAGCTCTAGGGAATTCCCTCCAATATGTTAGGGTACAGAAAAACCACTACAGTGATTATCCTCTACCCCGGAAATGCTCTAAAGCGCGGATTTTTACATCATATTTCAAAATTCCCCAAATGGGAAGTCCTCGAGATTATCGTAGTGTGTGACTCCTCCTCGCAATCCAGCATCTAAGAAACATGTTATACAAGTAGTAGTGTGATGAGGTGGGAAAACTTGTTTCTGGTTTTATAGTCACCTTGATGTACTTCGTCGATAATCAACTTCTTGATATCAAACACTTGAGGCGAAAAAAAAAGCAACTATAGATAATCAATAAATTAATTAATTAATAATTAGAACACACTTATTTCACTATTTCATGTTGTGACTCACACTGAGCATAATCAACTTTGGCACAGTAATGCTGTTTAAATGGTAATACTACTTGCAATTTTTTTATTTTTCAAAATACGCAGAAAAGCCGCGAAAAATTAAACTATATAGGAGCACCTGTGATGAACAGAAATATATATATATATATATATATATATATATATATATATATATATATATGATATTTTCGTGACTATTATAATAAATTGAAGGGACAATAGCTGTCATCAAAATAAGAAAAAAGAGCAACCATAGATCGATATCTCTTCCCTAAAGAAGTAGAGATTTCTAAAAACTTGGAAAAATAAACTTTAAAGTAGAATATCCCAAGTACTAGCCCAATTAGAATTACAACTTCTCCAGGCTATCTGAAGTGCTGTCGTCAGTTATGTTGTGTTTAGGTACATAGTTTGGTCGGCCGTACTTTGAGTCTTTCTTCACTGGGGCATGCTATGGTGCTTTGTCATCCAATGTCGACCCAAGTGGTTGTGAATCACATTCGGCAGAAATACCTTTTGGAAGAAGTGTGTGAAAGCACTCTGCTAAAATTTGTTCATGTCTGGAATAGAGATGGTTACTTTGGACACCAAAGATAAGAAAGAATTTTTTTTTTTTTTTTTTTTCTGGACATGATGCATTAACATACTATATGCTCTATGGTGATGCTGCTGCAATTCAGTGAGGCTACGAATATACCAGTCCTCATATATAGACCCATGTTTCAGAATATACATGTTTCTTGTTTCTTTCTGTTTGAAAGTTTCTTTTTACAAGTACAATATTAATACAAGAGTTTTTATGAGTCTAAATGATTTATAAAATTATAACTCTACTGAAAGTTCGGAGCATTTCAAAATAACATACGTAGCTTTTTCTATGATTTTGCATACATTTTTACAAATACGTTTGATCATGGTGAAAATATAATATTTACATAATTATGTTTCTTCTGCAGCTCCAGATTCCCCAGAGACTGAGGACGACCCGGCTTCCAGTACCGACGGCTCTGCCAGTCAGTCTGAATCTTCCAAAGTATCTCATAAGTCATTCCAAAGAACGCATTTGCCTAGAGACTCAGGATGTTATGCATCGAATGATCGTTTGTTAAAAGGGGAAGCTCAGTCGAGCCACGCAGCCTCCTCGACATCTTGCGATCAAGATTGTGGTCAAGCGGAAAGTGGGACTCAGTACGCGCTGAATCAATCGGATGAAGGTGTTGCATGTAGTGAAAATATTGAACTTCCAAATAATTTAGACAGCGCTTCGTCGTCGCTTCAAAAAAACTACACTAACGATACAAACGAAATTGCCGTTTGTGTCAATAATCTAACCTCAGAAGAACTGCAAAATTTTCTTCCAAACATTCCAGTTACATCAGCTATAGACCATAGTGCAAGTGTTAATACTACTCATAGACCATTGTATAATTATGAGTCATACGATCAGTTCAAAGGAAAGTTGGAAACTACGATCAGCAACCAAAATGGAAGTGTCAGCTTAAAATATCGGAAAGCTTTAGAGTCTTCGAAATGTCCAACGTTTTCTTCTGATCCCGGAGCGCAGTCAGGTAACAATACTTCATCATCATCATCTAGTACGTGTCATAATGGATCGGGTTGTAGTGATGTCTGTGAGAATCAAAAACTGAAATGCAGTGAACACCAAGCGACTAGCGTAGTTTGTGAGAGCGGTAGGTGTTTCAGTGAAAAGTCTAGTGACTCTGGCATTAGCTCCAGCTCCCGCTCACCCCCTTCGAGCCATCCGCATCTCCAAGAACAAAATAGTGGGAGTCCTACCCCAGTATTCATGAACTTCAATACGGCAGTGAATAAAACAGGTATTGTAGTTCGAGGAACAGATAACGTATTCCAATGAACTTGGAATTGCGAGCTGCAATTCTGATAACTGTTTTTATTCAAAACACCAAAGCTACGTCAGACCTGATGCTCTTACCTGCACGGAAATCTTCCAAAGTACTCATTTCTAATGCTTGTCATCATTGTATTGTTTGTGATGTTTCTTTTAGAAATAGAATTTAATTATTTACTTTCATGATAGTATTCTATCCTGAATAGTATTACAAACCAATTTAGATCCAATATGACTGTGTAGAATCGTAATTTTCTTTTTAAGAGAAAGATCATTCTTAGTGGAATTAAATTACTGAAGTAATTAATGATAAATTGTAACATGATGAAAAAAGAAAACATAATTCTGGAGTAAGGTTGTAAAAATTGTATTTCTTGCTTTTCTTGTTTTTGTTCTTTCTTCAACTTTTTCCGTTTCCGTTAAACCAAAGAATATTTTCAATTTACTTCCTTATGGGAAGGAATCTATTGGAGCAATACAGGTACTTGCAGGTAAAGCAATATCATTATTAACAAAAGTCAATATATATTTAATTACTAAAATCCTGTATATTGTTTGCGTTGACCAATATTTTACTTCCATTCTCTTGAATCTTTGTAAAAAAGAATGTGTAAAAGTTTTCATGGTGTACCTATATTTAAAACATTGAACAAAATATTTAAGAAATTATTGTCATGAATAAGTTCTTTTATTTTAATATAAACCGTCTTTTAGTTTCTTATTATTAAACATTCTGTTACGATTCCCCCCGTTGTTTAAAATTTCGCTTCTCAGTAAAACTTTGGAATAGTATAAGAAATAAATAAAAAGGCTGTACTAATTAATCATACGAAAATGAATCTTCAAATGCACAGCACTGCAATGGAAAATAGTGTGATTATCTCCCGTCAACATGACATGAACAATGAGTGTAGCTGTGGATAGAGGAAGTTTGTCGCTTTGACATTGCACCTTCGTACAGCTGCGATGGCATCTTTTGGCATTGCGCAGTTTCACCTAGACCTTCTATCACTCCTGTGTATTGCAGTTAACTTCCCCCGAAAAGCAGAGCAGCACGAATGAAGTTTTTTCTATGTTAGTGAAGACCTGATTGTGACGATTATAACAGCACATCTACACATATCCTATGCTGTTCATGTTTTAGTAATTTGATGGCTAATTCATAATAAATCAAATACTTGCAACTTTCTGTGTAAGAAAAGTAATGTTAACCAATGTTTGAAAACATTAATGGAGTGTACGGTGCCGCACACCTCTGGTGTCTAATTCCAGGGTGTATGGTCTTTATAGTAGATATAAATTATCCGTACGTTTTTTCATTCATTTATTTGAAACATTCCAATAATTCCAAACTATGCCATACGTAAGTGTCGGAAATCGCATAGAACGACTTTTTCTGTCAGTTTTTTCGACGGGTGTCAGAATGGTAAGAGATACCGAGAAGCAGGTTCTTGCAATCGATTAAGCGTCCTAAAAATAGGTTCTACATCCTCCCTTAACCCTCTGTTCAAACCGGAAGTGGTTAAAATTAGCCATTTCTGGGTTTAAAGTTCGTCGACATAGAACGAAACGGAAAAAGATAATAAGATTTTTTTTTTTTTAACAAACAATGCAGCATCTAAGGCAACATGTCGTGTCTATCCCCAACACTTTACCAAAAGCGGAAGTGGTTCAAATGTACTATTCCAGTTTCAATTCTGGTTTCCATCGAGATCCTAAAACGGTAAGATACATCGAGATACGGTTTTCTGCAATTGATTCGGCGTCGTAACGGGAAGAATAGATTCCGTATTCTCTATTGACCTTCTATTCAAACGGGAAGTGGTTCAAATTCCTTATTTCCTGTCTCGACATTTATCGCCGTAAAACAAAAATGGCGACAAACGGGTTTTTTCGCTCGATTCAGGATCTCAAGAGAACATATCGTTATAACCAGCAACACTCTACCGAAACAGGAAATGGTTGAAATTTACTATTACTTCCGGTTTTAACACTGATTTTAATAGAACAACGATAATAGATAGTGAGAAGCGGTTCTTGGCAAACGATGAAGCATCTCAAGCCAACGTACCAAGACTATCCAAAACACATTACCAAACCAGATGTTCAAATTTACTATTACTTCCAGTTTCAATATTGGTTTCCACAGATTATAAATAGTAAGAGATATCGAGCTGAAGTTTTTTACAATCGATTCAGCTTCCTAAAATGAGACTCCACCCTCCGTCAACCCTCTAAGTAAACCGGAAATGGTTCAAATTAACTATTTCCAACATTTATCGCCATAGAATAGAAACGGTAATAGATAGCAACAAACGGTTTTCTGTAACCAATACATTGTCTCAAAGTATATATATCCTCGCAACACTACCGAAACCGGAAGTGGTTGAAATGTATAGTACTTCGGTTTCAAAATCTGCTTTCCATAAAACAAATCTGACATATCGAGAAGCTGTTTTCTGCAATCGATTTAGTGTCCTAAGAATAGGTTGTGTCTCCTTCCTTAACCCTCTATTCAAACAGAAGTCGTTCAAATTAACAATATCTGATCTCAACCTTTATCGCCATAGAGCAAAACCGTAAGAGACAACGAGTAGACCTCATGGATTTTTTTATGTAGTTTGCGTCCGAGGAACAGGTTCTCTCTTATTACTCGATTGCAACTAGTATTTGTAGGTGTACTACTACAAGTTTGAGAATTGAATTCGCATAGTTTGGGAAGTCTACCGTAGTTTTACCCTGTGAAACGAAACTCATTTGTTATTTCTTGCATTTTAGTTATAATTCAAGAGCGTTTATACATCAGCAGTTGCTAAGCCTGCAAGATACAGCAATTCAGCATATTAACCTGTCTCTACACCTTAGGACGAATTTATGCCATACGTTAGGTTTCATATTCTTTCTAATATTGACTATCATAGATTTCTTCGCCATCAGAATGATGTACAAATTATAAATGTCAACACGATGTGTATATTAGCACTTTATTTATACTTCTACGGAGTGGTACATCTAAGCCACATTTACTGAAACTTAAGTGTCCCTCACCCACGGATAATATTTATATCCCGAGCTGTAACGAATCCGTTGTATGGTTATTGACCTCTCAGTACATTTTCGACATGATATTTACAACCCACATAACAATAGACAATCACTTAACTGCTTGGTCCACCTCTAACTTGCATGTTACAATTCGTAAAGAATTTCTGACCCTCTATCAAATGATGATTAGTTCTGCCCCCAGCAGTTGTCATGCAGTATAACCATGGGTTCAAGCAGCGCAGTCTGAAATAACCCCACTACTTACCTTCATTTTTCACAGTAACCATGGATATTCCGATAGCAGACATTATTCTTGTAATGTCTGAACCTATACACGTTCAATCCGATATGTGCTTAATTTACTATCTTAAGCGCTGGACTGGATATTTCTTTGTGATTAAAGGTAAATGGGCAGATGTTAATCTGATGATATCGACTGCAAAGTATGTAGTCACAGCCTGCCAAGTGGTGGCAATTTAGAACTGTGCTACGAAGTTTATTATATTATTATTATTATTATTTATTTATTTATTTATTTATTTTTCCAGCACCCTACAAAGTTTATGTTGCATTTGGTTGGCCTTCTAGGGCAACATGCATTCTTATAGTTCCTTTCCATATCTCTTCTTCTGTTAATAACAAAGACCACAGCCAGATTAAGTTGAGCATCAGCGGTATTTCGTATGTATGGAACATACTATCGTAATGGATTTAAACAACTCACTCCTAAATGGATGAAACATTGGAGACAACAGTTGTGATGCCTCATCTCAGTAATCACGAACATTCGTTGAAAGCGTAGGATTGTCTCATCTCCTCTGTCAATATAATGTATACACTAGTGATATTGGTGTGTCAAAATCTGAATGAGGTTTAGACAAGTACAGTTCAGTATTGCATCAGTTTCAGAGTTCATCAGAGAAAGTAATTATTTGATGTAACCAATCCATTGGGTATTTGTAATTTATTTGAATGTTTATATTATCATCAAAACGGACACTGGACCTGGATATCTTGGACACTGGGCACTGGACCTGAAAGCCAGAAGCACACGACTGATCTGTAGCCAACTCGGAAAACTTGCATGAATAAAGGTAGAGAAGGTAGGATCAAACAACATGTAACAGCACAACGATTCTTATTTTTTTTGAAAATCAATGAACGTCGTTCAAACATATGAAACCACTGTTCCACATTGAGACTACTCTTCACAAGTGAAAAACTAAATTGTCTACTTATTCCAATTGAATATAGAAATATTAAGAGCATTGGCTTGATATAAATTCAGCAATAACTTTCCATTTTTGTGTTTCTGTAAATGTTGGTGTGAGTTTTGAAATTCGGAGATTACATGCACGATTTGATATAAGGTTCCGTTCAGATCTCATTGCAACATTTAAGAGAAGTTTCAAAATTGAATTGCAATTTAATTTGTAATTTGATATTCTGCAATAGCTTACGAGGTAATGGAACTAATAACATATCCATATTGAAAACTATTGATAATATTTTATTTACAATTCAAAGTATCATTAATGTAATGTATAACAATTATGTAATATACATCTGAATATTAGTTAACATAGGTACCGAAAACCTTAAAATCTTCTGAAAGTTAACGTAACTACCGAAAACATTAAAAATCAATATACATACTATACAAAAATTTGCAGATTTATATATAAGAATTTAGAAGCAAATCAACGTCTAGTTGTTTGTTGTTTGTTTAGTTAAGCATACAGGATTCATATGTTGGCACCATGTATTTGATATTAATATAAGCATCATCACCTCCATAGCGCTCCAAAAGTTCCAGAGTCTCCTGAACCAACTCTCCCACATTTCCCTTCTTTCGCTGACTGTAGTCAATACCATCACCAGTGTTAACTGAAATAAGCAATAGTTCATTTCAGTTAACATAATTCCTTCCACAAACAACTTGGTCAACTTTAGCAGACAAATAAATATAGTAAGCAGACAGACTCAGTATGCAACTATTTGGGTCTATTCACATCATTAGCTTTTTAGCAAGATTTTAAAAAGGTAACTATTACATTCAGACTTCAACTCAGGTTTTTAATGTTTTGTGAGAAGGAGCCAAATGAGCACTAATTCTAGTAGCCATCATTTTTTTCTTTCTTTCTTCATTTGGCTGACGAGAACAGGAGCAGTAAGCCTCCCCTCTCCTTGAACAAGATATACAAAAATAATCATTTACCATATTAAGATATGTATACAAACCCAGAAATTATATGAACTTGGGAGCTTGAACTCTCACCCCTTTGACGATCTGCCTACGCCACTGTACAGGTGAGTAGGTTATAGAAAACGGTGCCTGACTATTTTTATTGCGTATTCAATTCATTGTTACGCTTTATATCAGTGCATTTTCCATTTCGTGCAGTTAAGGGATAAGAAAGAAGTCGACATTGTTCGATAAAGAAGTTGTTATGGTGTGCACGTTTCTACTAGTGAGGCAGATATAGCTTCCAGATTCTTTGGAGAAATGTTTCTGCGACTAACATCTTAAGTACATGGAGTTCCCTTCATTGCTGATGCTACAAGTTAAGGAGATAGAATGGTCAGTTAATTAGGAGAATTCCATTAACAGGGTGCCAAAAAATGTTTACACACTTTATGACGTGTTATCCATTGTTCTCGAAATTGTAGTTAATGATGGTCGCAACATGTAGTATGATGTCACTCCAATGAAATGAATATTGTGGCGCTGGACAGGTGAAGTCTCCATACACTTTGCATGTCAGTGTAGAAAGTGAAACAATGATGGTCATCCGACCAGCACAAAAACATTCTTAAGTGGAACCAACACACCTAACGATTGTCCGTATTCGCTGTAAGTTAAAAGTGATGATACAATATATGATGTTCACAGAAGATCTGGCAGATCTCTCCCAGCAACAGTTCCTAGTTCTTCATCGATGATGCTGAGAACATTTCACATGCTTGCCACAAAAGTTAATAAAATAGTCTGCATGTGAGACAGAAGTGAGCAGAGCAAGCATGCGATGCATTCTGAAAGGGCAAAGTGGAAAGTTTTCATTCCACTGTTGGTACATGCATTGAATGAAGACACCCTGATAGACTATACTCCGCGTCATCCGAATTGGCGTATGGCATCAGTCAACAAGCTCGCAGTGCGCTGTTACTAAACCTTTAGGGAGGAATCTAATCATTCATAATTTATTTTGTTCGTATTTGTGGACAATAATGAATGACTAGATTCGTCACTGAAAGTTTGATAACAGCGCACTGCGAGCTTATTGGCTGACGCCATACGCCAATTCGGCTGACGCGGATTATAATACAGTATTTCGGATGGTTCCTAAACTGGTACAAGAGATTGAAGATTTCATGAGCAAAATGCTGTCACAAATTAAGTTAAATTTACCAGTAAACCAACGTAATTCTGTATAGTGGATTCCACAAAATTCATGTGGAGAAAGTGATCAATGTACCGGTGCTCATTGTCTCATGTTAATTTTCTATTTTGAAGGAGCTGTCCAGGTGTTATTTTACTCCCATTCATGTATTGATCAAACATCAATTTTAAATGCAGCAAGATGCCGTCCCATCGCCCAAGACGTATGTGCTTGTCTCAATTCAATTTGTTTCTAGGCCGATGGATAGGAGGAAGAGGTGCGATGGCAGTTTCTTCCAGGTTTTCCTGATTTAACGTTTCTCGGCTTTTACCTGGAGGGCGATCCTCAGGGAAGTACCGTACCGTACCGAAAAAAAAGAAAAAAACTGCGAAGAAGAATTGAAATGACGTGCGTAAGAATGCCAGTAGAGCTTCAAGGTAACGTCACCCAAACTAGTTCGCCGTACTCGAAAGCGTCGAGTGATCGTCATCAGCCTTGAGTATCTTCTGTAGTTGCAAAGCTAAAATGGGATTTCTATTCATCTTTTGATGTTTTGATACTTTGCATATAATTTTTGGCATCCCTGATATTTACAGCTGCTATCAACTTGTATTTTGTTGGTTATACAACATACGTTAAATTTACGACTCATCGCATTATAACTAGTTTGTAAAGTTAAGGAGATAATGGATAGTACTGTAGGTTTCCATGTTTAAACTTTGATACTAGATTGAATTCTAAGTTTTCGTTTCCTAATGTAATGCTGAATGATTGCTGTTGATTAAAAAAGTAATTTCAAAACTTTGAATCTCTGAACATGAACAAGGGACACGCATGAATTGTGGTTGGTATTCTGCTCCTCTATGAGTTATTTAAATTACAGTATTTTTGTTGATCATTTCATTTTTATTTATTTATTTATTTATTTATTTTAATTTTAGTGTTTTATGTTTTGCGTTTATGCAATTCCGAGATTAAGAAGGACGGGATCTACTAATAACATGAACCCCGAACCGTGACCAGGATTTGAATCTGGTGCGACTGTTGAGTACACAGATCATGCAAAATCAACTCTTACAATATAGGCGGAACCCCCACTATATTATCTCATCTTCAAGAGAATTGGATTAGAGGATCACACCACTGACAAAATATTTTCATAGTCTAATGATAAATAAATACGAGCCTCGTATTATTATTATTTAAAAAAAAAAAAAAAACACCATGATTATTGTTGCGAGACTATTACAATCTTTGCTAACACATGATTCCCTAGTGTCGTAGCAATAACAAGACTCTTCAAGGAATCGTGAGAATTGTTCATGATGTTTTTGGAAGGATGTTTAACTTAATGCTAAATAACTATATTCATACTCGTAAATTTCTGCAACTTATCCACCCAAGGGTAGTAATTTTTTACTATCGATAGGTAAATGAAATTAAACTACATAACATTTAAGAACGAAGTCATTAGGGTTGATAAAATCATTCCTATGATCATACTTGAAACCGTTGTAAGGTCCTATTCACAACTGTGCTGGTTATCGTGCGCCTTTCTCAAAAATATTCATTTAGATAAACACGTTTAAAACTCGTTTTACCTTAAGTGTTTTTTTTTTTTTTTTTAATTGATTGCGCCTGAGCCTTTGGCCTGCTGTACACTAATGGTTAAAACCATGCTTAATTAAAAGCTCTAATTGATTATGTTTAACACGTTTATTTTTTCCTTGGTTTGCCCATCAACTAACATTCGGTTATACAAATATTAATGATGGCTCCTTCGTGGCTAAGCGGTTAGCATACACGCCTTTAACGCGGGAGACCCGGGTTCGATTCCTGGCGAGAGCTCATATGGCTCGGATTCCACGTTAATCAGTAGGTCTCGTCTCATATAGCCTCGCTGCTGGAAGGGACGTTAAACTCAAAATCAACTCAACAAATATTAATGCTCAAATCTAAATATGGTTACGGCTCTTGTTCTAATCACAAACAGGAAAGCATTTTATGTTCATCATCCTATATATTTCGAATTAATTAAATTGGAGCAATACAGTTCAAGTTATAATTAGATCGTCTTAATAGTTTTAAATCGAAAAGTTGCCTGCTCGCTACCAACAACTGTTAGCGTCAAGTAGGCAAGCAATAGCGCAGGTAGCTAATCTAGTACCGTAACTGTTTCTTATTAGGAATTGTCGTGACGCACTGTGAGACTTTGCCTAGGATTTTGACAGACAAATGGCGTGCACAAGACGGGGTTCCGGGTTTAAACCTTCCCTCCCTTGAACAAAAATAAACATTTGTATGTATCCTAAAATGATGTGAACTTAGAAACTTAAACCCTTTCCCTCTTGATAAATTTCTGCATACGTCCCAGATAGCACAGAAATTTTTTTAAAAATGTTTAAAAATTTGCAAAGGCAAACTAAAAAGTTTCCAAAAAACTTGCCTTTTCAAATGAGAAAATTTTCCTAAGGTTCAATGCAAATAACGAAGTTGACGCTGGCTGAGTTTGCAGCAAAGTTGCCTTAGAAAATGATAACATCTGCCAATACAAACGAAATGTTTGCGACTGCACAGCAAGAAAGTTTGCCAGGACTTTGCTGCAAATATTTTGTGCAAATTTTCTTTGACAAAATTTCCGAAAATGAGCTGATAAATTTGGTGAAAATATTAAAAGGTTTGCAGCAACATTGCAGAAAGTGTTTTCACGATCGCAAGATCACGTTTGCTGCAAATGTATCAGGTAATGTTTGCTGCAAATTTATAAAATGAAACCTAACTTTATGAAACATCAAAATTTTTATAATGTGGATCCGTCTTTTCTTAGTGGCAAGCATTAAACATCTTTAGCTACTTGCCAAAGATAAGAAACTTACGAACGATAAACGCACAGACAAAGGATATCGCAATTTATCTACTTACTCAACGATCATATCCCTGTACTTACTCTCACACACATTCACAAAATAACGTCAGGCTGCTTGGGTCAATAAAAACATCTGATAAGAGACCAGTGAGTTTATTCTGGAGTCCTCCGGTGCATTGGGTTTTCTCGATTCTCACTTCCCGCTTGTTTTGTCACAATTGATGTAGCGCAGTGAATTCTGGGTACGATGCGCGCGCGCTCGGTAATATAATCACATATTTGCTTTCAGCAAGTTTTTGAAACAAGTTTTTTTACAAAGTTGCAAACTGTTTTCGACGGCAAACTTTCAACGCTATATTTTCAAAAAAGATGCAAGTTAATTGCAGTGGGGAATTTATTTTTTACAAATCAGCGAAAATTTGCAGATCATATTGAAAGCTTGTAATAAATATTAAGAAATTTTTCCTTCGCAAACTTTCAGATTGTTTGCTCCACTAAACGAAGCAAAAATTTGACGCATGTATTCGTGCTATCTGGGGTCACTGTATTCGTCGAAGCATGTGAAGGATGGGTAGTGGTTTTAGATTAAATATACCTGCTATTAGCAGCAATATATATATACAAGGTGGAACCTTGTAACTTCTAAACTAAAACGTTGAAATTTTGTACCATGCAAATATCGACAGGCGGAATTGTTTGGCATACTTTGTGATATCACAGGGGGCGCGGTGGCTCAGTGGTAGAGCGTTCATCTCCGGTGCTTGGGGTCCCTGGTTCGATTCCAGCTCACGCCGTGTGGACTTTGTGGTGGACAAACACCGTACTCATGGGTTTTCTCGCGGTTCTCCCTTTTCCTCCCACTCTTCATTCCACCATTTCATTCATTTCTCATCATCACCATCTCCTTTAGCGTAACCGGCATAATCGTGGGACGTAAAACAAAGATTTCATTTTTTCTGTGATATCACAAGGCTAACAATGTTGCCAACCCAACATAAAATTGTGTTTTTCAAATAACACTACGTCAGGTTATTACATATTTCAAATCTACATGTAAAAGGAAAACATACAATACCACATTTGTTATGCAGTGTTACAAACTAAAGACGCTACAGCATTACAAATATCCAAATTTTGGTGGCCTCTGCAGCAAAATTAACGTAAATGAAACAGATGAAGCGGTACACGTCCAAAGTGCTTTAGTGTCTGATACTTGATCATGATGTGATGGATTTTTAATGAATATGACCAATTTCTACTTAAGGGTTGATCAAGGAATTGAAAATTTGATTTTTCTCCCCTAAAGCCTTTAGTTCGAAAAACTGCTTAGATAAATGTCTTATCCAATTGCATAGATGGTTTTCAATAGATGTGAAGATAACAATCCTGTTTACAGCAAGTTGCTATCTCAAACCGTTCTGGAGACACGGTAAAAATTGTTAAAGTTTGTAACATCGTTTAAAATTACGTAGTTCCGAAAACTTACTGTAATTACACCTACAAAAAATATTGTACTGTTATAGAAGCAAAGTAAATCAAAAATTGTTTTAAAATATTTTCACCTCATTTTAGGCAATATATCAATTTGTACCACGTTTTTCGTGTTTTCCGAATGGTTTGAGATATCAAATTGCTGTAAACGGCATTATAATCTTTATGTTTATTGAAAACCATGTAGTAATTCGATTTATCTAAACACTTTTTCAAACTAAGTCCTTTCAGATAAATCAAATTTTAAATTCCTTGTAATTTTGTTTCTAGGATCTAGAAGGTGAAAACGAGGCCAGCCAGAATCCAGATTATGGTAGGTATATCATAAGTTTATTATAAACTTCCAAAAAATATAAATAATAGCTTGAATTATTTTTATCACTCAAAAAAATGGGGGCCCCCGGCCCGGGCTACATCCGCCACTGTTGAACCCTCCAAAATTTGGTTGTTTCCAATGTTTGTGATACTGTAGTATCCTTAGGTTGCAACACTGTATGACATGTGCAGTATTGTATGTTTTCCTTTTACATGTAATTTGATATATATAACACTGTTTACAACACTGTTAACTTCGTGGCATCATAGAGTATGTCAAATAATATCCTCCTGCTGATATTTGCTTGGAACGAAATTTCAACTTTTTTTTGTCCATTGGTTTAAAAGTTAAAGGGTGTGAACCATTCATCTTGATACGCCGTTGTAATATTTAAACTAATAGATATAAACGCCGAAATTTCGTACCATGCAAATATCGACAGGGGGACATCGTTTTACATACTCTTCAATACAACCAGATTTACATTTTTTGCTTTACCATCTCTTTTGTCTTTATTTTCATTGTTATATATATATTTCAAATGACATTACATCAAGTTATTACAGATTTCAAATTTATGTGTGAAACGAAAATTTACAATATAGCATTTGTTATGCAGTGTTTGAACTTAAGACGCTACATTATTAGAAATCGAAAAACGTCCACATTTTGGAGGGGTCCGGATCAGTAATAAAACAAGTGAGATGGACTGGGTACCTTAGTGTCGGACACTACGGTCATCATATGACGTATTTCGAACAAGTTGAGCGGAGATCCGGATTTGATTTCCAACGAGAGCTCATGTGGTTTGGATCCAAAATTAAGCTGTAAGTCCACGTCTTGTATAGCCTCGCTGCTGAACGGATCGCTAAACTCAAATCAACAACTCGAACAAATAGAGCCAAATTTACAGAGACTTGGAAATTTGAATTTTTCAAAGGAATTCTTTCGAAAATATGCTTAAATGAGCATCATATCTAACTACCAAGATGGTTTCTGGTAGACATAAAGATCATAATGCCGTTTATAGCATTTTGATATGAAATTCTTTCTAAGACGCAATGGTAACATGTTACATATTGCTTAAAATCGCGTATTTGTTGAAACTTTTAAAATCAAATTTTCATTTACTTTGCTTCTATAACAGCACAACAATACTTTTTGGTAGCTGTAGTTACAAGTCTTCGGAATTACATAATTTTAAGCAGTAACAGTCTTCATCATATCTTCAGAATGGTTCGAGATATCAAATTGCTGTGAACGGCATTATAGTCTTTAGGTCTAATGAAAACGATCTGTACAATTATGTGATGGGGGTTATCTAAGCAGTTTTTCAAAATAAAGGGTTTTGAAAAAAGGGGTCAAAATTTTCAATTCCTTGTAACTTTGTTCCTATTCATTCGAAATCTGTCATTACATGATCATAGTATTAGACATTAAAATACTTTTGTTGTTCATTGGTCTATTCTTTCACTTGCGTTCTTACTGCTGTATAAGTCACCAAAATTTGGATGTGATCCATAGCATCCTTAATGTGCACCACTGAAACACAAATGTGACATTGTAAGTTTTTCTTTAGCTAGTAGATTTTTAAAATATGTAATAACCTGACGTAGTGCCATTTGAAAAATGTCAAAACAGTGAACTCCCCCTAGACTACTGTACCGATTTTGATGATTTTTGGTAGGTGAGTGGGCCTATCTTAAGTTTTGATGTTATTTTGATTAAAATCCAAAGGGGGAAGCGTGGAATCCAAATTTATGCGAAAAGTTGAGTATCTCACGAGTCCTCAAGTTAGAAAAATGAAACTTGGTGTATAAACATTTCATTAAAAAGTAAGGGGAGAATTTTTGTTGCTGTTGTTGCATATACTAAGGGAGAGCAGAATGTTCAAAATGAAAGAGGTAGTTTAAAATTTATTCCAAGAGTTCATAGTTGCTACAATTAGAATACCTGACCTTAACTGGCTAGTTATAGTTCCTACGTTAAATAGGCTTGGGTTCGATAGTAGCAAATAACTGCTTTTGTGTGTTTTGTAACATAAATTTACAGCGAGTTATATTATGATCCCACTATTCAGTATAAAAACGTCTCATTGGGTCCCCGAGAAAAAATTAACTATCCAGATTTTTTTTTAAAAAAAATATCATTTTTCCTTTGTAAAATATTCCTTGTCAGTTCATGGGATGTATTTGTATAAAATCCGTTCTAGGAACTAAGATATTACCTACATGATTGGAAAGGTAGTGGTGATGGGGAGGGGGGGATTCGCTGTCACTTCTTGTCCCTTCCCTGGTACCTCAATTAGATGTCATCTGATAGCGTAGAATTTTTTCCGTACATTTTGTGCCAGTTAAAAATAGAAATTATACTTCATTTTGGTCCCACGTCATTTCCAAACTAAAAACTCATTGCTGCTAGCAAAAGATAGTCACGGAAACTTGTGCGCCAACAGTAGAAAAGATAAAAATACCATCTACTTTTATCGATAGAATATAACAGAAAATAGTTTCACTGAACTTAAAATACACTGTGGTAGTATAACTTACGTTCACATAACTATTTATGAACCACTCTGTAATAAATAAAATAAAATATATGAAATAATTATAATTATGAAATAATAACAACTTAGTACTTGACGCACGTTCTTTCTATAAGGGTATCTATGAACAATGTTTAGCATACGGGGTCCAACTATTTTTTCTAAAAAAATATTACAATTTCGATATTTCTGTTCAGAAACCTTTGCATTTTAACTCATATCTAATAAACCAAAAACAGTGCTGCTAAACTAAGATCGGAAAATAAACGTGTCGTAGTTCTTGACAGATTTTATACATGCATTTGTAATAGTACATTGTTGGTGCCAGTCGTGTTATACATTCATGAAGTGGATATTTTAAACCAAACCTCATTTGAATGAAGAGATGAGTTCTGTCTAAGGTACTCATGAGAATACACATGTGCATCACGTATAAAAGTATATTTATTTCCCTTTGAAGTACCATCGCATCATAGAGGTAGTTCTGTATTTGATAGGCTTTACTGTGTAGAAGCCCATACATGCACGAAAACCAACATTTTTGGATCAAAAGATTCAAGATATTTCAATAAAAAATTTCTTGAAGGTTTTATATCTGAAGAACTACATATACTGTAGCCAAACCCAAACTATCACTTAACTCAGTATGATGTGCTTACTCCGTAGAAAATACGAAAACTCGATTTAGGGGCCGTTTAAAAATTTTGTGGACCCTAATCAAAAAACTAATTATTGGCCAAGATCGCAATCTTTTGATGCATTTTTTTTTTATCATTCCTAAAATTCTTGGCCAAGATCGCAATCCTTTGATCCATTTTTTGGATCATTCCTAAAATACTTGTTTGGTTTCACTTGTTCTTGTAAATATCACTAAATATAATGTGGTACAAGCACTGGTAAGGCGATGACGTCAGAGGGAAGGGGGGATATCTCGTGCCTATTTTACTTTATTGTTTTGTGATGTCATAACCTCAATAGTGAAGCGTAGGATCTTTCTGCGTATTTGTAAGGATGCATAATGGATTGTCCGATATGGAAATGAGTACATGGCTTTCCTCAACCTTTTCCTCCCCCTTCCTTCCTCCTTTCATTTGTCTTATATTGATTTACAATAGAAGCTATTTCGTTCACTATTATTTTACTTCCTCTTTTTGGTAGGTGTATTGAAATATATCCCAAGCCTTTGCGTATGCCGGATATGAAGACTGGGGGCTATCAGTGGTGCTATCCAGCCGGTTCGCGAGAACCGGTTGTTAAAATATTTCGAGTTCGCAGAACCGTTTGTTATACCCAGACATAAACGTATACACACACGCAAGACCTAGCCAAGAATGAAAGAAAGAAACCAAACAAATTTGTGAAAATACCTCTTTATTTTCACGCTTGCTTGCATTGTTGTGAAAGCAAGCAACTTTGAATTATTTCAATTTAATGGGCAGACAGAAATTTGAATACGAATTCCGGAATACTGGGACCTGTGAGTGCAATGAATGTGATACGTATATAATGCCTGTTACGTGTGCTACCTATTTGTTTTAGTGTGATTCCGATATCTTCATCAGTTCCGGAGATATGTGTCGTCGAAGCAATGTGTACGAAATATTGGTCTTTTCATCGATGTCTCGAAAGATTGTTTGTCATGACCTATACTGTCATTCCTCAAAACATGTCCATATATATATATATATATATATATATATATATATATATATATATATATATATACAGGGATGGGACAAAAAATCTGAAACGTTTGCAAAAGTGTGAAAATCATACTTAGTATGGTATGGGGCCTTCTTTTGCGTCCAAAACAGCTTGGATCCGACGCGGAATGGACGTATACAGCTCCTGAATCGTGGTGTGTGAAATTTTGTACCATTGTTCCTCCTAAACATGCTCCAGTTCCTTAAGGGATGCTGGTGGAGGGTAATGAGACCAAACACGCCTTTTTAACTCAGACCACAATGGTTCAATCATGTTCAGATCTGGTGATTGCGGGACCCAGGGAAGGTGTGATAGCTCCTGCTCATGCTCCTCAAACCATGATTTCACCGTTTTTGCAGTATAACAGAGTGCCAAAACTTCTTGGTAGATGCCATCACCATCAGGGAACAATATTTGGGCCATGAGTAGAACCTGGTCCCCAAAAATGGCCTCATCCGCCTTAGCATTCATCATTCCTTGCAGGGCTATGATGGACCTGCGGAAAACCACGATATCACTGCCCATATGTAACAGAAGCACCCCCATGCTTTACAGTTGGAAGCAGACAGTTTGTATCATAGGCCTGCGATGATGTTCTCCATACGTAAACACGACCGGTTGTTGGAAACAAGGTGAAGGTCGATTCATCGGACCACATTAAGTGTTTCCACTGCTCATGAGTCCACGCCTTGTGGTCCTTGCACCACTGGATACGCCTCTTTGCATTTACTGCTGTGACCAGGGATTTGGCGATAGCGACCCTGGCATGAATTTTCATTTTATAAAGTTCCTGTCGCACTGTTTTTGATGAAACCGGGTTCTGTAGGCCGAAATTGAGTTCAGACGTAATTTTCATTGCAGTGGTCTTCTTTTTAGCTGCTACAATCCGTTTTAATGCCCTCCGGTCCCTATCTGACAGGATTGTCTTTCAACCACTGTTGTGCTTTGCAGACGTCGTTTGCCCATGAATTGTGTATGCCCTCGTGACATTGGACACAGTGCCTTTCGATACCCCCACAATATTCGCCACTGTTGCCACTGAAGCTCCAACCAGACGGGCACCAACGATCATGCCTCTTTGGAAGTCTGTCAGGTCGCCCATTTTACGGTAACACTTTCACACCACGACACTCAGGTGAAGGGGTTACTGCTGACGGAAGATGGTCCACATGACACATTGAAAACAAGAAACGATCGGCAACCGCAACACGCGTTGTACAGTGGATTGCCAAACTTACGTGTCCTGTATGAAGTGTTTTTAGATTTTTTGTCTGATCCCTATATATACGAAGCGTATTCCAAAAGTAAGGGCCGTTTAATGATTAAAAAAAAAAAAAAAAACAGACGCCTCGTGCGGAACGGGATCTATTGCCAGAAATATGTCTACGGAGCTACTTCACTTTTCACAAATAATCACCATGCCGTTCCAAAACTTTTCGTAACGTTGCACTATCTTCCGTAAAACCTCTGAATGGAAGTTTGCCGCCTGGGATTGGGACCAATTGACAACGGCAGTCTTGAGATCCACGTCGTTTTCAAACCGTTGTACACCAAGCTACCGTTTCAAATACAAGAAGAGAAAGTAATCGTTGAGAGCAAGGTCGGAACTGTATGGAGGATGGTCAAAAAATTCCTAACAAAAATCTTAAGAGAGAGAGAGAACCGATTGTTAAAAAAATAGAACAGCACCACTGGGGGCTATGATGTCACAGGTAAAGGACGAACAAGCACGTTGCTTCCATGCGACTTTCACGTAACTTAAGTAGTTGTTTTCTGATGTTATTACCCCGACAGTCAAGTGTTATGAACAGGATGCGTATTTGTGAGGGTTTATGATGCATTGCAAAACAAAAATTGACTTGGCTTCTCACAATCCCTTCCCTTCCTTCATTTGTATTTTACTGATCGGGTAAAGCTATTTGATTAACTAAAAGGTTTTTTTTTCTAGCTATTATTTGAAATTTACTGTATATGACCTGACTGTTTTAAAGTACTTATCAAAAAGCTAAGTGGTGTGATGTTACACGTAAAGAAGAGGAGGCGTAATGTTTGCACCTGATAAGTGATTTTTGTTTTCTTTTGCCAGACAAATAAGCTTCGTAACACTATTTTTTTTCTTTTTTGTTTTACTCTACATTGTACTGGGAGATCCTGAGACGAAAAACCATGGTCAGGTGCCTCAGGTATGTGAGTGATAACGTCAGAGATAAGATTTTCCCAACAAACAAATATGTGCATCATTCCTTTGTTTTCCTACCTAGATCAAATTTATTTTTAAACTTGGTTGATTGAAACTTTTGAAGTGCGTTCAGAAGAGAGTTTTCATTGTTCGTGGACAGTAGTTAGTTGTGTGAATGTAGAAAAAAGTGTTGCAAGCTAAGAACAGTACAAAGTTCCAGCATCTCTGAGAAATGAAGTTCCAAGAGTTGTCTTTTGGCACAGTGTGCATTTTGGAAAAGATCCAGAAAAGAGTTATTTTGTTTGTCTTATGTGGTATTTAGGAGAGTTCACGTGAAGCTATTTGGTTCCATAGTTCGAGAGCATCTTTTCAAAAGTGGAAAATTTCGCTTCGTTTTTCAGATTTTCGAGGGTTTTGGCACGAAGAAGAAGAAATGACAGAATAATTAGTAGGCGAAGGATTTGGCGATGAGGAAGAGAAATTAGTGACGAATGATGAAGTAGGGCAAGCGTCCGAATGAGAAAGTGAAGGGGATTCAGATGATTGTACTCAATCATCAATGACTGCAGCCAGCTCAAGCTGCGAATTGGTTGAAACTTCATCAGGGTACTCAGATTGTTGTGACTCCGAGTGTTCCCTCGTTTTGGAGACACTCAGAACCAAAGTACGCAATCTTCTTCGGCCACTTGATTTGTTCTTCAATTTTTTTTTACCAGGAAACTAATGGAGCTTATAGTGGAACAAACACACTTGTAATCGATCAATAATTCCAGATAGCTAATCGAGATCCAAGAGATCATGAATCCCATATATCCTTAGAAGAACTGTGTATTTTTCTAGGCATGTGTTTGTCGGTGGGTCTTTCTAGGCACAGTAAACTTCTTCGCACTTCCAGTAATGTTCATAAAGATTACTGGAGGACAGGATTTGATTACTTTCCATGTACCATGACACCATGATGGGAACAATTTCGTTTTGCTCTCTATAATCTTCACTTCGAAGACAACTCACTAAATCTGAACAAAAATTCCTCAAGATATGACCATCTCTGGAAATTCAGGCGTTTCTTTGAAATGGTCAATTACTGATTTGGGGCATTATGATCCTACGAAATGCATATCTGCCGATGAAGTATTGTACAAATGAAAGGTTGCATTCAAGCGGTATATTCCAAAGAAGCAAAAGTGATTTGGAATCAAAGTATTCCAAATCACTGATGAAGTTGGATATACTTACAAAATGGATGTCTATCTTGGGAAATTAGGTGATCAGACTAGCAAGACCTATTCTACCCAGGACCTAGCTGTAAAGTTGGAAAGTGAGGTGAAAGGTTTTGGGCATAAATCTTTATGAACAACTTTTTCAGTTCACCTGACGTGTATGATCAACTAAGGGACTGAGAATCCGGGCATGCAGGGCAATCAACTCTAAGCAGGAGGGAATTTCACCTGACTTTGGTCTCAAGCAACTGAGACTAAAGCAAGGCAAAGTTGTTTCTTTCCAGAGAGGTGAACTGACCGTAATATGCTAGAAGGATAAGAGGCAAGTCTAATGCTGACGAATGTTCATCCATAACAAGCGTCTGGAAAATATGTTGATTAATCGGGCAATTCTCTCAACTCCAAGGTAGTTCTGGACTATAAGAAGTGCATGGGATATATTGACAAGGCTGTTTAAATATGGTATGGTATGAAGAGATAAACGATGAAATGGACAACTAAATTGTTCTTTCATTTCTTCGACCTCGCAATAGTCAATTTCTACGTGATGAATGATTCGATGAAGAAGTTTGCTCATTGTGACTTGGAGAGAGCTATTGGACCAGTTGGTAGAACTTGGGAAGGCTTAGAGTGCTGGTCCGTCACAGGTAAGCATGGACAGCATGGGAAGACGTTCGCTTTCTGTTCCTGCAGAACATGTTCCTGTGAAATCAGAGCTCTTCAGGACTTGCAAGGTGTGTTATTAGAAGAACAGGAAGAGGAAGATGACAAGAATGAATGTGAGGAAGAAGTGTATTATGGAAATGGGAGTGTATTGGTGCACAAGCTAGGGGGAACGTAAATAACAGTTTTTTTGGGGTGGGTGTGTGTGAGAGAGAGTGCAATGTGTATGTTTTATGTATTCTCTTTTGTTTTCTTTGATATTTTGTACTTTCTTTCAGGATTGGGAAATCATTTTCATCCATGTTATTATTCGGATATTTGGAGCAGACGTTACCAATACTGGAATGTATTTTTCACTGTATATTAGAGTTGCGAACTTTCCAGGGGCCGCTTTAGGAGGCACCAAACTTGTTGAAAAGGGATTTTTCCAAACAAATTTCCCGAATTCCATAAAATTCTCCTTTCCTCGTACGTCATGGCTGCATGTGTATGATGGCATTGGAAAGTATCCTTAATTATGATGTTCAGATGGATAGTACCCTGTCCAGTAATTTTTATTTTACATCATATTTTCCCAGTTTATACGATATTTTGTATATAGTAAGAAATGAATTGAAATCATCAAGTTTTTCGTCCCATGTTTATGCCGGCTAGGCTAAAGGAGAGATGATGAGAAATGAATGAAATGGTGGAATGAAGAAAGTGGGAGTAAACGGGAGAACCACGAGAAAAACCATGCGCACGGTGTTTGTCCACCACAAAGTTTACTTGGCGCTAGCTGGGATCGAACCAAGGACCCCATGCACCAGAGGTGAACGCTCTACCACTGAACCACCGCGGTGCCCTTGTATATTGTAAGGATCCACACCTTCTAAGGTATGTTACTACACCACAAACACATGTCACAATTGTAAACACGTGCTATTGTTTACAAGCATATGACAATAAGAGGATACAGGGAAACACAAAGCCGATTCGGAGGAAACCGAAAATGGACGAACCTCCCAGAGGACACCCATAAAAGAGGATCATAAGAGGACCGAGGTATCAGTTCATAACTGATCATTAACCTAACAATATCTTCTCCTGAGTTCGCTGTAGACAAGGGAGAATCCTAACCACACCTTATCTCTGGAGGCCGCCGTGAGCAAAAGAGATATCCTAAGTATAACCTACCTCCCGAGGCTGTAGTGAGCAAAGGACGTTCCTTATAAACCGTCTTTCGAGGTCCCTGTGGAAGAGGAGACTCCTTTAACACCTAGGAGGCTGCAATAAGCAAAGGAGTTCCCGTACTAACCTAACTCTAACTAAACCGTAAAATTCCGAAGCCACTACTGTGTGCTAAAAGTATAAACTACTAAATTTGGAAACACTTTTATTTTGTATTACAAAGAAACTTGTAAATTGTTTGTACAAACTTATTTTATGCAGGGCTTGCTCCGGACCGTTTCCTTTGACTCTGCTGAAAATATTTCAAAATTGAAACAGAATCGGGAAATATTTTTCCCACGTCACTATTCTGGATATGGGCATGGTATATGGGGCAACCATTACCAGTATCCGAAAGTATTTTTAGGGTGTATAGGGCTGCGTACTCTTACTCGAGGCCGCTCTAGGTAGTCCCAAACTTACAAAGTAGGATTTTTTCAGAAAAAACATCCTGAATTTCTCCAAATTTCCCCTTCTACGTACGTCATACGAACATGCGCCATATTGCATTTGAAAGCTTGCTTTATTCTGAAGACCACCATGAAATTCAGATCAATTGTTGAGGCAGTAGCTATTTAAATGAGTCTTCAAAATTGCTTGAAACCCTCCTGTACTCCAAAGGGTTAAAGTGGGCAGTGACTGAAAATTTGCTGTAAATATTTCCAAACTGAAGGAGTATATATTCTATCTTCTTTTGACATGAAGTTTTGTTGAGTATACACATTATCAGATTCAAAATATTAAAGGAATAATCTGTTTGTTGGTTTCAAAACTAATCGAGGTAATTTTTAGAAAACGAGTCATAGCCTATTTTTAGTCTACTAATTTCAAATTAAACGAGTAACTTTATTTATTACGTTCTTGTGCAAGAATCAAGAATTATACTATATTCTTCACACAGATTAATAAACGTAAAATTATTGTCATCTTGTATTTTTACTTTGAAATACCACTTTCGCGTTGTCGTAAATATTTGTTTTTCTTATTGTTAATTAGGAAACGTTGATCATTGGTCTAAAATATATTGAATATGTAAATTATAAGAAATAAAAAATGTAATAATCAGCATTACGAACTATATTTTTAAACTTCATTCCTGCGTGTAATTTAATCAATACAGATGTATGTAATAGAGTTTTTTTCTTAAATTACTTACCATTTCTGCCCATGAAAAAGTTGAAAACAGGCAAGATTTGTCTATAATATGGCACTAGAGCTTCTCCAACTCTGTCTCCAGATGTAACTAAACGCTGTATTACTCTCAGGGTAGTACAGACCACATCTGGATTGAGTGTGTTTAATGCATCTGTAATAATAGATGTGAAACATTGATTTCCATTTGTGAGACATTAATTAGATTTTATTAATATCTTTAGTTTATCTACGCCAAGGCTCTAATCTATCTGAAGTTGTTGGAGACTGTAATTTCGGAAGAAGAAATTTGTATTTGAAAACACGTAATGCGTCTCTAATGAATCTTCATAATATTTTTTTCCCTATCACTGTCTAGTGATGCTGAAAACCTTCTAGACTTGATTAGTCCAAAGATTTACATATGGACATGTTTCCGAAGCATTTGACATGATATCACTAGCTCTATCGCAGTTGAAGATGATCTTATCAAAGTGCAAGATGAAAAACAAATATGCAGGGCATGAGGCGAAAGTAAATGGTGGAACTAATTATGTAAGTGAGAATTTCATACCCAAGATGAATAACTAATTTTGCGCCAACTTTGACTTTTTCGTACCAATGATAGTAAAGTCCACCATTTCATGGCATAGATAATATACAGTCGAAAAGATATCTTACAAAATGTTGGTTGATCATCTCTTAAAAACAAAAAAAAAAAAAAAAAGTCATCTCAAGACTGAATTAAAAATAGTAAACTTGTTATTTTCGTAAATGATCTAACTTTTGCCATCTTGTGATACAATGCCTGGAGTGTCTACCCACTTACCCCATCCATGGGACAGCTCCATGCAGGGGCGGATCCAGGGGGCGATCTTCTTATTTTATATATATAAATAAAATCCATTCCAGAGTTTGGAGCTTTTAAAAGTAGCATTATGACAACCCACCGCTCCCCCCAGAAGTCGGTCCTGGATCCGCCCCTGGCTCCATGTATATTTTGCATAATCTGCAGCGAATAACGCTGTATTTGGGAAAGGGATGGACAACGAAATACCAGCTATAAACACTAAACAATGATATCCGTTGCGGGTTTATAGTATATTCCTTAAGAATACCGTAGAGGCTGAACTCCAGTAATGTGTCTATGCTCAACTTATTCGCATTAGAGCAATTTATGACTTTTTTTAGGCGGCGTGTAATATTTTTTGCTAGTTACTTGTTCTTGTTTACTTTCTCGCACTGGAAACTCCAATAAGTATCTTTTAGTTCAGTTTTTAATAAACTTTTAACTTTATTTGGGGTTCAAATAATCAGTTGCTTGCACCGAACGAAATTTGTATTCTTTTTCCATCGATTCATTGTATTGTGTCAATATCACCCACTCATATTATTACAGATTTTTAGATTAAATTAGTTTACCATGAATTTCCGAAACACTGCAAGCTTTTACAAGAGCTAACATGCTATATTGTAAAAAAAATTCTCATGTTATGTCTTACTATTTTAGTGACATTCATTTTCATTTATCAGAATCTCCCTTAGCTCAAAGGACATAACGCTAAACTTTCTTTCGTGATTTCATTATCAAATTTATTTTCTTGGTTTGAGTTTCATTCACCGTAGCCTCTTGTTTGGGCTCTTGGACTGGAGATGCGATAAGATGTAAGTGCAAAAGGAAAAGATGATGTGTGGTTAGAAAAAACCGGACTGATGCTACAAAATTTTTTATTGGACATTTTGCACAATGAGAACTCTATCACCTTCAAAGTACTCCCCTTCACGATCCTTACATCGTTCCATCGTTTCACGATTCTTCCATTGTTGGAAGCAGTGTTCCAGTTAATTTTTGAAATCATGTTCATGACATCCGTCGCTTTTCTTTTCACAGCTTCTACTGTCTCAAATCTGGCTCCTTTCAGGGCTGACCACAGTGGGAAAAAAGTCACACGGAGCAAGATCCGGCGAATATGGCGGGTGATCTAACACTGGAATGCCATGTTTAGTCAAAAATTTCGTAACTGATAGGGCCGTATGGACAGGAGAATTGTCTTGGTGCAGAATCCATGACTTCGTTTGCCACGAATCAGGTCGTCGTCTTCTTACTCGCTCACGAAGGGTTGACAGAACATCAAGATAATAATGTTGGTTTACAGTTTGATCCTCGGGTACTCAATGAACGTACACGATCCTACTTATGTCGAAAAAAAAAAAACAATCATCATGGCTTTTAATTTCGACTTGCTCATTCGAGCTTTCTTCTGGCATGGAGAACTCGGGCTCTTCCAATGAATTGATTTGCGCTCTGTTTCAGGATCATACTTAAAAAACCACGATTCATCATACGTAATCACCTAGTCTAAGAATGTAGGATCCTTTTCAATGTTTGTCAAAATGTCAGTACAAATGTTCACTCGATCGTCCTTCTGTTCCAGTGTCAGGTTTCTTGGCACCAATTTTGAACACTTTACTTATGTTTAAATTCTCATGTAAAATTTTAGGAACACTTTCTTTGTCTATTCCTGAGATGTCAGAAACAGCTCTAATGCTCAATCGACGATCTTTCCGAATCACATCACTCACTTTTTGAATGTTCGTTTCTGTTTTCGACGTGCAAGCTCGTCCTGGACGCGGGTCGTCTGTGATCATTTGCCGTCCCTCTTTAAAACGTTTAAACCACTCAAACACTTGTGTGCGTGATAAGCAGTAATCTCCGTACACTGATTTTAATATATCGTTCGTTTCTCTTGCGGATTTTCCCAGCTTGCACAGAAACTTCACATTAGCACGCTTCCGACCGAGCACAGACGTACGTTCCGCTTTATACAAAGACCACATCAAAACTGATTGACGTGCATCCAGAGCAGTCTGCCATTCAGTAGGCAGGGTAGCGAGCTATAGAATCATGCATTGCTTTACCTTCATGTACACGTTGTTTGCCAGTAGCTAAATCAATCCGGCATTTTCTAGCCATATCTCGTAAAACCGATGATAGGAATGTGAAAAAAAAAAAAAAACTTTAGGAAGAAGAAAAGTATGTTTTGTGGGTCTTTGAGTAAAGAGTTAAGAAAAAGACTAAATTAAAATTTTTCATGTGGAGTATTGTATATTATTATACAGAAATCTAGGTACTTCGCAATAAAGATTTAAAAGGACTAAAAAGTTTTGAATATTTGGGAGGAGAATAACGGTGATCTGGTACTTAATAGTGTATTTGTATTACAATTTCAGCAATATATCATTGCCCTCTTCAGACGTATTCGGAGACATTTTCGAGAATATGTATCTGACAAAGGTAATGATATATTGCAGAAACTGTAATACAGATTGGTAATAACAAGTGATCCCTTTTCTCAGAGTTCATTTTAATTTAAATTATAGGTAACTCGAAAGCTAGAAGCTGTAGATTTTTTTTTTCATATATCATCATCATCATAAATATTCTGCCCTTACTGGCAGGTCACTTGCAGCAGCTGAGAAGCTTCCATGCTCCACGGTCCTTCGGTAACCTCTTCGTCTTCACGTATGATCTTTCTGTTTTTATATCATCCATTATTTGTAGTCTCCTTAGTTATGATTTTCGTTCTACAAATGTTTTATTTACTCAATCAGTTGTAGAGGAAAATTAGATACATAATCTACAATAATATATCTAATGTAAATAATGATTGATTGACTAAAAGATGTGAGTTTGAATATTTATCTCAAGAAAAAATATTTTCATTTTTATTATTCTATGTAAACAAAAATCTATACTGTGTAAGCGATTCTGACACAGGATACTATAAATTTAGTAACGTTTGATCAATTTGCAATGCTTATCAATAAAATAATATCATGGACTTCTGAACAACAGATGACAAGTATTCAGATATATCCATCTTTATTTCATTCCCAACCAGAAGGACAGGTATTCATACGTTTTGCAAAGTCAGGCAGAAGCTTAAACGTAGACTATGAACTTCCAACGTAAAACGTGGGAGAAGCTCTGACATGGTTGTGGGTTGTCGTATGCTAGTATGCTGCCGATTCTATTGTTACTGTGCATGGAACAAAGTCTAGCAAGGTTTAAGAATTCATTGTCGGAGACCACATCCATCCAATGACGCAGAAATTGTTTCATACATGTGATGGAATCTATCAGAGTGACACGGCACAAAGGAACATTCAAGCATCACATCCTATCGCATCGTTACTGCGTTCTGTGATCATTGGATTTAAACATGATTGAATCCGTGTAGTCCATTTTGGAAAACAAAGTGGGTTCCGTTCCCTGCACTATCATCTCTCAAAGGAACTGAAGTAGGGTGAGCACGCAGAGTTGTACAACTTTCCACCAAACACGACTTAGGAACTAAACTCTTCTCTATCAAGTAAATCCGGGCTATTTTTCATCCCAAAAGTGATGATATACGCTATTACATGATATTCTTTCTTTTAGTAGGTGTTCATATTATTTTGTCCATCCCTGTGCAAATACAAGATGCAGAATAAAATTGTGACGAACTAGAGATGTTCCATCATCTCAAACAACACTTTTTAACTTTAGTACTTCCTTTGAATTAGGATTTTTAACAATATCATTTTCTTTAAGGGATCCAGATAAAGAGTATCATAACAGTTATAGTAACTACGAAATTCCTCATTTAAATAATATATATTTTCAATAGATATTGTATATTGGTTCAGCAAAATATCTTGTTGTGTGTCGATTTTTGCGGTATATACGTTCTATTATTAATGATACTTACTCTTGATTGGAATGATAAGTTGTGGTATAACAGGTAGTACTTTGGAGCCTCCACGTTCTAACATGTCAATGGTTCCTTGTCGAGCAAAGAACTGATAAGGGTGTGTTGTCTCACAAAGGCCATCGAAGAAAAGAGGTAAGTAATGATGATAATCCAACTTCTCCACTTCAACCTGTTAAAACAAATATAATTACTATTTCAAAATATGCTTGCTGCTGATGTTAGTTTTCCCGTGTTCATTTTTTTCATTCATTTTTAAGTTGTAAGTTGATTTAATAATGATTTGTATATACAAACTTACCATATTGTGCACTTAAATACAAGATGATTTTATGAGATTTGAATTCGTTTTCATTAGGAATGGAATGTTAATAACTTTGTTTTAATCTTTTTTTTTTAACTTTGGTTTCAAACAACCAGGGTATTCTTCCCATCTAACTAATTCCAATGGCTAAACCTCAACAAATCACAGACGCTTACTAGAGAAGTGGAAAATATGATAACGTCGAAAATATCTGCTTCTCCCTTATAGTAGGACTGATAAGAACCGCCAAAAATATCAGGGCAATTTAAGTATTATTTGTCGCGTGAGAGGATGGTTTCAAGAAAATTGATTTATTTTATCTAAAAGTTGTAAACTTTTAGCATAAAATCTCGCTATAAAATTAAAACTTGCATATTAAAAATTGACATTAAATATTTTATTTCATGTAAAATTTTCACGATCTTTGACAAATTAAGTTATGTTCAACATTGATGGAAGGGAAAATACCGTGCAAATCATTGTATAGTTCCTCGTGATATTCATTCACGTAGTCAGGTCATTTACCATAAATGCTAGACGGTTTTGAACAAATACATATTTTAAGAGTATATAAAAAATTGAAGACAACACTAAAAGGAACCAAAGTGCCATGAACATTTCGTTTTTAATAGCAAAGCAAATTCAGAACATACATCTGAACTTGTCAGTTATCACAAACTCCAGCACGAATGAATGGATCAATTCTGTACTACGCGTATTATAAAACATTTAGGAATAGTCCAATGTAGACACAACTCCAATCAAAATAAGATTAATAAAAGAAGTGAGTTTTGTTTCACAGTATGAAACTACGATAGACTTCCAAACGTTAAAAAAAAAAAAAATAGACTTCCAAACTAAAGGAATTCAATACTCAAACTTGAAGTAACACTAAAAAAAGAAGTGAGTTTCGTTTCACACTGTGAAACTACGATAGACCTCGAAACTAAATGAATTCAATACTCAAACTTGAAGTAGTACGACTATAACCACTGGTTGCAAGAGATTAATAAGATCAAAGACAGAACGTGTTCATCGAACGCTGAATCCATTACTGTTTTTATTCTATGGCGATAAAGGTTGAAAGCAAAAATGGTTAATTAAAATCACTTCCAGATTTAAGAGAGGGTTAACAGAGGAAATGGAACTTATTCTTGGGACGCTGAATCGATTGCAAAAGACTGCATCTCGGTATTTCTTACCGTTTTTGCTCTACGAAAATCAGTATTGAAACGGGTAGTAGTAATACTAAATTTCATCCACATCCGGTTTTGGTAGAGTGTTCTGGATTGTTATGGTACGTTACCTTGAGACGCTGAATCATTAACAAAAACACTTCTCACTAGCTGTCACTCGTTTCGTTCTAGGGCGAACCACTTGCGGTTTGAATAGAAGGATAATGAAGAAGATTGAATCTATTCCTAGGACGTTGAATCAACTGCAAAAACCAGTATCTCGAAATATCTTATCGTTCTTCCTCTATGGAAAACAGTATATTAACCAGAATAGTAGATTTTTTAACCACTTCTGGTTGTGGTAGTGTTGCGGATTGTCTTAGTGTGCTGTTTTGAGACACTGAATGATTTACAAAAACAACAACAACAATAAAAAGATTCTCTCTATCTTTTACCATCTTCGTTATATCGCGATAAACGCTGAAACCAGAAAACCAGAAATGCTAATTTAAACAACCAATTCCGATTTGAATAGAGAATTAACGGAGGAGATGGAGCCTATTCTTGGGACTCTGAATCGATTGAAAAAAAAAAAAAACTCGATATCTCTTACCGTTTTTACTCTGATACCTGTCGACAAACGGACGGACAATGCCGTTCTATAAGACTTCTGATATTTACGAATAGTATAGTTTGGAAATCTTAAAGGATATCGTCGGCAACACGAAGGATGTCACAAATGCAGCTAATCAGTACATAGCAATGGGGTCAAGCAAGGAAAAAAAATGAAATTGTTCAGTTTTGCGTCCCACAGTTATACCGTGTAGGCCAAAGGAGACGATGAAGATGAAAATGAATGAAACGGTAGAATAAAGAAAGTGGACGACGAAAGGAGCCTAGGTTCTTGAATTCAGAAAATTCTGATTCTGAGGACGTAGATGTAGACTTGTTGTGTAATGATGAAATGAATGCTACTACCTACGAAACTTGAAATTTCTACAGCGTGGTCCGGAAGTGGGCGTACCCTTACTTGGTGTTTTCTGACGGTTTTAGGTTTAATCCACATTAGTTTGGTAACATTGCTTGGCATTGTCTGATAACATTGCTTGGCAACATTGGTATCCATGTTCATTTGTTTTCTGCTGTTTTCTACTTGGTAAATTCACGTGCACAATTATCTGAATTAGACGTTTCCTGGCCGCTGAATTGGAAGAGGTTGTGCATCTTCAACAGCTCCCTTTGCCTGGCCTCCAAGAAGTTCCGATCTGATTACACCAGACAATGCTCTCTGGGGTTTCATAGAGAAACGAGTAAGAAACACTCGATATCACACAACGCAGAAATTACGAACAGCTGTGGAACACGCCTTGACCCTCGTAACTCCGGGGTATCTCCGCAAAACATCTGCGAGAACTTGACGCAGAATTCAGCTGTGTTACGACATGGATGCTGATCATACCGATGTTTGACTCTTAAGACTGAAAACTTCAAGGTAACTGTGTACAGACATTCTACCATAACTAACACTATACTGTTGAAACCAAAGGGGGGTATGCCCACTTCCGGACCGCCCTGTACATTATCTATAACAATCTTGCAAGAACAGTGAATTGTGGGACCATTTTGCGCTCCCTCTCAACTGGCCGTGAGCTTTATGTTACTCCTGTAGGAAATAAATTTAAATAAATTATATGGTTTCTGCAGACGAATTTCCTTTCCTATCTCTTACATTGAAGAAAATGATATTTCTATCTAAGAAACTTATTTTTTATGTTTATCGATATTTCAACTATTTAAGCTAAACTAGTTTTCTTGTAGTGAATCTCCACAGTGTATGCTCATTTCCAAATACCCCAAGGAAATTAAGAACTACAGTAATAAATAATAAATGGTGTAATCCTGTCCCTGCAGCATAGAATGGTAAAAATACACTGGAAGCTTGCGAGTACATACAATAGGAAGCTGCGAAGAGAAGAGCCGAAAATTAGACGGTGGAGACTGGAATAGAAGAAATTAAGATCATTCCAAGAAAGTGTTAGGAAGAAACCTGCAAGAAGAGAATGTGCAAAAATAGTGAAGCGTAAACAGTAGGATCATACTAATAGCTATAAAGAAGACTGGGTAGAAACAGGGAAAAGTGCCTCTGTATGAACAGAGACGTGGTGGTGGAATGGCGCCACGTTCTACAAAGTCAATCAGCATCATATCTCTGTTGTTACAAAAGATAGTAATCATGACTTTTCCTGCGTTTTGAACATTTTAGAACTGGGACAGGATAGATATCTGTAGCCCCATGGACTGGCGTTTTGGAGTCCAGAGGTGGAGTGGCCCGTATGTGTTACGATGTTAACAATGGAGCAACAAGTGTTTTTTTGGTTGAACACGTGTTTCTTGCGGGTAGCTAGAGACCATTATTCATAGGAAAGTGGTCAACAGTATCAAGATCGACCTAAAACTATTTAAGTACTGAGGGATGCTATCACATACAAGGTGCCCCTAGTAGCAGAAACAACTTGCTAACCGCTTGCTGTAAGCTTGCATTGGAAGTCGGCAAACTTGCATCCGAGTTGATTGGTAAGCGTGCAAGCATGCCGCAAGCTGGATTCCAGTAACAAAGTTGCATGGGGGCAACTTTGAATTTAGTGTTCCATTCATGCTTGACCCAAGCGTTTTACGCTTGCGTCAAGTCTCTGACCAATGAACGGCCAGTAATGCAATGAAGCTCTGCGAAGGATCTAAAGTATCGCTTACAAGTACAACAAAAGGCAGATTGTATGAAAGAACACGTTGAAAGAGCAAGAGTAGCAAGCCAAAAGCCAAGCATATGCCAACTGGCTGAAAGCTTTCTTGCTACTTGGGACAGTACATACAATTGATCGATCCTCAATCTTTACTTCGAGTGTTCACAAAGAAAATATGCATTAGAATGACCTATCCCTTCAACCATTTTCAACATTCATTGTAGTGGAGTGTATCTATGTATCTCTTTGCTATAATCCACTGCGGAGCAACTTATTTAACCGACATATTATAAAAATGAAAAATACAACTTACATATTCAGTTTCTTTTTATTGCACGAACAGGTGGCATGGAGAATGAGCTCAAAATGATGAGGAATAAACTAAATAACTAATTGAAATGCCCATTCTTCATACGTGGAGAATAGGTTTATGGGAAATATTTGAATATTCTTTCTCCTTAGAATATTTATTTCAATAAAAGGGTAATGATAAAAATACTGAATATACTGTACTTTTGGCAGAAATATTGAAACACCCTACCCCTACAGAATTCGCCTTTAATAAAATTGATATGATTTAAAGAAACAGCTTGAACTGAGTACTATAAAGGTAACCAAGAAAGTTTTTGTGGAGGTCTGTGTTCAATTAGCCCTCATACCGTGAGTTGAATGCGAATGGAGATAAGGCGAAGGTCAGTTGTTGGTGTGGATATATCCAACACACTACTGGTTGTGGCAGTTCAGTTACACCGTGATCTTGCGTAAGGACAGTGTGAATATGGAACCTCCACAGAGCGTCATAAAGGCTCAAACTCGAGTTCAAACTGTACGAGTTCAAACTAGGGTCAAATGCCGCTGCAGCGGGGCGGAAGGCCTTTGGTGAGGGTTCCGTGACCAGTGTTTCTTCCAGACCTGTTTTTGGGGGGCACTGACTCCCGGAGCTCTGAGAGTGCCCCCCGGAGACCAAAATAATGCCGTTTACAATATAATAATAAATAGAAAAGTACCAACAGTGCCCCCACGGAACATTTTTTCTGAAAGAACGCCTGCCGTGACTACGCGGACAGTACAGCGGTGGTTTAACAAATTTAAGGACGGTAGCCACACACTCGAAGACGCACCACGTGCCGGAAGACCAACTCATGTAAAAGAATGAAGATCTTCAGGTAGCTATTGAGGCGAACAGTGGCCAGACATATGAAGGGTGTGAGGCAACAACATGGTAACCAACAAATTTTCAATTTCTGAGTTATGCAGTACCCGATAGAGAGCAAAGCATACTACTTCGTTTAATCTTGTCCAAGTTCAAATTGTGCTCTATAGATCACAGTAATATTCACTTATGGTAAGCGTCTTTGTAACTTTTTGGAGTGCATAAGATGATAGCCAATAGTTACGATGGCAGGCAAAGAGGAGCCATCTAGGGATGCGCACGAGACAAGATATGTGGCTGTTTCGTCTCGAAAATGTGCTGTAAAAGTGATGTCTCGACTCGAAAAATGTATATTTTTCTATTGGAAGAGCCGTGTCTCGACTCGAATTTTGTTAAGAAAATCTTGTCTCGAGTCGTCTCAGGCGCATCCCTATTCCCATCCAAAAAGAAAAGAATTTGCACGTTAGATGTTTTTTTACAGCCAATTCAATGAAGATGATTTATTGTTGAATGACTCAGGAAGTAAGTATTGTCCCAAAGATGACACGACTGTGTCGTCGTGGGGAAATAAGGAGGTAAGTTGCACTGTGTTTTCTGTCACGATCTGTACGTTGCTTGCCACATTCTGTTTCTATGATTTTGCAATTCCTTCTGGGTATTTTCCATTCGCTTTTGGATAATCCATTATTATTTTCGGGTAAGGGTTACCATTTGTTGACTGAATCATGCTGAATTTTCAGTAATCAACGGTTAATGAGGGATATCAAGTTTTGCAGCGTAGTAGTTGCTCAGGGATATCAATTATTGCATTTTGGTAATTTCAGTACACCTCACCCATATTTTTTTTGTTGGATCACCAAGAATCCAGTATATATTTCCAACAACACTGCGTACCTTTTAAATACTTACGAGGATCCGTTGCTTGTCCAATAAAAATCCAGGAAAACAATTTTTCGCACCAGCAGGCTTCCATTAGCACAGAATGTATTCGCAAATTATTCTTCCGGAATCTGCACTGCGTAGCTGGAAATTCATGGCGGATTGTGATTGGTCCAGCAACATTTTGTAACTTGGGCAAACAAGTGAACATGTATTTCAAAAACCGAAAAAAAAACTATTATTGTTACGTCCCCTCATGTGTTTCTCTTTTATTAATAGTGCTTTTCTTTCTTTCTTTCTTTTTTTTAATGACATCTCTGTTTTAGTTCCCACGGTTATGCCAGCTAGGCTAAAGGAGACGGTGGTGATGATGAGAAATGAATGAAATAGTGGAATGAAGAAAGTGGGAGGAAACAGGAAAACCCCGAGAAAACCTATGCACACGATGTTTGTCAGCCATAAAACTTCTGTCTTTAAATTTTAAGAATAATTGCAAATTTTATTTTCTTCGAGTGGTCTTTTTTTTTTTTTTTTTTTTTTTTTAATATTCGCAATATTGAAATTTCTGAACTTTCAGTTTTCACCCATTCGAAAAAAAAAAAAACGGTTCCATTATTAGTAAAATTAACCTAATACAAAGATTTTTATTTTTTCAAATTTTTTCAAACTTTCCGAAAAGAAACCGGATAAAACTGTTTTTCATCAACAGGTTCAAAATTTCCGGAAATTTTACAACACTATCCGAGACGCCTTGGATGGGAAACACTATTGTATCCGCCATATTCCCCGAACATTGCACCGTCCCATTATCACCTGTTCAATTCTTTGGATAATCACCTTAGATGACTCCAGTTCAAATCCCTAGTAGAGGTGCAAAATGCATTTGATACCTTCTTCGCTTCACGGCCCACCAAGTTCTACCGCGATCGAATCCATGGGCTTCCAGAATGTTGGCAGAAGGTCGTTGATGCTGATGGAGACTATTTTTGATCTTCCAGGTACGTCTTAGGTGACATATCGATGTTCGAAGGTGGTGGATGAAAAAGCGACAGAAATTTCTTTTCCTACCTTAATATTAAGAATTAATGTTACTCACATACTGGGACGTTTCCCTTTTATAATAAAAAAATAATTTGGATTTCAATTTATGTAAGCACAGGCATTCGGTATTATTTCTCCAACTTACGAACCCAAGTACTGCCAAGGGCGCCGATCCTGGGGAGCCAAGGGTGCCCGGGCCTCCCAAAGCTCATGTGGGCCCCCATGTATTTTTATGAATACATATTTTTATATGTATTTTTATTGGTATATGTATTCTTATATATTTTTTTATGAATGCCCCCCCCCCCCATAGTTACAGAGAATTCGGCAACCTTGAGTACTGCCCCGGTAATAATATATACTGATACATCTGGATTCTCCATTAATTGCGTGATTAGGTTTTCAACTTAAAGCTCAACAATTTGTTTTCAAAAGAACATAAATAATAGTGCACAAATAAACTAAACGTAGCATCTAACTAAACGTAGTACGATTAAGCTGATACAGAAAAGTTTTGTTAAAAAACAATAAGATAAGATCCGGCAGCTCTAACGTGATTCCATCGAACTTCAAATTACATTGCCTCATTATTGCTAACTATAATCATCTATAATATGCTAAATACTGTATTTATTTTCATCCCATTATATTCTTCACAGCCTTTCCTCAAGTTTTCTAACATCTTATTGATTTTCTCATCGGATTTGGCAACAAGCCCCATATCATCTGCAATGCCGTCTTCATTTTATTGTTAGCCCTATATATATTTATTCTCATAATTTATTATTATTTTTTAAAATCTCTTGCTTTCGGTTATTTTTAAAACGTATAGTCAGTGTTGATCATGACGGGGACAAATAGCCTCGATGTTGACGTCCCATTAACTCTCAATCAAAAATGCTATCTAGCTTCCAAGAAAGCTGGGTTATACGTAGAACCACGACACTGGTTCCGGCATAATTAATGTCTGATTTCGTTGGGTAATAATGGATCTATACCAATATTTTAAACACCTCTGCTCCTGCAAATATATGGTAGATTGTAGACACGAAACGGTTAATCTTATGAAATCATTTAATTATTTTGATTTTTATTATCTTCCCAGACTTCCATACTTCCATCGCAGCCAGAACAGTAAGACAGGGGAGCCCATATCATTTTTTTGCGGGAGGGGACTAACTTGAGTTCTTACGTTCATTTATATATATATATATATATATATATATAATTTGTTTTTTGCAAGGGGGCTGAGCCTCCGTGGCCACTTCCTAGCTACGGGCCTGCGTCCATAGTGTATAGACTTTAATTGAAATCAGAACTTCCTCGTGCTTAAGTGATTAACGATCTAACCTTTGACACTGAAGACCCAGATTCGAGTATACATGTTATTTTGATAATGTAAGTTGTAAATTCGTGCCTCATATACACTTATTGCTGAAAAGGGATATTAAACTAAAATAAGCATCAAGTAGTAGGGGCCTTTTAATATGAAAAAAATAATAATTATTATTATCCTTATTTTCACTTGTGGAACCTGTTCATGATTTCAGACTACATTGAAAGTAACTAGCCTAATACTATAATACACTATATTTTAAATTCGGAATATAAGTGGGAAAATACTTTCCTTCCATCCTACTCTGTACCCGCCAGACTCGAACTCCATGGATATGGGAAGATCTCCTCTTTCGTAAAATTTCCTAAATTGTGTTGTTTTGGGCATTTGCATTTTAAGTTTTGCCTTCGGTGGTCCTTCTACAATTGTATTTTTCTGTCTTGATTGAACTGTGAATCCAGGAACCACACGAGGAGAAGGTTCTTTCTTGGACGAGGTAGGCATATTTATCACAATTGTCGTATTCGTTAGCACACACACCGTAGATTACTTCTTCCTCCTAGTTATATGTATATAAGCATGCTCGTATTTAGACACTTGAAGCAATATGAACAAAATTTGTTTTTCCAGAAAATTTTCGTACACCGAGGCCTAACCAAACTCTGCGATTATTTCAATATACAATAAAAAATTGGTTGTTCAACGCGGCGAGGAAGCTTACGAGAACGAATACTCTCGATTCAGTTTATTCGTTGCTACGCAACAGCAACTTGTAAACAAAATAACATCACTGTCTGCGACAATCAATGAAAAGTTTACGTATCGTAATCTCAGTAAGCGCTGATGAGCACGTTGAAATATAGGATTCCTTATCTTCACTTTTTTTTTTTTTCAATGCAAATTACTTGATGATCTCTAGAAGCTTACGTGATTTACGTGAATTATATATATCAACAAGACCTAATTTATTCGATGGAAAGGCAGGGCATTACGTCATCTAAGTAGATTTTTCATTTTCCCGATGATAATTTTTTGCAAATCTGGTAAGAATTCACCCCCCTTTCACTAATTATTGATCAAACATTTTTGCGGCGATAATTCCGTATTTCATTCAAATTATGCAACTATCAAAATGGCACAGACATAATTCACGAAACATTTTGTGGAACTACTTCATAGGTATGCATGTAAAAATTTCGAAAGTTTTTTGATGATTCACTTAACAGTCCTGA